>NC_067148.1:23974108-24299942 GCF_903995435.1 Acomys russatus
AAATTATTTTCCTTGCTACCTCATAAGTCTAATTTTGCTACTGTTATGAATCATAAAGTAAATATTTTTGGAGATATTTTGGGTTGCCAAAGAGATCATGACTCACAGGTTGAGAACAGCTGCCATAAAGAGATTGCAAATCTGAGGCCATAGGTATGTTTAATTTGTCTTAACAGTTATACTATATACCTGTATTGAAATATGTCCCATAAACATATTCAAAATTCTGTTTTTAATATATCAATTAAAAATTTAATTTATGTGGGCTGGAGAGATGGCTCAGAGGTTAAGAGCGCTGACTGCTCTTCCAAAGGTCCTGAGTTTGATTCCCATCAACCACTTGGTGGTTCACAACCATCTATAATGACATCTGGTGCCCTCTTCTGGCCTGAAGGTGTACATGCAGACAGAGAAGTGTATACATAATAATAAATATACATTTAAAAAAAATTCAATTTATGTGTTTTAAAAAGAGGTCTAAAATAATCTCCAGTCCTGGGCCAGGTGCTTCTGGTGTGAGGGTTGCATGTAGCACTGCCTCCAGTTACATTTTTAGGACTTACGTTAAGAGTAACCTTTAGGTATGTGAGCCTATGTATTTATATTAACTACTTCTCCATTTGATGAAGGCTAGTCATGGGATATGTTAAGATCTTCTAATGTAAATATGTTTGACTTTCCCTGTGTAACTTGAACTTGAATAAGTGTTTCCAGTGTAAAAGACTGAGAGTTAGTGAAGATTTTTTTTTTTTTTTTTTGTTATTGTTTGTTTTGGGACATTTAACATGCACAGGGGTGGGATGAAAGATTTCATAAATGAAGGCATTTTTTTTTCTCCCAGAAGTTAAGTGATTTGTCCAAAGGAATATATATCTGTTGATGGGGGTCTAGATTTACCATTCCATTTCCTCTTTCATGCAGAGAACCTAGCCATTCGCTTTAACTGACTTACTGTGCAAGAGAGGATTTTTTTTTTCTTTTTTCGTTAATCACAGTAATTAACCCAGCATGTTTACAAAGACAGACTCAGCTGTGTTTCCCAGACTGCAGGGCAGTGACGACTGCAGGGCAGTGATGACTGCAGGACTTCAACCTTCAGCTCTAAATGTCCAAAGCCATTCCCTTGCCTGCTTCTCGGGATACCTATGTGAGAGTGACACAGCAAGACACTGAAAGCCCACATGGATTCAAACTCTTCCTTTTTTCTTCTTCCAACATGTTGTTTCTATAGTTGATATGGTCGAGAATAACCATGCACAAAGGGGGAAACTATGACTAGTTTTTTTTGGAAGGCTTAAAAAGCTCCTGGATTAAAAAAAAAAAAAAAAAAAAAAAGTGGAAAAAATTACTCCATGGGAAATAATTTACTCCTCAAAAGTTATAGTATATTTAAAATTTTGTCAAAATTCTGCTTTTAAAAGATATTTTAATCATAGTTTCTTTGCTTTGATCCATTTACTTCAGAATTTTTCTTTTTGGGATTCCCCCGCTCCCCTCCCCGCCCTTCAGTGGATTTTCCTTAAGCGCAACCTTATGTTACTGTGGTTACTCAGCAGTGACCTTGGGGCAAAAGGTCTCTGTGATTGGACTCACTCTTAGGACATGGGTCTGTGTGAAAGGAAGAGGGAGAGGGTGCAGGAGAAGGAGAGAGAAGGAGAGACAGAGATGGAGACAGAGATGATGGAGACAGAGATGGAGACAGAGATGGAGACAGAGATGATGGAGACCCTTTATGAACGTTCTCTAATAACCTGAGTACTGCTCGCTACTTTCTTAGTTTCCCAAAAACAACAAGCTATGTTCGAAGGCTTACATATGTGCCTGGTGGCCTTATGAAGACAGTCCGTACCCACTCTATAGCATCATCCTGAACTATCCATGGTGTCGATGGTATTCTGTGAGTCAGGAAGGCACAAAGGGCACAGTGTTCACTTACTTACTTGAATGACAATTGATGCTAGGGATTTATTGGATAGATTACTTACCTACATCAATTCCATGTGGCTTCTTAGGCTTCCTTACAGTATGATGGGTGGTTCCCATATACAGGAATCTTGAAACAGCCAGGTAAAACCCTGCGCTGCCTTTAATAACCTGATATAAGATGTCACACAGTGTCACTTCTGCATCTCACAAATTCAAGGACAGGAAATGGAGACCCACCTTCATAGGTCAAAGAAAAGTGTGTGGAAGAGAGATATTCTCGTGGTCACTCTTGCAAATTATTATCAAACGCGGTTTCACTCTGAGCTTGGCTCTGCACATGGTAGAAAGGATGCTTGGCAGAAGCTCCAGGCAAACATGATACTTATTTCTCGGCTTCTTCAGAAAGAGAAATACTCCCCCTCCTAGCAATGGTCAATCCCAAGAAAAGAACTGTGGTTGGCCAACTTCGATCATATGTTTACCCAGTTTCAGATGCTGACAAAACTATGTTAAGCCAGGGACAGCCAGTTCCAGAATGGAACTGAGCAAAGAGAAACAACCAATGTTCACTCCAGGTGGCTTCTTTGATCATTAAATATTATACAGTCTTTTTCCTTTTATCTAAACCATCACATGGACCACCAGGAAGCCTATATTTTCTCTCATAGTGCTTATGTGACCACAAACTGTTTCTCTGCCGTCGTATCAGCCCTCTAGCATTATGTTTTGTACATTCAGCCCTAGGTAAGTGTTTTTCAGATGTGATCTCTGGGCTGGTGGCATTAGCATTTCCTTCAGCGTTGTTAGATTTGCCTCCATACCAGTTTTACTGTCTCAGGAACGGTAGGGCTGGGGCCTAGCTCTCTACCTTTGAACAAACTTCGCTAATGGTTATCAAGCAAGTTAAAGACTGAGCAACATTGTTTTAGATGCTAGGCTATTGAACAAGCATAAAGTATCTACCATTGTAGCAGATAGTTTTCTTGTTACTGTGACCAAATGCCTGTCAAGGGGAAAGGGTTGGTTTTGGTTCATGATTTAAGGTCACAGTGTGTAGTGGCAGGGAAGATACAGCGACAAGAGTGTGAGCCTGCTTGTTCACAACTCTGGAGACTAGGGAGTCCTGGGGTGTTCCAGGCTTTTCTGTTTTCCCTATTTAATTCAGCCGCTCTCCCACACTTGCCCATGGAACGGTGTTACCCAGGTCCAAGGTGGGTCTTTCCTTCAGTTAAACCTCCTTGGAAATGCCTTCACAGACATACCCAGAGGCCCATATCCTAAACCTAGTCACACCGGCAATGGAAATTAACATTACCCCCCCCCACCCCACCCCTGCGTCAGAACGTTTAAGACAGTGGTTTGGGTCGTATGGGCACCAATCATTTGGTTCACCAGATAGGAGCACTTTGCCAGGGAGGAGAGCTGTCTCTGGAAGGAATGGAAACAGGAACTGGTTTTTAGGAACTGTTCATCTCCCCAGCTGTCGAAGGAGCAGGGTCCCCCTGAAGAGGGTGCCGAGGAAAGGTAACAAGGAGGACCTGCTTACGCTTACGGTCGACTACACAGTCAGAGCCCCCAGGGACCACCAGGATGCTGAAAATTACGGAAAGAATTGCTGCTTCTCCTTGAATTTGCATTTTCTTTTCATCATGTTGACATGAATGCAATACGACAAAAGGATAACTTAGTCCAAATTGCCCAAGATGGTCCCCCCACCACCACCCGCCGCCCCACCGTGCAACCCAGACTCTGCGCCTGCGCCATGTAGAGACACATGGGTACAAAAGCCCATATGGCCAAATTACCTCCTCAGTTACACATGTACAAGTCCTAATGACTTCAATGGGAGTTGCCCGTAATAACCAAGGATAGGGATTTGCCCCCATGCAATTTGAATTGAACCGAAGCCCAATTTGTAATACTTTAGTTGAAAACCAGCAGTGATTATAAGACGAGGGTGTGATTAAAGCTTCACCTTCGAAGTCTGCTGCCCAGAAACAAAAACGTTTCAAAAATCATTATGTATTTTTTCAAGCTGTAGTAAAGAATGAATTGTTAAAACTTCCAGCCTAAGAGAAAAGAATTAAAGTATTGGGGGAAATTGGATATTCAGGGTAGCTGGTTTTCATTACTCTGCAGCTAATGAAAAAAAGTGAGACTTCAAATAGCTTTCTGCTTGTATTGTTTCTGTTTCCCCAGAAGGACCTTCATCACATTTTCTGAAATCATATCTACAACCTTCTCCCGGAGTCAAACTAATCCTAGGAAATAACATTTCATAATTAAAAAAAAATTTTTTTTTTGATTTTCAATTGTTACTTTAAGGCTTCTATTACCATTTGCAATTGTGTAACAGGCTGTCTCTGGCCTGAGCACCCCCCACCCACACAGCCATTTATTTTTCTCATGGCTTTGGCGGAGGTGGGCCTCATGGATGGCTCACGGGACAGCTTGTCACTTCTTGACTGGCATAGCTGGGGCAGCAGGGCATGGGGCGGGGGCTGAATCTGGGGATCTGATTCAGTAAGGGCTTTTTCACTCACTTCGGCACCATTTTCTCTTTACATGGTTTCTATGTGCTTGAGGCTTCACACTGCATGGAGGTCTCAGGACAGCCACCCTCTTGCCCTACCTGACTTCTGAAAGTCAGGAATGTGACGCCGTCAGGCTAGTTATTGCTTCACCTATAATGGGGACCAGGTCAATTCCCATTATGTCTACTGACTAAGCAGTTACAGAACCTGCGCAGATTCCAGTGAAGGAGAAAGCTTCTGCTTGTGATGGAGGCTGGTAAGGTGCTGCTCAAAGGTGTATGGCAGGTGAGAGGCAATGATGCAACTGTCTTTAGAAACCATTGTCTACTATGCCTGGCCATGCCTGACACACCCTCTTCTCCAAAGCCCTTAAAACTTAGATGAGACCTGTGTGGTATGTGGACCAAATAAGTAGGATTTGTAATCATGGAAGTCGCCTCTCCAATTGTCCAAGGTTCAGCTGATGGGGTCAGCTCAGGCCATCCAAGAACACAAAGTTAATTTGCCCCCTTTGGGCATTGCTCTAAAACATATAGATACAAAGACATGGATCAGGTCCCAGTGACTCCTTCCAGAAAACAAATGTGAAGAAATGGAGGAATTGGTCAAAGGAGATAGATGTGATCCCGGGAAACAGATAGGAAGAAAAGCATGGAAGACAGCAAAGGGCAAGTCAGGCTCAGATGTCCCTTTGCAACACTGAAGCTCAGTCACATTGGAGGCTGACATGCTTAGAACATGCCTCAAAAATCTGTTGCCCAATGGAAGGGGGCCTGGTAGGCTCACCTATAACCAGTATCTCCTCTTTGCTAATGGTTGTCTATGACTACGCAGGCAACTTCTGGTCCAGTAGAGCCAAATCCTTATTATGCCAGTGAAATCCTCAACAACAACAACAACAACAACAACAACAACAACAACAACACAAAAACCCAAAAACCTCACCATGATCATATTAAAGATAGGAAGTTGCCCAACTGGAAACTGCCCATCATACTGTTGGTGCACTCAAATAGTTTAAGGTGGGGTGTCCAGGTGTGTTCAAACACCACTGCATGGTTGATGGCACAACTGGTAGATGACCTTTTGAAGCGCCACCATTCCTACTACTTACAGAACACCTTCTATGTCCCAAGGATCTGCATGTTTCTGATGCTATCATCCTTTCACTTTGCCATCTGCCTTTTCTAAATACATTTGTGCTCTGGCTGTGCTTTTCTCCCTGGTTTTCTTTCGGTATGCCCTCAGCTTGTCTCCTTTGTGTCATGTTGGCCTTCCTCCGAGCATTCAAAGTGCTTTTGGGAAAACACAGCCCCGCTCATCTCTTCATTCCACTAAAGTCCCAAGCTATGGCAATGTCTGAAAGGCCCAGCTTGATAGAGCTGCCCCCACCCCTGCCTCAAAGTCACCTCCAGTCTGTCCAGCTTTAGTTGCAATGGCGTGGTCTGCTGTTTCCCTAAGCCCTGAGCTTGCTCCAGCCGTAAAGCCTTGGCACTAGCCCTTCTCTCCCCGTGGGATACTTTTCTTCTTTGTCTTGGCATCCCTGCCTGTTTCTGACCATTGCTCTCTCAGCTGAGATATTAATTCCCTAGAGGGACATTTCAAGTCCAAATCAGGACCACAATGGCTTTGGCGAATGTGTACTCTGTGAATCTTTAGTGACCACTCCGCCCCGCCTTGTATTATTTTGGCTACGACAGCAACAATAACAAGCGAGTGATTTCAGATGCATGTTTACCTGTTGCTCACTAGCTGTCTCCATATTGAGACATTTAGAGACACACGCTCCCACTCAAACACATATGTACATTCTGTATCTGTATATAAAGCTTTAGAGCAGTGCTACTGTTGTGCACATTTGCTTTTGAGTCCCATTTCTGTTCTCATGCTACCTGTGCTAATGGTTTTAAGCAGGCAAGAGCCTTTAGGGCATGTGATAATGTGTGTTGTGTGTACACAGCCAAGTGTGTAGAAGAGGTGGCCCTATTCTACAGCACCACAGAAACCCTTCATGGGCGTGACCTGCCCTAGTTCTGGTTTCCCCCTCACACACGAGCATCTTTGAAAATTTCTTTTCCTTCTTTTTTTTTTTTTTTTTTTTTTTTTTTTAAACTAAACATCTCTGAGAGCTTTTCTCTTTTATGGCTGAAGAATTTAATATACTTCTCGTGTCACATTTGCTGTTCACATGTTGTGAGTGGACAGCTCAGCAAGCTGTGGTAACTGCTCAGTGTGTGTCATCCCCTTAGTCAATGCTATTTCCTTTCTCTCACCCCATCAAGGGTTCCTCACTCTTGCTCGTGTTGGGTAACATTTATACCCCCAACCCAGATGACCACATATCTGCTTTCTGTCTTCATAATTCTGCCTTTCCTAGACATTTCATACACATTTAGCTTTGATTAGTTTTAGTGTCTGGTTTCTTTCGCTTACCATAATGTTTTCAGACTCACCCATGCTGTTTTACGGATCTGTCATTTGTTACCTTTTATTGTATTTATTTTTATATATCCTTCTTTTTTCCATTCACGGGTTGATAGGCATTTATATTCTCCAAGGTGCTAGCATCATTGGATAATTCTGCTATGAAAATCTATGCACAAGTTTTTTTTCTCCATAAGTAGATATGGTAGTGAAATTCCTGGTTCATATTTACCCAGTTTAACTGTGTGAAGCTTTCTGTTTTCACTTTTCCCTAACAATATGTCTGTGCTTCAGTTTCTCTATGTCTTTGCTTATACTGGGTGTTGTAAATCTTTTTGATCATGGTGGTTCTGGTGGATTTTCAGTGGGGTTTAAGGTCACATTTCCCCAAGACTGATGACGCTCTACACCTTTTAACCGGCATATTGATTGTTTGTGTGTCTGTTTATTCCAAAATGTGTACTAAAGTCCGCCTCTTACTGGTTTGTTTCTTTCTTAGTAGGTCATCCTATTAAAAAAACATTTACTCATTCTTTTTTTTACTAACACACACACATATCTTGGTATATGGATGAAGGTCAAAGGACAGTTTCCAGAAATCAGATTTCTTCTTCTATCATGGAATCTGGAGATAGAACTCAGGTATGAAGGCTTAGCAGCAAGTATCTTTGCCCCCTTTACCAATTTGCCTGTCTTACAATGTTTTTAAAATCTCTTTTCTTGTGACTATTTTTTTTTTTAAAGCAGCCTAGGGATTATCCTGCACACAATGATGTCATGGTCAGACTGTGCCAACATGTAAATTGGCCTCACAGATGATTTATAGTACTCTCTAAACTGGTATTCCGCGGAGGGGTGTTTTACAAGATGGGAAGAATGTTTTTTAATTAAAGAAACTTGGGGAATCGCTCTCTAGACCCTTCATGGTGGAGGGTCCTAATGTACGTTCATGTACTAAAGGATCTGAGAAGTTCTGTAACTACAACCTGTTAGCTTCTTACTCCCCAGGTCTACTTAAATCTCTCTTGGAATAGATCATGTCCACACTTACCTCACACGAGTGACTCCAGTGTATTTATAAGGCACATATTTTCCATGGATCTATTTAACAGCTGAGCAGTGAAGAAGCAAAGCCCAGAGAGGAAGATGAGTTCCTCACAGAGGTGAACAGAAGACACAGTTTTCTCCATGTTGGCCTTCCGTATTCTGTGCTCCAGCATGTTGCCTATAAATTCTGTCTAAACACACGCGCGCGTGCGCGCGCGCGCACACACACACACACACACACACACACACACAGGCAAGGCTTAGGAGTTTATGATCTATTCCAGCCACCTGTCTGCTATCCAAATACCCACTCTCCCTCAGATCCAGCTGCCAGCACACGCACACACACTTATGCTACCAACACGCTTCTTGGCCATTACCTTCTTGCTTGCAGTCTAACTCACAACTCAACCCAAAAAGCAGACATTCCTATTGCTTCTTTTTCTTGTTGCTGTTTCCACCCAACAAGATGTAACTTAAGGATGGAGAGCATTGCCTTGGCTTATGGTTTGAGGAGTTTGTGCATGGGAGCAGGAGTGTGAGGGAGTTGTCCATATCACACCCATAGGCTGGAAGCAGAACAGCATAAACACTGGCATTCAGCTTGCTTTCTCTGTTCTTCCTTTTCAGCGTGAGGAAAGTGAAGATGAAAACAGTCAACAAATACATAGATAGGGGATGAAACGTCAGGCTGATTTAAAATGCTGTGGGGGGAAAATAGGAAAATGTAAGTTGAAAATAAGAAGAAAACAATTTATTGTATCAGAACTTTGGATAAGGAGAGAGAGAGAGAGAGAGAGAGAGAGAGAGAGAGAGAGAGAGAGAGAGAGAGAGAGTCATATGGTTTGAAAGGAAGCTTTAAAGCATGTGAGGGAGAAATACAAAAAACTGGTGTCAAGGGGCTTCATGTGCCTGAGAGGGACTCAGTAGAGTGAGGGGGAGGGAAGACATGAGTGAGGACAGGTGCCTGGAGCTAAAGTGAGAGATGTACTAGTTTTCCTACCAATGTGACCAAATTCCTGATAAGACATTACTTAAGGGAATTATTTTGGCTTGCAGTTTAAGGGGACCAAGTCCCTTATGGCGCAAAGGCATAGCGACTGGAATGTGAAGTAGCTACTCCCATTGCATCTGCAGTCAAGAAACAGGAAGTGGATCCAGGCTGTAAGACCTCAAGTTCTGGCCCCAGTAACCTACTTCCTACCACAAGCCTCTATCTTCTAAAGGTTCCAAAGCATTACTGAACAGGAGGGGACCAAATGTACGAACACATGAGCCTAGAAGGCAGGGATTTCATATCCAAATAACAATAGGGAGTAAAGGCTACAATCCAGCTAGGAAGCATAGTTTAAAGGCATGAAAACATTGAGAGTAGAGAGATGGCTCAGCAGATCAGAGCAGCTCTAATTCTTGTAGGAGACTGGAGTCTGACTACAGCAGGCCCATCAAATAGCTCACACCACTCTGCAATTTTAACTCCGAGGAATCACGTACCCTCTTTCTCTTCTGATCTCCAGAGGCATCTGCACACATATGTACACACACACACACACACACAGAGACACACACACACACACACAGAGACACACACACACACACACACACACACACACGGAATAAAAATAAAATAAATCTCTTAAAACTCATGAAAACAAAAGTCTAGAATTAAGTTTAAAATGCCGTTTCTTTGTACCTGGGCCTTTCATGGAAATGACTGATAACAGTTCCCCCAAAGAAGAGGGGCTGGAAGGAATTTTTTCAACCATGTTGGAAGTCATCTCGGGGATAAAGAAATGCTTTAGCTCCATAGCGTTCTTTATCATAGTATTTATTGACCTGTTTTTGTCATGAGGGTCCTTTGTTTCTTAAAGAGTGTTTAACAACATAGAAAGGGATTGTAGTGTGGCAAATCCATCCCCTAGATTGATTGCTTCTTCTTCAGGTTTGCTCGGTGTCTTCTTTCTGAGGTAGAATGCTATCTCATTCTCAAGAAAACATTGAAGGCTGTGTATTTGATGTGTACTAAGTACAAGAAACTTAAGATTATGGACTTGAAATTTTATCTTTCTTCCTTTCTTTTCTTTTTCTCATTTCTCTCTCTCTCTCTCTCTCTCTCTCTCTCTCTCTCTCTCTCTCTCTCTCTCTCTCTCTCTCTCTCTTTAAAGGAACCAATGGACACTTTTCCACTCACTTCAAAGTACTTCCTAAAATTTTAACGTGCCAGCTTAAGGAAACAAAATGAGCAGCGACTAGGGATGTAATCGTCTTGGGTCCTAACTCTATTGTTTGTATGCTCTTCAAAGATTCAGTCTGATTTATGACCCATCTGAAATAGGATAGTTTTTATTAACAAGTCAATCATGATATTGTTAAATGCTAAATGAATTCTACTGTGGGTCTCCGATGAGAAATGTACTGTCAGTGAGCAGTATAGTTCAAGTCACACAAAAGTGGAATTCACATGAAATTTTATGTGCCTCAGAACAGAAGAACCCTGATTCCTGCCGAGAGATCTTCAGCGCTAATGTATGCATATTTATGGGATGCAGAGCTGAGCCTTGGCACGCTGCCTCCCCAGTACTGCTTCTGTAAGCCTCAATAAGGCCCACCTGTTGCAGCTTCCACAAGCCCTCTGCAAATTCAAGGCCTGCAAAGGCCCAGGGCCGTCTTTGCAATGCAATTTGCAGAAACTGGTCCTATTACCTTGGACACACACCAGAGAAAACAAAATAGCTCCCAGCCACATGACAGAAAGAAGAGAAGCGGGCTCACTAAATCAATCTCCTGCTTCCCGTCACAGCTACTTCTTCACAGGGAGAATGGTCGCCATCACTGTGTGGTCCTTGCCTTAGAGACTGTGGACAAGTTTCTTTTTTTTTTTTTTAGAGACAGGTTTTCTCTGTGTAGCCCTGGCTGTCCCGGACTCACTTTGTAGACCAGGCTGGCCTCGAACTCACAGAAGCCTGCCTGCCTCTGCCTCTCTGAGTGCCCAGCTTGTGAACACTTTTCTAACTACACTGGTAAATACCTTGTTCTCTCTTGCCTCCAGTGGAGGACGGATCCTCACAAAGTCCACATGGGGGCGCTCTTTTGTAGTTGCCCTGCAGACATAAAGGGTCTAAGCCACAATCAGAAGTCACATCTTATTCAATACTTGTGTTGCCTCCTCTGTAACTTTTAATCTCTGAGAGCTCTGTGAGCTTCCATTTTTATGCCCAAATTATTTTCAAGTAATCATTCCATTAACTGGCTTAAAGGCTAAATTAAAAAAAAAAAAAAAAAGAAAAGAAAAGAAAAGAAAAGAAAGAAAGAAAGAAAGAAAGAAAGAAAGAAAGAAAAATCAAGAAACTTAGTTTGGCAAATATCCCATATGGCTATAATTTAATATTGTATCTTTTATAGTCACAGCTCCAAAGCTCCAAATTATTATTTCACTATTTTCTTCTGCTCTTTTTAAGCCTTATAAAATTTAGGAGTGTAGTACTTGCTGGGTCTCCCCCTCCTCTTGGACAGCCTGTTCCTCAGGCTTTCAGCGGACGTGCATTGGTTTCTTTTTCCTATTTCTTTCAAATTGGGGCCACATGGGCTTCTGATGGAGCAGTCGCTCACAGAGCAGAGTGGAATTTTGATCCATAGGAGGAAGTCGTTGTTCGGAGTGATCTGTTCTGAGAAAGCTGGAGTCAGCTTCCCTTGGTCTCCCCTCTTCCACAAGGCCATACTCTCCTAATTAGCTGCAGTGAGGGAGCAAGTGAGTGAGCAAGTGAGCAAAGGGAGAGAGAGAGAGAGAGAGAGAGAGAGAGAGAGAGAGAGAGAGAGAGAGAGAGAAGGACTAGCATCAACATCTCTGTTCTCCATGGCCCTCCAGGTCTGAGACATTAAGTCTAAATATCCAAGTGTGAGGCGAGAGGATAGTTACATCATCTTCTAGGGGCCATCGGAAGAAACCCTATGACTTCTGTGGTGGTTTTGGTTTTCCCTTTTTGGCAACTTTGTGCTACTGACTGCTGAGTTCTTTTTCTGTTTCATAATTCCATTTTCTTCCACGTCTCTCAAAGTTAGCGTGCCACCAGCCTTGGTGGCAGGTGGCTGATGTGGAGACACGGAGTCTCTCCTGTGATAACCTGGAGTTCGTCTGTAGGGGATGAGATGGGAGGGTGTCTCTTTTTTCTGTTGCTCCTTGATTCCATGATACAAGAGCATATGGGGAAAGAAAGTCTTCCATCAGCATCTCATTTCACTCAACTCCTGGGGATGGGGAGGTGAGTAAGGGCTATGTGAAGAGTAAGTCTGAAAAAAAAAGGGAGGGTGTAGTGCAGCTACTGCCCCACCCCACCCTCACATACACACACATATGCACTCCCTTGCTGAGACCAGAGACTGTGCTTTCTGACTACTGCTAGTCAGTCAGTTCTCAGTTGCCTTGCTGTGGTAATCAGATGAATGGAAGTGCGGCACAAGCCCAAAGGTGAAATAGTGACAAATTCAGTCATAATTCTAAAGCAGCGGACTTCCACATCTCAGCCCTTCCCTCCCTTTCCTCCCCCTTCTTTTTTGAGCACCTAATCTGTTATCTTTCTTTCCTACTGTTGGAGCCCTGTCTCCTCCGTTGTTTTTCATTCTATGAAAGGCACACATCCATCTCTCTCGCCTCTAAGTCTAAAGACCTTTAGAGCTTTCTGCTCCTAGTTTTCCACTTTTTGGGTTGTTTTGCAAGGCTGCAAGAAACGTCAAGAAACTCTCCACAAATAGAAACTAGATCTGCCTTTCACAACCAATTTAGGTGAACACCAAGGACACTTGGGAAGTTTACTTAGCTATACAACAATCACCGGGATGGGATGATTTAATCATCTCTCTTGAAATGGAAATTTGAATAATGACCCAATCTCCACATTCAGAAATCTTGAATTGCTTAAACACATGTCCTCCTGGGGTGCAGTTTTCCAGCATCTTACCCACCTGCGCACTGGAAGGATTAGCTGAAAAGCTTCAAATTGCACACCACACCGCACGCGTGCCATGTGGGAAACATAGCATACAGAAAACAACATTTCTAGCTTTCAAAACAAACATGGAAAGATATTCTGCAGGATCGTTCTGGGAAATGAGAGAACACGATGGATGCTGAGTGAGGAGGGAACTCACATCAACCTGGCAGTGGAGAGAAGAGTACGGGGCGCCTTTTGGGCATCAGCTAGTTGGGTGTGAGGGGGTATTCTGTCAGTCTTCCACAATCACTTACAATATGTACTCACTTCTGGATATTTGTATTTGTCTCTTAGCAGTGAAACTGCCACAGAATATTTTATTTTAGTAGCAGTGTAACTTTTTCTTGAACCCCGTGAGAAATGTGCCAATGAACCGGTGTCTAGAAGAGGCCTTTCCAGTGAAGCCTTGTGGGGCTCTGAGAAAGTCCAACCCCTGGGCCCACTTTGGAAATAGAAACTGAAGATCATCAGCAATTTCACTGGTTTCCCAAGTGTTTTGATATTTTGCATAATTAGGAAGATCTGGAAGAATGGAAAAAGTTTCTAAGACCTTTGCATTTTCTTGACAATATTTTACATGGCTGCCGAGGGAATGTTTTCTTTTTCCCAGCATTCCTGGCAACGCTTTGCAGTACCTGGAAAATAGAAGAGACACTAAAAATACTGGGGTAGAGGCAGGGCATGGGGAATGGCGATGGAGGTACTGCATCCGGTTGCGTGGGTGCTGAGGGCTTTATCTGGGCCTTTTCTGATTCTGTTGCAGGCTGACATTTTGTCCATCTTTGGCACCTCCCTGCCTCCTGGCCAGGGCTGTTCCTGGGCACCTGTGGGATTGCTCAAGGAAGCAATTCACAGTTGTGCTTGGAGAACTCACAACAGCCTGATTCTAAATCATAGCTGCTGGGGCACCGCCTGATTGGGAAGGTTTTGAAGGTGTTACGGTATACTTCCCAGGGTCCATGTTTTAGCACTTAAATAAATAAAGTGTTGAACATTGAGCTGGGCATAGGTAGAAATGAAACATTTGAAAAGCAGCACTAAAAAAAAATATTCAAGGTAACAGGACATGTGGTGAACTGTGTCTTAGGCTGTCTTACGTTTTACAGGAAGTTTCCTAGGCTTCAGAGGGGGGAAAAAAAGGCAATGATTTAGCAATGACATTTCCTTATCAGGTTTCTTTTTTGTTTGTTTATTTGGTTTGGTTGTTTGCTTTTTCAAGACAAGGTTTCTCTGTATAATAGTCCCAGCTGTCCTAGAACTCTCTTTGTAGACCAGGCTGGCCTCAAACTCACAGAGATCCACCTGCCTCTGCCTCTCGAGACCTAACAGGGTTTTTTTTTTTTTTTTTTTTTTTCACAGTCAACTCAAAGCTGTAAAGGTTTGAGTGATAAATAATCTTGTACCTTAGGAAGGCTGGGTGCATTTTTCAAGGAAGGGTCTATGCCTGGGAAAGCCATAACTGCCTAAGAGTAAAGAGTACAAAGAAGACAGTATCAACCTGTCTGTAGTGGGCTTGGCCAATCAAATGAGGATCTGGAATAATATATATATATTATATATATTATATATATTTAGGCTCCTGAATGTTCACTCCATATAGTTGTGTTTGGTGACAGTGAGATTGGCCTCTGGCAGTAGCTTTCTACATGGGGACCCAGAAGCGGTCTGCCTTACTTGCTGTGATGGAGAGGGTACCTAAGCGTCTTTGAGTAAAACTCAGCTCTTATAGTTTGGTGTTTACCAAGGTGCTCTCTCTCTCTCTCTTTAAATGACATGATATACGGATGTGACATCTGGGATTGCAGTAGCCATTTTGCTACCATGAGAAAAAAAAAATCAATTTTAATTCTACTTAGAATGGAGCCAATTAAAGATTATTTTTACTCAGCTCAGAAGTAGTCACACAATTAGAGTTGGTCCCCCTAAGGAGAAGCAATGGCTTTTTTGTTCAGTACTTTTAAGGTCATAAGTTCTGTCTTCTTTGGGAAATAGGATATGAGACCCGAGGGTCTGCCAGGTGTGCTTGCACTTGCTTGTAATCCTACCATGCTGGAAAACGAGGCAGAAGGATTGGTAGTACAAAGCTAGCCTGAGCTACCTGAGACTCCATCTCCAAATCAAAGCAATACAACAGGACCAGGCCTAGGTATATAGTGGCCACTTTGTTCCAATAGAAGAAAGTGACTTGAAGACAAAGACACTGTATGAAGGAGGGAGAGAAAACCAGAGCTGAGATTTTTTTTTTCAAGACAGGGTTTCTCTGTGTAGTCTTGGCTGTCCTGGACTCACTTTATAGACCAGGCTGGACTCAGATTCACAGAGATCTGCCTGCCTCTGCCTTCCAGAGTGCTGGGATTGACTACAGGCATGTACAGGTACAGCTGAGAGCTGAGATCTTTATCAAACCTCTTCTGAAGTTTTTTTCTTCTCTCAACTTGGAGTTTGTGGGCCAGTATTTTCTTTTACAAACAAATGAATCAGTTGAGTTGGAAACATGAGCTAATTAAAATGAACTTGAATGGACAAGGTTCCTTAGAGAAGAGAGAAAATGTGTTGCTCTGTTGGATGCCATCATAATTTTGAAGTACTCAGAGAGGAACACTGATGTGTAAAAGACAGAGAACAATAAAACATGCAAATTCAAATCTACACCTTCACTATGTAGGTCAAATGCCATAGTCACTTAGTTTCAACTGATTTACTGGAGAAAACACAAAAGCTTGTAATGAGAGTCAGCTGTACTACAAGTTGCATAGAACTAATTGGATTCAACAAAATCTTGGAGATGTTTCTGCTTGGTTTTTTCTTTTTTTCTTTCTTTCTTTTTTTTTTTTTTTTTTTTTTTTTTTTTTTTTTTGTGCAGTCCAGCAATTTAGTCAAAATAGAAACGGCCTTCTTTCAATTCTCAGCAACAAATGAAAAATATACAGCGCAACATGAGAAAACAATGTGATCTTGTTCCATTGAAACACACACACACATACCAAGAAAACTACAAACATACATACACAAACACAGAAGAAATTATACAATGACACACACACAAATAATTTACCCAAACACAAAGCTAAATCGTCACACATGCTGAAATCTGTGGGTCCTGATACACAAAGGCCGGGCCTCTGCTCTCTCTCAACACTTAAACCATGCTGCAAAGTGACAACCCCCGAAATTGAAGTATGCATTGGTTGTTACATTTACAATAAATAATTTAATATTCACATGCTTTTCCTCCTTTAAAAAACAATCAAAGGACACAAACAGTTCATAAAACTGTCCTGGGACCAAAGCAAAAAACCCTCATGCAAAGCCAGTGAATTAGAGCTTGTGGGGAGGATAATTTATTTCCCTTTTGTTTTAATTCAAGACTGCAAAGCAGGTGGGGGGCAGGTAGGAAGGGAGGAGAGAGAGGGCCAAGTGGGATGCCATGAAGATGATGGAGGGGAAGGAGAACAACAAGAGTCACATTACTTAACAAGTGAATACTTGATAAGAGAAAGAAGCAGAATGAATCACATGGCCTGTATTTCTAGAACCTCCATGTCCTACCACCATTGGAACTGACATCCAACCCATCAGTACTCACATCAAAAGACAACTCAGTTGATAAACATGACAATGATAATAAAATGGATTCTCCTTTTTATTTTGTACTAGAAGAGACAACAACAACAACAACCATTCCGATGATGATGCCACAGCCCCATCTAAGGAACAATGCTCTGCCCATAGTGCCTACTGCATAGCCACTCGTGCCTTATCCCGTGTTTATCTAGGCCGTGTACTCAGATTATTAAGGCAGATATGTGAGTTTGATTTCAGAGCAGCAGAGGCACGGGCTGTCCAACAAATTTGAGCATGGCCCGGCTCTAGGAGAAAAACCAGACCCATCAGATTTTCTATCTCTGGAAGTGATATTAAGAAAGACAAAAGAGTCTGCCAGTTGACAATCACGCAGAAACTGCAACGTTGCCTTGAGGGGAATCTGAGGCCTCCATGAGCCAAAGCCATTTGCATGAAGGAGTTTGGAGCTATTTGGAGGAAGGTTAGAAGGAAAGCCCACAGGGGATGCAGAGAGTCTTGTAATTATTGTTGGTTATAACGATGGTAGAACTCGGAGTGAAGAGCTGCAGGCCTCTGCTCTTCTAAGGTTTGTGTGCTTTTCTATGAACCTCTTGTATGGACGGTCCCTGTCACCTTGGCTCACGCATCTGCAGCCATGTCTTTTAGAGCTAGAGTTAACTCAAGCGTGTCCCCATACTTGCAATCCCAAGGAGATAGCTGAAATGCCTTTTTGGGGCATTTCTACCTCCAGTCCTTAGTTAATAGGAGTGGCTGGCAAGTTTGTGAAAAAAATGTAATTTCCTGGGGACAAAACTCTGGAGACTCTAGTTAGAGAGTCTCACAGACTCCCTGGTCCTTGGCGCTAGAGCCTGTCTTTGGCACCTACTGGCTTGCTTTATGCTGATCGCATAGGAAGGGCCTCCTCAAAGTTCTAGTCTCAGATCTCTTTCTATACTGAAATATCATTAAATCTCAAAGAAGATTATTTAACGTTTAATTTGTATTTTCTTCATAGCAAATTTAAAATATTTAATGAGTTCATTAAAAACAGCAAAGCAGTCACATGCTTTATTACAGTTGTTTGAAAAATAAGTATATATAATGTATAATAAATTGGGCTGGCGAGATGGTTCAGTGTTTAAAAGCATTTTCTGCTAAGTTTAACAACTTGAATTTGGTCCTTGGGGCCCATCCAGTAAATGGAAAGCACTGACATCAGCAGGTTGCCCTCTGGCCTCCAACTATTTTCAGGGTTGCATGCACACACGCCCCCTCCATACCTGCTATTTATAAAAAAAATGTAATGAGAATTAGTAAAGGACAAACTGAGTGGTGTAAGCAGGAAAGATTTATTGGCTAATAGTTTTGTTGGAAGTTTCATACTAGAAATGGAGGTATTCGTGGGAGGCTTAATTCTGAAGGGTTTAGGGGAGAGTCCATGCTTGAGCCCTTCACCAGCTTCTAGCAGTGTCAGATGTACCTTGGCTTATATTGTCATTATCTCTGTGTCAAGTCACTGTCTAAATTGGTTTTCATAAGGACATCACTCCTCCAGGATTAAGAATGACTCAAATAACGTAATCTTAATTTGGTCATATATAAAAATCTATTATAGGGCAGTATTTGCATATCTTTTGGGAACCTAGTTTGGCCTATAACACCTGCTCATGTATACTCTTGTTAAAATAATTGTTTTTCAAAATAAATCGAGTTAGAAGATAAATATTGCACTACATTTTATAAGTCCTTTAAACACCTGGCTTCATAGAATCAAGTTAGTTTCCCAATCTGCCAGGACAATATCAGTTGGAAGTATTTATAGAAAATGTAGTTCCCTTAACTGGTGGATCCTAGCAGCCATTTTGGCAAATGGTAGAACATTTTCTTTCATCCTACTCGATGGTTTGATAAGCAGTAGTTTCTTTCTTTCTTTTTCATTTTTTGAAGAAGATATATTATTTAGCCAGATGAAGTGGTATACAGTTTTAATCCCAGCACTCAAGAGGCAGTGGCAGGTGGATCTCTGTGAGTTTGAGGCTAGCCTGGTCTAGAGAATGATTTCCAGGACAGTCAGGACTATTACACAGAGAAACCTTGCCTCCAAAAACAAACAAACGAAGTATAATTTAGGTTTGCATTTTGTACGTGAGTACATGGTATTTGTGTCCTTTCTATCCCCCTCACCTCCTCCAACTCCTCCTGTGGTCCACACCTTCTTGAATCCAGTCATTTCTTATAAGTTACTTTTATATGGAACTTGGCTCTTGTCTCATTTTTTGCTTGTTCTGCTTTTGATGCAAGGGTCACTATGTATCCTTCGCTAGCCTGAGCTCACTATCTAGAACAGGCTGACCTTGAAATCATTGAGCTCTGCCCACCTTCCCCTTTCAAATACTGGGATTAAAGGCGTGCTCTAGCATGTCAATAAATTTCTCTCTTGTTGCATCAAAACCCATCAGTATTTCTTGCCTTTACCAAAGCATAATTATGTCACATTATACAATGGTCATTTGAAAATAAAACTGGCTCTCTGAGTTATGTAGTTTTTCTAAATGCACTGTAGGAATCCTACTGCATCCTTATAAAAGAAGGAGAAGGGAAAACAGCACCATACTTAGTACTTACATGAAAAGATTTCTTTCCTTATATGTGACTGCCTTGAAAGGGTCTCAGGGACACCTTTGAGTCTCCAGATAGTGTGTATGTGTGTGTATGTGTGTGTGTGTGTGTGTGTGTGTGTGTGTGTGTATCCACACATGTATACAGGTATACTTGCATATGTGTGCATATGGAAGACAGAAGTCAACTTTGGGTGTCTTCTTGTACCATGCTCCATCTCGTTTTCTGAGACAGAGTTTCACACTAGACCTGTAACTCACTGATTGGGTAGATTCACTGGCCAGACAGGCCCCAGGATCTTTCTGTGTCTGCCTCCCCAGCACTGGGTAATAATCTGAATGCAGGTTTTTCTGCTTGCTCGACAAACACTTTATACCTACTGAGCCACCTTCCTAGACCCCCAAATTTGAAGTTATTATTGTAAAACAGTGTTTGTTTATCTTAGCTTATTTCTTAGCCCAGCTAAGAAATATCACACAAATAATTGAGACTCTGTTTATAATACAAGGCTTAACAGCACAATCTGGGCAGTTTACGTCTGTTCTTAACCCTCTGTGCTATTTTGTCTTACTCCTAGGAAACATTCAAGCAATACTTGCACTTTGCAGCTTTCCTTGTCTCCAGCTCCTTCCTCCCCGAGCTTCCTTGGACCTGTCACACAGCTGAATGCCCTGCTTCCTCTCCTAACTCCTCCTCCCCTGGCTGGCAGGAAGTCCAGCCCTATTCTCTTCCCTGCTCATCAATTGTCTATAAGCTGCTTTATTGACACATCAGGGGGACAATTGGGGAGCAGAGTTTACACAACATTTAGATAGGAAATTCTCAGAACAGAGCTTGCAACCAGACATGAGGGGTACAGAAATCAGAATCTAAACTACACAATAACCTTATGTCTACACCCCAGGCCACACTTTGAGGACTTGTGTTCTAATTCACCTTTGCTTGAGGAAATTCTACAAAGATTTGAATTTCAAGTTCTACTTTAAGGCCTATTTTCTTCACAGCATCTTGACCAATGCCCCCAGGCAAGTGTCTCTTTTTGGACTTCACATTCTTTGGTGTTTTGTTTTTTACTTGTTTTTAAAGTTCTAGAGAGGTCGAGAGGAAGAGGGAGCAGGAGAGAGGACCAGAAGTTGACTTATCTTTTCCTCCTCAATGTCTCTCAATCTTACTTTTGAGACAGGATCACTTCATTAAGCTCCAGGCATCTTCTTTTCTCTGCATCTCTAGCTCTGAGATTGCAGGCAGATGGTCCTGTGGCCAGTTATTTCTTTATTTTAATGTGGGAACGAAGAAACCAAATGCAAGTGCTGTTGCTCGCGGAGCCAGCTCTTTACTGAGTGAATCATCTTTCCAACTCATGCCTCTAAGTTGTATGAGTACCTGTCCCTCTACCCAGAATGCCTGACAAACTTCTGTTTCTCTCTGATGATGATCCTCAAGTGATATCATTCTTGATCACATGAGCTAACGTTTATTTCCTAAAGCATCGCATTCACTTTAAAAAAAAAAAAAAAATCATACTCTCAAGTATTTTTGTTTTTCCTTTAAAGAACCCTCTCAAAATGTTTCCAGTGGTTTAAGGGAGAGATGTGTTTCTTACTTCCAAATTGTGGCTGGCCAGGGCAGGAGCTGTGTGCTTTCTAACTCAGAACCACACAAGTAGAAAAGAGCATGGCATGGTGAATGGGCTTATCGCAGATTCCATGTGTTGCCAGAGACAGAGTTCATCTGCTCTTTATATAAAATGGGGAAAATAATCAGGGATTGTTAGTTGCTGGAAGAATGCCTGAACTGTAAGGCTCATCCATCCATAAGCAGCAGACACAGAACAGCCAAGGCTACTCCAGGGAAGCACACACTCTGTCTTCACTTCTCTCTCTAGACCAGCGTTCTCCATGAAGGGGGAATTGTACCTCCCACTAGTGGCTCCTGGGACCATATCTTACCTGTGTTTCTCTTTACAAGGAAGGGAACCTGTTTTCAGCAGTGGTTACACCTTTAGAGGGCAACCAGATGGCTTTCTTTTGGATCGCTTGCCCAATTTCTAGCACTAGCGAGAGCAAGGACGGAGGAAAACTGGAACTGACTCTACCTAGCCCATAGGTTCATCTTAGAGACAATTACTGTGGCCACGCAAGAGATGTGGGAAGGACGGCAGCTATCCTTTCAATTTTAGTGGACAGTAGGAAAAGCAGTGGGCAGGTCCAGATCCTCCCAAACATGTCAGGTGATGTTTTCAGGAGAGAAGTGGTTGGTGGGGTTTTCATCCCAGGCAGAATACTCACCAAATGTCCCCTTCAATAACTATCTAGTGTGTCTTTACAAAATTCCCTGTGAGGACACTTGAAAATACCATGTTAGCCAGCCATGGCCAATTTAATCATGTTGTATGCTTTGGAATAGTGACATCAATTAATGTCTGCAGCCAAATGAAGTTTGTTATTTAATAATTGCATTTTAATACTTCAGGTTACATGCTTTCCTAGTATTGCAAATCGGGACTTTATAAGGAGCTGTTTTGATATTATTTTCCTACGGTGAGTGATGAGATGAAATTACACGGTGTCGTTGGATTTTACACGGAATCGGCATCCTTGTTTATTTGTGCCCGTTTCCCTGTTTGATGCAGCCTTCAGAGAGTAGCTATTGATTTGAAAAGGCTTGGTGAAGCTAAAGAGGTAACCCCTGCTATAGTGCCACTCAAAAGACTCCCCCTTTTGAACTTACCCTCGAATACCCGGCTCAGGCCTTGGTACATGGGTGACAGTTGATTGATAGCTGCAGAGGTTTGAATGTCAAATGTCCCCCCCCCCCCCCCCCCCGCAAATAAGCTCATCCCAATAGGAATGCCTAGTTCCCAGCTAGTGGTGCCATTTGGAAAGGTGGTGAAACCTTGAAGATGTGGAGCCCTTTGGAGGAAGCAGGCCACTGGGGACCCACCTTGGGTCTTTATAGCCTGTCCCTCCTTCCTGTACATTGCCTGCATCCTTCCTGCAGATGCAGTGAAACCATCTGGCTTCCTGCACCTACCACTAAGTGTCTCCATGTCAGCTGCCCAACCATGATCTAATGAGCCTCTCACACTGTAAGCCAGAGGAAACCCTCCCTTTCTTAACATGCTTTGGTCAGATATTCTGTCATAGTAGTAGAAAAATAACCAGTGGCTCACTGTTTCCCATGACACAGCCTAATGTGATAAGAGTGCTATGTCATTTGCCCTTCACTATTTGTTATCTCTTAATTTTTGTGGTTGCTTGTCATTTGCTGGTAGAAGAGCTTAAGAATTCTCACACAGTGTTTTTTTCTATATTTCTGTCACTATTATTTTTTTCTTAGATTACTAGTTTTGATATCAGAATAAATTTCAAAGTGGCCTTTTTTTAAATTTAATTTTTTTTATTAATTTATTCTTCTTACATCTCAATGTTTATCCCATCCCTTGTATCCTCCCATTCCTCCCCCCCCCCCTATTTTCCCATTATTCCCCTCCCCTTTGACTGTTCCTGAGGGGGATTACCTCCCCTTGTATATTCTCATAGGGTATCAAGTCTCTTCTTGGCAACCTGCTGTCCTTCCTCTGAGTGCCACCAGGTCTCCCCCTCCAGGGGACATGGTCACTTAGACCTCAATATATACTATATTTTACCTATTAAACTATTTTACCCCATCTTTTTCCTTCTTTCATAGGATTCAATGCAGTTTATAATTTGATCCTTGTTTGTTTATTTGAGTCTCATGGTTTTTTCCCTTCACAGACAGGTGTCCCACTTTTGCTCATTATTAGGATGTCCTTCAGTCAACATAGAAAACATGTGTCAATGACTAAATGAACAGGGCAGACAGTATATAAGTTCTGTACATTCTGCCAGGAAATACAATCTGCCTTGTGTGCAACAGGAATCCCTAGATAACAGAGGAGGAGGGGCAAATAGAAAAGACACTGGCAGGTAGCCAAAATGCAAAGGCAACTGAGGTCTTCAGACTTTAAATAGTCTCCAAAAATGGCCTCTGTCCTGTGACACTCTTGAACACAGCCTGGGAATGTAAAGTACAAGTGTTTTATATTTGAGTACACAGAGGAAAGGCATCTGGCTCCCACTGTGAGCACTCATGGGTAGGTCATAGTGACTAAAGGCTGCTCCTTACTTCTCCTTTAGACCAGGAAGTAAAGTCCAACAAATACAGTGAAGGGGCCTCTGCAAGGACTGTGTCCCAGGCCTTGCTTTCAAACACTGAACACCTCCAGGAGATGCTAAGCTGAAGGTGGGAGGCACTTGCACTGCAGGCATCTCCCATTCTCTGATGCCCAGATGTGCTTTGCAGTTAAACTGGACTGATTTATTTTCAAGAGGAAACAGAAAAGCCATATTTGACTTCCAATACTTCATCGTCAACATCAATGTCGGCCCCAGGTTCTTATGTGTGTATTGCGTTTTGCTACTTACGTTCTGCTCTCCCAACTCTAAGTAACTAATTAACCAGGTAATTTGGGTACATCACTTTGGTTCATGCCATTTTTTAATTTCAACTTCCTTGTTTGTGAAAAAATTTAAAAAGTCATTGCTCTAGGTTACAGTCATTTCAGTTCTAACCATTAAAGAAGAGGAGCAGGTATCATATCTCTTAAACACAACAATTATTGCCCAAGAAAAGGAGTAGGGAATGTCCAACCATTGCCTGGCCCAACCTGAGACCCATCCCATGGAAAAGACACTATGATCAACACTCTGCTATGCTTGCAGATGGGAGCCTAGCATAGATGTCCTCTGAGAGGCTCCACCCAACAACAGATCAAAACAGACGCTGAGACTCACAGCCAAGCATTGGTCAAAGCACAGAGAGTCTTGTGAAAAAGTTGGGGGAAGGATAGAAGGACCTGTAGGGAACAGGAGCTCCACAAGAAGACAGAGTCAACTCACCTGGGCCCAGGGGGGGCTTGTAGAGACTGAAGCACCAACCAAGGACCACGCGTGGACTGGACCTAGGCCCCCTACACAGATGTAGCCAATGGACATCTTGGTGTTCATGTGGGTCCTCGATTAAGAGGAGAGGGGCCTGTCTCTGGCATGGACTCTGTTGTTTGCTTTTTGATCACTTCTCCCTCTCGGAGCTGCCTTTCCAGGCCCCAGGGGAAGAGGATGCACTCAGTCCTGATGTGACTTGTTGTGCTGGGGTGGGTTGTTGTTTCTGGGGCTCCCCTTTTCTGAGGAGTAGGAGAAGGGGAATAGCAGGTAGAGGGAGGGAGGGTGGGACCGGGAGAAAAGAAAGGAGGGGGCTAAGATGGGCATATAAAGTGACTAAATAAAATTTAAAAAGAAAAAGAAAAGGAGTAAATCCATTCATTCACGTAGGCATTGTGGTGCTTACTATTGACTGCTCACTTGACAATATCTAGAATCATCTACCTGGAAAACCTGGGAGGGATAATCAAAATTAGATTAACCTCTGGGATTGCCTGAGATGAAGCATCTGTACTGCATTGATTAGACCATGAGTCACAATTAACCCTTCCTTAGATTGCTTTTGCCAGAAATTTTGTTGCAGCAGCAAGAGGCAAATATGTGCCTGCACTCAATACTCCTGCATGGCCCTGTAGCACATTGGGGGCCTGTGTGCCACCGGCACCCAGACCATAATTCTGGCTCCCTTGACTTCAGGCAAGTTTCTTCCTTCTTTGTGCTTTCCTGTCTTAGACACAGAGAAATACCAAAGATAGAGGATTGTCAAAGGATTAAGTAATGCAATGCATAGGATTCTCAGAATGTGTAATAGATATTCTATTAATGCAAGCTATTATGTATTAAGGGCCCATTTCATAGCATGAAATTAGGCATGAGGCATAATAATAGTTAATGGGGAGTGCTAAAGTTAGGGTCTCTATTACTGTGATAAAATATCATAGCAAAAAGCAATATGGAGAGGAAGTGGTTTATTTCATTTTAGACCTTTTATTCCGTCACTGAGTGACGTCAGGGCAGGAACTCAGAGGAGAAAAACCTGGAGGCAGGAACTGAAACAGAAGCCACGGAATACTGCTGCTTACAGGCTTGCTTCCTGTGGCTTGCTCAGCTTGCTTTCTTATACACCTCAAGACCACCCTGAGTTATGGTAGGTTGGGCCCTCCCATATCGATCAATCAAGAAAAATGTAGCACAGGCTTGCCCACATGCCAGTGTGGTGGAATGGTTTTCTCAACTCTGCTTCCCTCTTCCATAATGACTCTAGCTTGAGTTGAGTTGACATACAGTGTATCCAGCACAAGGATGTGAGCTTTCACTGACCTTGATCCAGATCTTAAGTCTCACTACTCATCTCATACATTTCCCCTTTCCTGTCACCCCATAGCAACTGAGACTGAGGGGGTAGCATACCTGCTCCCTGGCCCTGGGGACTCTGGAGTCTGGTGTCTGCTTGCAGCATTCATGAAGCCTAGGCAGGCTAGCCCTCAACTTTTGTAGGATGAGTTCTCTCATCGTTCCTACCTCTTTTTGTTTCATCAACCATCAGTGCTGATGGTTGAACCTTATGCATGTTAGGGCAGTATTCTACTCCTGAGCCACACTCCAACCCTTTTTTTTTTTTCCTTAAAATTTCTATTTTGAAGCATGTTCTTGCCATGCTGCCCAACTGAGCTAGGCCAGTAGTCCAGGCAGGCCTTGAATTTGTGATCCTCCTGCTTCAATTTCTCCAGTAGCTGGGATTACAAGCCTGCATTGTGAGGCCCAGACCTCATTCTTAACATACCCTAGAACAAACCATGTGTTTATAGGAAATTCCAGGGCAGTGGAACAGGTTAGACAACAAGGAAGACACAGACACAAAATGTCAAGTCTTATAGACTAAAGAGATCCAGTTTCTTTAGCAAATAAGCAACATGGAGGAAGACAGGGACAGCTTCAACTTCTGATAAGAAACAGCATCAGAATAATGAAATAAAATGTATGGAACTTGATTTGGCCATTATTCAAGGAAGCATACTATGTAGAAACGTTTTTCTCTGGAGAGAAATGGGAGAAGCGAACCAATTGGATATTAAATGATGTTAAGAAACATTTCATTTGGGGGCATTACAGTACATATGTGCTTATGTTTAAAAAAAAATACTTGGACTGGGTGATTGCTCAGTGGTTAGAACACCTGCTGCAATCATGAGCATCTGAGTTCAGACATATATATGTAAATGCCATAACTAGTGCTGTACATCTGTAACTCAGAACTTCTTACAGTAAGATGAGACATAAACACACATGTACACATACATCATACAAACTCATGCACACACATGCACTCACACACACACACACACACACACACACACGAGGGGGGGAAGCATTTTGAGATTAAAGGATACAAAACTACTGAAATGTACTGTATAATGTATAAAATTTTCAATGAAGTGAAAATATTATTTAAAAAAAACCAAACTTATTCTCTTTATCTAAAGAACAAAACCAAAAGTGATGGTTTTGGATAAATGAACTTAAAATAAAGGGCATGAAGAAAACTCAGATATGATCCCTAAATGGTCAACAAGATATTGGGGAATATAGATACATATAAAGTCTCATTTAAACATGTTTCTAGAAGACTGCAAGCACTAGAGGGCTTGATAAAAGAGGGTCTGTGTTGGATTTCTAGTCAGCATCAGAATTCATATGCAGCTCGATTGGCTAGCAAGATACTTCATAGTCAGTAATAGTATAGAAGAATTCATGGGTGGTTACAAAAAAACCAATCAATCTTTTTTTCTGCTCTTCTTTCCTTTCTCTCTCCTTCCTTTCCTTTTCTCCATTTCTCTCTGTGTGGGTGCACACATCCATTTTGTGTGCCCATGCACACAAGGGAGCACACTGGGGCGGGGGGAGTCTTCCTGTACTAATTCCTTTGAGATAAGAGCTCCCACCTGAAGCCTTCTCTTGGGGCCAGGCTGACTGATGGAGACCAGTGCTGAGCTTGAAGGGTCACGTGTCTATGTTCCTCGGTATGGCCACAAGCTTACAGGCATGCTTGCTCACTGCTGGATTTAAAAAAGATGTCAATATTTCATATAGATAAGACTCTGAAGCTGGGCATTGTGGCCCATGCCTTTAAACCTCAGCACTTGGGAGGCAGAGGCAGGTGGATCTCTATGAGTTCAAGGCCAGCTTGGTCTACAAAGTGAGTCCTGGACACCCAAAGCTACACAGAGAAACCCTTTCTTCAAAACTAAAAAAATAAAAAGACTCTGGCCTTCATACTTAGAAAGCAGACATTCTTATGCACTGAGTCCCTGCCTCAGCTCTATGCTTTTTTTCCTTCTGCAGAAATTTGTATTCACTCACTGACTCACTCACTCATTTGTTTAACTGTGCTGGGAGCAGAAGATGAAAAGATCTAATACTAAGTCTCTATCCTCCAAAAAAGGTTCCATTTGAACAAAGGAGACAACAAATAGCACAAGAATTGGGTGATGACATTCTTGTGATTCTATCCATGATGCTACACATGGGATATTGATGACAACAAATATATTTCCTTAGATCACATCATTAAGAAGTGGTAAGAGAGCAGGCAGTGGAGATGCATGCTTTAATCCCAGCACTTGGGAAGCCGAGACAAGTGGTGACAAGTGTGAGCCCAGTGTGGTCTACAGAGTGAATTCCAGGACAGCCAGGGTTACCCAGAGAAACCCCACCTAAGTTAAAGAAGAAGAAGAAGAAGAAGAAGAAGAAGAAGAAGAAGAAGAAGAAGAAGAGAAGGAGGAGGAGGAAGAGGAGGAGGAGCCTGAGCCTGACAGCCTGAGTCTTATTCTTGGGAAACACAATAACACAATGGAAGGAAAGATCAACTCCCCAGATTGACCCTTGACCTCCCCACAGGACCTCCATGGAACACACCAAATAAATGTACTTTTAAAGAAGAAACAATGGAATTCAAGTTCAGAGTCCAGATCCTTAGTTTCCTTGCTTCCCTAGTTGGAAGTCCAAAGGTCTCAAAACAGTGGTTGCAGGCAGTATGGGGGATTGCCAAGGAAGCAGAGGTGGGCAGCAGCAGTGAATTTGCCAAGATGCCGTTTTAGCCTCTGTCTACTGAGACTGATGTGTTACAGAGATGAAGACAGAAGAGGCTCTGTTGGATTCGAGATTCCTGAGGCAGGACACCTAGAAGGGTTTTGGATGTATACAGCAAGGTTGCTATGAAGATTTTACTGATGTGAGTTGGTAACTGAAACCAGGAGTATGACTAAAACTATTTAGAAAAGGTTAAGGAGGAAGAGACAGAAGTCTAAGATGTATAGAGTTCTAAGAAAAGAGAGGGGTGGAAAAGACTCTACAGACTAAATTCTGTGCTCTCACTTCAAATTTGTATGTTGAAATCCTATTTTTCAGTGTGGCTATATTTGGAGATCGTGCTTCTAAGAGGGGACGTAGTAACAGTTAAATGACGTCTTAAGGATGGAAAGAATGGAGTCCTGATCTTACAGGAATTGGGAGGAGGAAGAGAGGATGAGGAGCAGAAGGATAGTGTGTAAGCACACACCAAGGGTGGCTAAGTGACACACAGTGAGACAGATATTCATTATCTAGCAAACCTGGAAGATTTAAGACAGGACCTTGCTAGACCTTAACTTAGATTTTCAGCCTAAGAACTGAGATCTAAGAGGCTGCAGGGTGGGGGGAGGGCAGACTCAAGTCGCAAAGGACAGTATGTCCCTAAAGGTTATAAAGTTTGATACCTGTCCATTAAGTTTGACATTTAGGAAGGCATTCCTAGGGTGTGTAAGTGGTGGTAATAGAAGAGTCTAGTTCTGTTGTTATTTTTTTAAAAAGAAATCTCAAATGTTGTATTTTACCAATGAAGACTCAGGAGCCAGATGCTGGGGTAAAACCCTACTAGCTCAGAGAGGCAGAGAAAGAACTCAGCTGAGCTTCCTCCTTAGGCAAAGTCTCATAAAGAGAAAGTTCTTTCTACTCAGTGCATGTCCCAGAAGAAAAAAGACCTTCCTATTCAGCTCATGTCCCAGAAGCCCCTTCTCCACACCGTCTTAAATATCCTTCAACTCAATGTCCCTCCTACCTACTTCCTGTGCGTCTCTCTATCCATCCTCCATACTTCCTCTCACTCTATGATTTTTCTCCATGTTCACTTCCTGTCAATCTGGTTGTTTGCTCCACCTCTTGACCTATGGTTAACTTTATTTAATCCTGTTTATAGAAAGCCCTTGGACTAAAGGTGTGTGCTAGGGCTGAGCCACACCACAAGCACTTGTTTACAGAAAACAGAGAGCTCTAGGTTCAAAGACTGAGCCATACCACACTTAGAAACAGGTTTTTACAGTTCACAATGGGATCAGATATCCTGTAACACAGTTTGAAGAGAACTGATGGAAATTCAAATTGAAGAAGATTCAGTAGAGAATTTCCCATCTGGATTCACAAGTCAGCCTGCTAAGAGCTGTTCCAGCTCTTGGGCCAGGGATGTAGCTCAGTTGGTAGAGCAGTTGCCCAGCACACACAATTCTGGCTTTAATCACCCAAATCCCATAAACTAGGTGTGATGATACATGCCACTCAGGAGGTAGAATCAAGGGCATCAGAAGTTCAAGGTCTTCCTCAGCTAACCATAGACTTTGAAGCCAGCCTAGATACACGAGGCAACATCTAAGTAAGTTAGCAAACAATTATATAAACAGACCTACAGATGAAAATTCTCTTAGTCTCCTACTAAGTCATAATTACATTTGAACACAAGAACCTCAAATTCATGCATAAATTAAAATTTGAAATAGCTCCTAGGCCATTCTTTTTAGGAAACTACTCAGAACTAGAATGCAGGAGGATCGACAAGAAGTAGAAATGAGCATGCTCTGAAGTGTGAAGTTCCCTGGCCTACTGACAATCTATAAGGAAGGAGTCCAGTGAATGGGAAAGACTGAGAATAAAGGAAGACAAAAGAGCAACCAATGTAGCAAGAACATCAAGGGTGGATGACATCCCTTTGGTCAATGGAGGTTTATGAACATATAGACTTTTAGATAGAGATTAGAAGCTTAGGGAGAGTGTGTCCAGAAGTCTCATCTCTTTTTTCTCCATAAAGTTTGACACCAATTAAAGATAAAGTGGTTGAGATGAAGATTGATGGAGTATGGGCTACATAAGAAAGTAAGACAGACACCATGAGACTATGAAGTGAACGAGAAGGGCTAGGAAACCAGACAGCTCAAGGATGTCTGGACATGCTGATGATGGTCATAGAGGAATTAAAAACACAAAGAGATTGGGGGAGGATGTTCTGGACAGTTTAAGTATCTTGAATAAGGTCCTGGGAGTGCGAAGATGGGTGAGAAGAGATGGTAGGAACCCAGAGATTACCTCAGATGGATTGTCAGTCTGGATTCTGTGGTCTTCCTTTATGAGACTGGGCTGGAGACAAAGAAATGAGAGCTGCATTTGGCTCCTAACATCCTCCAAAAGAGACTTGTTGGGACTTCCAGGGGAAAAATGTAGAGGCTAGGGTCAGAAGGCAACTCTCACCAGACTGTAACCTACCACTGCACAAGAGTGGAAAACAAATGGATTAAAAGCAACCAGAGGGACTTCAATGGCTTGTATGTCCTCTTTCAGAATGTTTTGGAAAGGACTCTTCTCTCAAAAATGGAACACTGCAGACATGTGTTTGCAGTCATGCCAGTGTATTTACTATAAGTTTTCTCTCCCTCCTGCCTTCTGTCTTCTACTTGCTTGTCCTTCTGTCACACGGTAGCACAGCGTGGAGACCCTCATCAAATACCCACACATTGCTATTGACCTTCTCAGCTTCCAGAAGCATATGCCAAGTGACTGTCTATTGTTTACGTTTTACCAGGTCTGTGGTATCCTATGTTAACAGCAGAAAACACATTTAGACAGCAAGCAAACAGAATGAGGCAATAGCTTGGCCGTGAGAAGGGTCAGAGATGCCAGGATGGAACTAGCACAGTATGTTCCTCTGCTCCCAGAAGGTCACTACATGCTGCAGGCTCAGCTGCCTCCACATCATGATGCTACTCTTTCTCCCTCACTGTCTATCTGTCTGTCCTTCCATTACTAGTGCCTCTAGCTGCTCTTCAGTTGCCTCAATGTGTCTGTTTCTGCTATCCTGCCTCACATCATCCAACCCTCATCAGAGAAGCTTCTTACAGCCAAGGGCAGTGAAGACAGAGGCCCACAGCTGGTCAACATGCAGAGAATAAGAGACTTCAAATCATTGAATTAGATGTCTGTATTGTTCCCTCAAAGTTCAGAGATAATCACAGAAGAGTGTTCAGGCCATAATCCCAGCAGAAGTTGGGGAGAGGATCATGAAGCCCACCCTGGCTGAGGAGTTATTGGCAATTGATGATTGCCCAGGGAGGGAAAGTCAGTTTTCTTTGGGTATATGATGCCCTATTCTTCCTATTCTTCAGTAGATGGTCCCACATCCATACACATGCAGACAGTAATGTGTGGACTCGGTGGGCCTTCAAAAACAAGGAAAAAGGAGCACATGAAGTTGAGAGGAATTCATGTTAAGAGGAATAAAGAAAGGGATTGGGGGATTGGGTGGGCTTCACAAAAATGCATTACATATATGTATGAAATTCCTATACAATTAAAAATAAATCCTCTGGACCAGTTGGAGATGCTTAATGAACACTGTAGCCTGTAGTGTATGACCACAAACTTTGACCCTCTTACTTACTCCCCTCCTTCTCTTTTTTCCTTGTAAATTTTGATGACCCTATAGTAGAGCACATATTAGTGGAAAGAAGTGAGGATCCGGGCAGTAGAGTCTATGAAAAGGGTCTGGAAAGATGGCCCAGTGACCTGTGGAGATGACATTTAGCTGCAAGCAGTTATGAATGCAGGAAGTCCTGGAGACTTTAGACGCTTTTATAGAACTACCAGGCAGGAAGTTAGAGAGTAGGCAGCTTAATGTTTCCCCTATATGTACACTGATTTAAAAAATGGTAGGAATGGGCTGGAGTGATAGCTCAGTAGGTAATGTTCCTGTAAGCGGAAGATCCTGAATTCAGGTAAAAGCTGGACACATGAACATAGCTGTAACTCCAGAGCTGGTGAGAAAGAGGCAGAGACAGAGGGCTTCATGGCCAGCTAGACTAGCCCAAATGGAAAGCTCTGCATAGCCCCTCTCTTGAAATATACAGTGGAAAATTACAGAAGAGCATCCTGAAGTCAATTTCACACACACATGCAAAGGGAGGACACACACACACACACACACACACACACACGCACGTGCACACACACAGCTCAGACAGTATGGTTCATGGCTAATGAAGTAGTTTGATAACATAAGCTCAGATAATTAGGTGAAAGGTTGTAAGAAGTTGCTAGGCAATGGAGCTAAGTTCTTAGCCAAGAATCGAAGGAAAAGACAAGCAGACGGTAGGTCTCTCTCTCCTTGCAGTGATGAAATCCAACCTATTTTTGTGTAACAACTAACCTCTGGCTTCATTTGTTTCTTTGTTGGATTCAATCATTCTGGCTGATTTTCTTTTTATGGTCTTGTTTAGCTGAAGTAGGAACTCAACCAAAGTTTTATACTGTTTGTTACATCAGGAGTCAGGAATGAGAGAGCTTTGACTTGTGGAGCAAGTAAGGCTATTAAGACTATGTTATTATTGTAGTATCTGGCTTATAACTGTTTATTCCTTAGCTATCCATATGCAGAGATACCCCAGCCAGTTTGCTGTTCATGGTTGATTTATAAACTTATTTAAAGCTAGCTCTGAAAATGTATATTTTTCAGTATTCTGTCTACATGTCCACCTCTATCCATTTACTTTGATTATCTCTATCAATTATCTTTCTGTTTATCTCTCTATGATCTCTCTCAATCTATCTGTCCATCATCTGTCTATCATCTATTAATCACCTATCCATTATATATCTATCTCCCATCCATCCATCTATCTATCATCTATCTGTCTATCTATCTATCTATCTATCTATCTATCTATCTATCTATCTAATCTATCTATCATCTGTCATCTATCATCATCATCACCATCATCATCTACCTAATAGCATACATGAGACCAGTTTGAAACTGACTGTCTGAGAGTATTAGTTTTCATAATGTCCTAAGTTCCCTGGCAATTCTGTAACCTAGTAGTACAAACTCAGTGTTTCTAAGCAACAGAAACTGTTCTCAATGCCAGAAGGTCAAAGTCTAGGTGCTGGAAGATTTGCATTATGGTGAGTGTCTACTTCCTGGTCCATACATGATACACTTTTGCTATGTCCTCACTTGGCAATGGGAATGAATGCTGACTCCGTTTGGCCCTTCTGAAGGGCACTGAACGAACTCATGAGTGCATCACTTTCATGACCCAGTAACTCCCCAAGATTCCGCCTTCTATTAACACCACACTGAAGGTTTGGTTTTAACACAGAAAGTTTGGGATGTGTGTGTGTAAGCATAGGCATTTAGTGCATAGCAATCACTGAAGCCACTTGATTCTAAGCCTAGGCTTCCTTCAGTTTCTTTTGAAAATGGGACTGAAATCAGGTATTCGCTTCTTATGTGAAGATGAGGACAGCACATTTTTCAAAAGATACTTTAGGAATGAAGGCACAATGAAGTTCAGCAGTGTCATTGATGGTTGATGGTCAGCATGGCCCTCATATAATGTCCAAATCCCTAATTCTTTGGCAAGTTATTTGTTTTTACCCTTCACCACCTTAATTTGTAAAAGCAAAAGTAAAAGTAATGATATCTGTGCAAGACAGGGCCCTTCTAGATCCCATCATGGACACAGAGGAAGGGCCCAGGCAGCGCTGTCACTTCCCGAGGTGCTCCTGACTGTTAGTGGCTATGGGAGGAGGGGGTGTCACTCACTTTAATGGTATAGCCACTGGGAGAGATTGGAAGAAGGAAGGGTTAGAAGGGAAGGAAAGGGACAAGAGAGGGCAGTGGGGGTGAATATAATAGTATAATATTGCACACACATGTGGAGCTGCCCAAACTAAAAGGGAAGAAAGTAAGATAACAGACTTTACCTATCAGGGTTGTTGGAAGAATGTTGGATCATATGTACTAAGCCTTGCCATAGTTTTCCTATAGGAGGGGTTTTGATGGTCATTTCTTCCATATACATTTCCCACAGAAATCCCAGGAAAATGATCTTTCTATTTAGCACTATTAAGTACAAAATCATGTAAAACTCAGATACAAGAGCCAGACTATTATCACAATGCGATGAAAAGAAGAACAATAAATTGACACTAACCATAAAGCGCTGGGGAATGAGAGGTAACTGTGCATCTGTCCCACACAGCACAGTGGGAGAAGAACTAGTTCTTGTGCTCTCAAGGGTCCTAGCAAGTTGCTGGCTTTCCTTTGGCCTCAGCTTGCTAGTGAATCAAGTAAGGGCAGTCTTTCCAGTCTGACTCAAGAGATTCACGTGAGAGTCAGAGGAGAAACGAACACACGAGAGTGCCGTATACAAGTAAAAGGCAAGGCATGATATGTGACTGCAGGTGTTTACGAAAGGACAATGATGGCACAGTTTTTAAAATCTCTACAGTCTGCTTGCTTTTTAAAAGGGCTCCTTCCCACCAATTTCACTGTGTCTGGACCATAAATGTGGACTCCAACAGAGTCATCCAGACACTCAGTATTTGCTGTTTCTCACTGAGGTCAAGACATGGGACATAGTTCAAACACAAAGCAAAACAATACAAATATCATGGTTATTATTATTATTATTATTTTTTGCAATATGTTTGTGGCTCCTGGATTCCATTTGGTCACATACAATGATAAAACGATGTACGTATATATGGAGTCACAGTAGAATTTTCTAGAAGGACAAAGGGTAACAAATGGGAGAATGAGGCGGGGAGAGGACATAAATGTATACCAATATGAAAATAGATAAATAAAAGACATGGAGATGTGCCATAGGGGAGACTGTGGCAGGATGCTGCTGTTGAAGCAGGAATCTGTTTCTGCATCTTGTGTATGTCTGAACCTGGCCCAGGGCAACTTCATCCTTCTGGGCCTCCCTCATCTGTAGCATCAGTAAGATGATCTTCTTTCCCCATCTCTGTTATGATCAGGACTGAGTAAGCAACAAGAAATTCGAAGTAAAGGTCTCCTAAATAAGACATCGGTGATTGTATGCTTCTCAGGTGCAAATGGTATGAGAGTGAGGTAAGGTAAAGTGTGATGGCCTGTGGTCTCTCCAGAGGATAGACCATCCGGCCACTCTGAAGAGTTGCATTTGTACAGAAAGATTAATAATCTACAAAAATTGAAACAATATTGAGTTGAAGGATATCCTATGCACATACGGTAAAACAGATCAATCGCAGGAAAGAGTAAACGCAGCTATCAATCATAGTGATTGCTTAGAATACATGTATGCGTTCCCCAGCCCAACTTTAAAACACTTTCATGTATCTTTAAAGTTAAAAAATTAAAGCAAAAAAACCTGAGGGGCAGTGAGACGGCTCAGTGAGCCCTACAGCCTGAGTTCCTTAGCTTAGACCCCCATGGTGGCAGAGATACCCATATGATGGAGCTAAAGACCCAACCCCCACATTTGTCCTCTGACCTCTACCCATGTAACACAGCACATGCATACCCACACGCTTAAACACACACATGCACCCAAAATAAAATATTTATGACATTGTTAAATAAGGGGAGAAAGCTATTGAAAAGTACAACTAAACCAAAAAGTTTAAAGGTACTGTGTGCCAAGGGCCAGCAAATACGCTCTATCAGGCACCCACAGAATAGCTGGTACTCACGGTGCTGGTTGGGTACAAATACAAACTCGTAAATCACAAATGACAGGAGGAGAACGAATGCCTGAGATCCAGACATCCGAGGATGTTCAAAAGGAATGGAAAAACAAGAGCCATCAAACGTGCCACGGCTATGAGGTCAACCCCCTTGAAGTCAACTCTAGGAAAAGCCTTGATCCCTGAGCTCTGGGCAGATGCTGTGTCTACTTCCACTTCCCTTCAGGATAAACAATTAACATCCAAGCTTCTCTTGTTCTGCATCCAATCAGAACCACCTGAAGGATTTAAACTATCATGGAGCACTGTGTTATGGAGCAGCTGGCTGGCTGGAGGGGTCTCATAAATGTCACTGGGAGGACTCCTAGCAATCGGGAAGACAAGAGACAAAAATAATAACAGTAATTCTTTGCCCTCACATAGCATCTTTCATCTGAAAAGCTCAAAGGCTCAACGTATTTTACAGATGTTGTAGCCATTAAAATGTATATGGCAGACATTATTCTCCCTGGATTACAGATGGGGAGGGGACTGTTATCCTGTCACTCAGACTAAAACTGGAATAAACATCTAATTATCCCTGAGAGGAACTCTTTCTAATGTACTCCCCTCTTTCTGCAGTTTTCCTATCGCTTCTGAGTGGACAGGACAGGTCTCCTCGTTGGGCCTGGTATATCTGCTGCCAGTATCCAAACACTGAAATGAGATCAGATCGGAATCTTTTGTCCCAGACGAAACATATTTAACTTCTCAAAGCTTTCTTCAGTAGCCCCCAGCTGGCCCTTTCTCATTTTCCTACAACCTGGAGGTGGTTTTCAACTACAGTAACTGAAACCAGGGCAGGACGTTGCAGCCCACATCAATCAGCAACTTCACCTGAATCTAGCTGCAGGTCTCCAGGTTAGACTGTTTTTGCAGCTGGTTCTCCCAGGAGGATGGTCTATGCTTTTCTACTTTTAGTATAGGGTGATGACTTCTCACTCCCATATTGAAAATATTCATAGTTCTCTCTCTCTCTCTCTCTCTCTCTCTCTCTCTCTCTCTCTCTCTCTCTCTCTCTCTCTCTCTCTCTCTCTCTCTCTCTCTCTCTCTCTCTCTCTCTCTCTCTCTCCCTCCTCTTTGATTTATTGGTTACACCTTTTCATTTTGTTTCCATCTGGTTCGGTTTGTTTTGGTGCTGTTGGTTAAGTCCAAAGCTTTACTCACACTGGGCAATCAGCCTGCCATTGAGCTATAGCCCTGGACCTTAAGTTTCTTTAAAAAGTGGGAAAAATGCAGATATAAATGGATAATATTAACCAAGAGAAAACCCTCTTCCATCTCAGCCTAACACAATAATTTTCACGTTTACTGTTTTTCTTCACCCATGTTAAGTCTCTTAGCCTCAGCGAAGTGACACTGAACACATAATTTTCTCATCTGTAAATAGCCTTCTGCTTTCAAGATCACATTACACTACAGAATTTTTTCTCCACTAATTTTTTTGGAAAAGAATCATAGTACCTTGAAGCATGCACCAAAGGGTGAATCCATAACATAATATGCCCAGCTATTAGAAGATAATAGATTTGTCTCAACCCCCCATGCCCACTGCTGTAAAGGGTCCTGTTAAACATCTCTGCATTTGAAACCTTTTTAATACTGCAAGTAATTTTGTTAGAAGTTTTAAAACTCTATTTTCAAACAGCTTCCCTGACAGCTAAAAAGCCTCAATGTGAATGTCAGTTCTACTACACTCTGCTCAGGACCAAATTTTCTCATTGCTTGAGTCAGTTAAACATTTGTCTTGTTTTTAGAATTGAATTTAAATGTCCTCCCTTACCTGCCCCCTGCCTCCTATCTCCCCCCCCCGACCCCCCGAACACACACACCTTGTTTTTCTCCCTAGCAGACTAAACACATTTTCCTTTTGGGGGACTTACACTTGAGTAAGGGATGATATATAAATCTAAACTAGGTTAATGAAATTTTGGTATGAAAGTAATCACTATTACAAAATCTTGTACGTACTGCACTTCTTTTGCCTATGGGCTCAGGCCACTGCTTTATTCTTGTAAGGTAAATAAGTAATATTATTAATAGGTTGTAAAAAAGAAAGAAAGAAAGAAAGAACCAGAGCACTTGGTGTCTTGGCTGAGCCCCAGCACCACTGCAGTGAATGGTGCTGCTCTGGTTTCTAGGGCCTCTCTCCCTTTATCTCAGAGTAAACGTCACCTGCTGTAGGCTTTGGCTCAAACTTATTTAAGTTCTCCAGGCATCATTGCCTTTCTTTTTGTCTTCTTAATATACGTACGATTATTTATCCTGTGCCCAGAGAATGGTGAAAAAAAATCATTTAAGCCAGTTGTCTGGCAATATGTAGGAGAGAGAAAAGAAGCACGTGTGAGTTTAATCTGTCTTTAGAGCTAAAGTGATTTTCATACATGTCAGAGAGTCGAACTAGTTTGTGCATGCACTCCCCGCTTCAGACAGAGCAGTTGTTGAGGGTGATATATTTCAGCCAGCTCTGATTTCCTTGGAACCTTATTTATGATAAAGCTCTTGGGGGAAAGCCACAGCCAGGGACTAGAACACTCCACTCTACCCTGCTGATAGCTTTCTTTTCTTTTTCACTCATTCTAAGACTTTCACGATCTCGGTACATCTGTAAATTCAGACTCATTTTATGTCTCTCCTTCTCTCTCTCTCTCTCTCTCTCTCTCTCTCTCTCTCTCTCTCTCTCTCTCTCTCTCCATCAGATAAACATTTGAACTTTAAAATCAATAACATTGTAAGGTGGTCTTCCTCCAGAGCCCTTGCAACCAGGGCATCTTTATGTTAACTCCTAGAATTCTCTTTCTTTGGCCCTTAATAATTCTTAGCTTCTTCCCAGATTAGGATTCAGTTTAGAGCCACAGCTGGAAGGAGAGTGATTTTTAGATAGAATGCAGTTTTGAAAGTGTCGGAGTCAAATACAGTTTTTTGGAATATAACCCAGCAGCTCACCTGAGCTAGGCTGTGCATTTCCTTGAGGTGACTGTCTCTCCCAGAGCACCCTGACTTGGTCATGTTTATTTAAGGCAGAATCAAGGAGAAAACAGTTGCAAGGCAGACTCAACAAGCACGCTCAAAAACAAAGCAAAAAACAAACAAAAACTGGATGGGCTTCATTAGCAGAAATGCTGCAGATTATTAAACAACGAAACCTTTTCAAATGAGAGATAAAGTAATAGAAGGTGACAGGAGAGAGGCAGGAATGCAGAGAGAAAAATATCAGGGACCGGCCCTGATAAGATCTTCAGGAATCTGAGACAGATGGGGTGTAGGTTTGCTATGCCCTCCACCTAGCACTTTCCTTCTTTGCTCATGACTTAGTTCTGGAACTTTCCAGTAACTTCTGCTGTTAAACAGAACCAGCCCCCGCACCCCCCGACCCCTACCCTGCCCCACCCACCATCCTCCCTTTCCCATCTCATCCTTGAAAGAGGGCTTCCTATTCCTGGCACCTTGGGTTGCTGGGAAGCTAAGGCCACGTTCTTGTCTGGCCTGTTTTGACCACCTGCGAGTAATTAAGCAGTCTCTCCTCCACTGGTTCCCAAATTCTGTTTTCCTGGAACATCTTGTTGAACTGGAATGCTGAGGCGGTTGAGAAACCACACTCACACCTGAACAAATCAGTCTGTTTTTTCCCCTGAAATGTAGTACACGCTAGCCTCCTGGCACCCGCTCAGGCAAATGGCAGGTCCAATTGTCGGGCTGAAGCAGACTGTGGTGAGGTCATCAGCGTCATCCTGGAGCACTCTGAGGGGTCTCAGGGAACCAAGCAGCTTGACTAATTATGCAAGCATCTCGCATGAAGAAGGCCAGAGGAAGAAAAGATTTGAGAGCATATCCAAAATATGTTTAGAAAAGGCCAGTCTAACTCCAGCAGAGAAAAGTTCTGGAATATAAAACCTTTTTACAGCACATATAAATACACGTAGACAGACAGACAGATACACACACACACACACACACACACACACACACACACAGAGAGAGAGAGAGAGAGAGAGAGAGAGGAGAGAGGGAGAGAGAGAGAGAGAGAGAGAGAGAGAGAGAGAGAGAGAGAGAGAGAGAGAGAGAGAGAGAGAGAGAGAGGTTTATGCTGGAAGATAAAGTCTTGAAGATTTTGAGTCTTCTTAAATCTTCATTGCTCTTGTGACTGTTAATCATGTCCTTTTGGCAAAGGTCAGTAGGCCTGTGGTTTGTAGACAATTTGAGCAAAAAAGACAGCAGACTTAATTGAAAACAAAAGGATTAAAAAGTACTTACCCAGGTGAACTTTTGAAAATATCTCACCCATATCCAGACCCAAAGGTAAAAATTTGGGGAGGAAAAGGCACAAACAAGCAACTGGAAAGCATTTTCCACTAACACCCTGCCTTGTAAACTGAGTTGGCCCCTTTCTCTTGCCTCATTGTATGAGAAGTGACTCTCAAAACACTTCAAGTAGTTGCTGTGATCTAAGTACCAATTGCATTCTGGGATTGATCACCTCATATCCTGTCCAGGAATCGAGAGAATCTCCTCATTGGCATGAAGTGGTAGCTCTGACCAGTAGTAACTGCATGAAGAGGTACTCGGGTTGGGAGGACATGTGGAAATAGCCAGTCCTTCATCAGGAAGCAGATGCACATGGTGGTGAGACAAGCCGTGTTTTGGTCTGGCCCAATTTCATTCATTTACAAGAAGACCGACAGAGTCAGGGGACCATGGGGCCTCACAGAGACTGAACCGCCAACCAAAGAGCATGCATGGACTGGCCCTCGGCCCCCTACACATATATAGTTGATGGACAGCAATCGGAGTGGGGCCTGTCTCTGACATGGACTCTGTTGCCTGCTTTTGCATCACTTTGCCCTAGTTGGGCTGCCTTGTTGAGCCTCAGCGGAAGAGGATGAACTTAGTCCAGATGTGATGTGATGTGCCAGGGTGGGTTGGTAAGGGGAGGGGGCTCCTCTTTTCCGAGGAGAAGGGGAGGGGGAAAAGGGGCAAGAGGGTGTGAGACCAGGAGGAGGAGAGGAGGAGAGGCTGCAGTAGGCATGTAAAGTGATTAAATAAATTAATGAGAAAAAAGAAAAAATATCCATAATCATTGGTACTGATTTTGTTATATATCACTCTTAATTGATTTACAATTCTTCAGGGTGTTGACATAAACCATTTTGATTATTTTGAAAAAGAGAAATAATTTTAATATTTAAGCCAGACTTAATAGTTGGTGACCTTCAGCTGGTTGCAAAGTTGAGGCAGGAGGATCACAGCCGCAAAGCTATCCTTGGCTACAGAGTGAGTTCCAAGGCAGTCTGGTAGCCTGGGCAACTTTTTGAGACCTTACCTCAAAATTGAAAGTCAAAAGAGGATGGAGTCAAATGTGGCTCTCTGAAGCCATGCTGAACACACATGCAGCAGTAAAGAATTTGCCTAGTCACATTCAAGTGCCTGGCTTCAATACCTGGTACTAACGCCCTAAATTAAAACAAACATTTTCTGGTGCCAGTTCTTCTTTGCCTCTGTCTGCCCTTCTCCAAACAGGAGCATATGTCCCGGCCCCAGAAGAGAAGAGTGGCAGCAGACACTGAAGCAAGCCCGCACCACCGCCCCCGCCATGCCCCGCCAGGCGCCCCCCCCCCCCCCCCACCCCCGCGAACCCCAAGTCTCCCATCGTCTTCTCTTGTCAGAAAGCAAAGTCCATGTTATTGGAAGCCTGGGCTTTCCACATTCCTAACTTTAGAAGATAGGATTAACATTGTGAGGGCCAGTATAGTCAGGGATAGAGGCTTAGACTAAGGTAAGCCAAACGCAGGCTTAGCCTCGAACAGAAATAGAGGTGTAAATGTCTGGAGTACCCTAAATGGTGAGTCATGACTGCCATGAGCATCTCTTGACTTCCTCCCCCTCCTCTCCCTTTCCTTCCCCTCCTCCTTTCTCTTTCTTTCCCCCTCTTCTCCCCTTCCTCCCTCTCCCCCTTCCTTTCTCTCCTCACCCTACTTTATCTCCCCCCTCCCCCAACAACTTTTTGATATTTTATGGTACCTTGAACTTGAGAACCTCCTCACCCAGTCTCTGAGTGCTTGGATTAGAGATGTGAACGTCAACCACTATGCTGGGCCCTGATGGTGATGTCTAAAAAGACAGAGAACAAAAGACACTGGCTCCTCAGCGCTGCTCATCTGGATTCTTCTCTCTTGATCTAAGTGCTAAATGCGGGTAGCTCAGACTTACTGGTCCATTGTAAGCCATTTTAATGTTTTTATGTATAGAAATCGCTCTCTCTCTCTCTCTCTCTCTCTCTCTCTGTGTGTGTGTGTGTGTGTGTGTGTGTGTGTGTGTGTGTGTGTGTGTGTGACCAACATGCATGACTTTGTAGAGGGCAGAAGAGGATGCCAGACTCCCTGCAGTTGGAGTTACAGACAGTTGTGAACTGCCATGTGGGTGCTCGAAAACAAACCTGGGTCCTCCTTAAAATCAGCCAGCGCTCTCAACTGCTGAGCCGTCTCCCCAGCTCCCGTCATCTTACATCGTCTTATACTAAATGTGCAAAATTAGAAAAAAAAAAATCAGTCTGAAGGAACCTCCTGAGTAGCGGGCCTTCTACACCACCGGAAATGCGTCTGTGTTGTACTTCTCGCTTGAATGTTGTTTCTTCAGCTGGCACTGCGATGAGGGCGCTTATTTCAGGAGACAGTTTTAAAACACAGTTACATTTTATTACTCCTTTAAAAATACATTCGCAAAGCCCACATCACCAAGGAGTGTGTTTAATTTAATCTTTTACGGAGTGTAGCCCTTGTCCTATTTATGACCCAAGACTGATGTTTCAGCCTATAAATGTGGTTTCTCTGAAGCCACGCTGAACACACATGCAGTGCCTCCGACAGTTCAGCATTTAATGGCCATTTTTTTTTTTCTAATCTAAAATTGTTTCTCTCACAAGTGCCCAAAGAGGCACGGACGCTTCTGCGGCCCATGCTTTCGCTGGGAAAGCGCAGGCTGTGTTAGAGAGGATAGTTCTGACTGCTCTGAAACATCTTGAATTGCTGAAGTTCTAATAGACTTGAGAAAGCCCCAGAGAATCAATGGAAGAACAAACACGATGTAATGGCTTTTAAAAGATGGAAACCAGAATGAAAAAAGCTTTAATTCATTTCAGAAAGAGATGTCAACTCGGTGTTTGTGGATAAAGTTGCCAGATAATCTTTCTCAATTCCAAATTCTTTTTTCGGTGGGGTGGAGTGGGTGTGGAAAGCCAGGACTTAGTGTCTGGCAACAAGGAATGGGGAAAGGGAAAAAAAAAAAAAAAAAAAAAAAAAAAAAAAAAACCTTAAACAGTGAGCGCCATCTAGTGGTTATATATGGCAACGCTGGAACATGTCGCGAACAGACTGGAAGCCTAGACTTCCATTCTGAGAATGGACAACCAGCTCAAGCCATAGTTTCCGAAAGCTGCCTTGAACTTAAAGCTGCATTCACTCGCTGAGTGATGAATTTCCAGTTTGCAACAGCAGTCTAAAATAGTTTTTCATAACGAAGCCTGGCTATAAGGGTGTATTGCCCCAAAGTTACAATCGGAAAATGAACTCCCCACATTTTAAGAATGTGAACTTTGCTGTGTTCTCCAACGGCTAAGTTAAATCAACAAACCATGTTTTAGGAAAATAAATGTTATCACTTTCACAACACCGTGTTGATGAGAGCTTTCTCTTACCTGGAAATAGTAAGCATATCTTGAAGTTGGATGGCTGAGCTGAGCCTGCCGAAGAGGACTATGGTAGATAGAATTCAGGTGTCCAGGGGCTTTGGAAGGGAATCAGCTACATCTTTTTGTGACCCTAAGTCTCAAATTCGGCATTTCCCATCAGAAGCTACAAAGTACAACCATTTAGTAAATTTAAGACTGCGATGCCAAAACACATAGGGTGTTTTGTTTTGTTTTTAATATCATTGTGTGTGCTTTTCATCAGCATCGAATGACAGAAGTTGCTAAACAGTCACTCGAGATCTTGATAGTTAATGGGTAACACACAGGTTAATATCCCATTTGCCAAAATAACCCATGTCAACAGTTTGGGCGTGGTGGCTCATGATTGCAATCCTAGCACCTAGGAGGCAGGGGTAGGGACGTTATTGCAAATTTTAGGCCAGCCTGGTCTATACAGCAAGGTTCTATCCAGGCCAGCCAGGGCTACACAGTGAGACTTTCCCTCAAAAAATTTTAAATAATCATTTTCAAGATACTTTATTCTCTTTATAACCCTATATATTTTGTTTAGGGTATGTACACGCGTTATTTCGAGGAGGACTCTATAACCTTCGTTGCTGTTGCCTATGGGAATCGTGTTGTATAAGAGCAACGAGAGGGTTAAGTCATGACTTTGAAACACACAGGATTTAGGAGTCAAGAGCTCAGGTTTTGGATCCAGTTGCTTACATTCAAACTCTAGCCCCTGCTAGTTTATTTTTAAATTTGTCTCTCCCTGCCTCTGTTTACCCATCTATGCTATCTTACAGGACAGCTGTGAAGTTTATATGAGTCAACGCATATAAAGTGTTAAAAATGAGCACTTAGCCCTTAGAAATGCCCCCAAATTGCTTCTTGTCAGTGCCACACTATGCAGTTAAGTAAAACCAAACAAAATAGGACAAGAACGCTAAACATCTGGTTGAAAAGCTAAGATAAGTAACTGAACTTATGCTCTGAGAAGCTAGAAGTTTTGTTGAAATAATGAACCTTGATAAGTATTTTTTTAATTTTATTAATTTATTCAGATTACAACTCAATTGCCATCCCATCACTTGTATCCTCCCATTCCTCCCTCCCTCCCGCTTTCACCCTGTTCCCCCACTATATGGTCATAGGCTATAAGGTCTCATCTCGGTAGCCTGCTTATTCTTTCTTTGAGTGCCACCAGGCCTCCCCATCAAGGGGAGGTGGTCAAATATGGAGCACCAGAGCTCATGTCAAAGAACAAAGTGACAGCCTACAGACTGGGAAAAGATCTTCACCAACCCTACATCTGACAAAGGTCTAATATCCAAAATATATAAAGAACTCAAGAAATTCAATACTACCAAACCAAATAACCCAATTGAGAAATGGGGCTCAGAAGTAAACAAAGAATTCTCAACAGAGGAATATTGAATGGCTGAGGAACACTTAAAGAAATGTTCAATGTCTTTAGTCATCAGAGAAATGCAAATCAAAACGACTCTGAGATTCCATCTTACACCCATTAGAATGGCTAAGATAAAACTTCAAGTGACACCACATGCTGGTGAGGATGTGGAGAAAGAGGAACACGCCTTCATTGCTGGTGGGAGTGCAAACTTGTACAACCACTTTGGAAATCTATCTGGCACTTTCTCAGAAAACTGGGAATAGGGCTTCCTCAAGACCCAGGTATTCCACTCCTTGGAATATACCCAGAAGATGCTCCACCACACAACAAGGACCTCAACCATGTTCATAGCGGCCTTATTCATAATAGCCAGAACCTGGAAACAGCCTAAATGCCCCTCAGTTGAAGAATGGATAAAGAAACTGTGGTACATTTACACTATGGAACACTACTCAACTATTAAAAACAAGGAAATACCAAAATTTGTGGACAAATGAATGGGACGAGAGATGGTCATACTGAGCGAGTTAACCCAGAAGCAGAAAGACTCACATGGTATATACTCACTTATAATTGGGCACTAGCCCAAAAGGCATGTCCCATGAAAGTCTTCACTTACCAGGAGATTGGAATAGAGGACATCTTACTGAGACTCCAGGTAAAAGAAATATAGGAGATGGGGAAATAGAAGGACCCAGAGGGTCCTAGAAACCTACAAGAAGAACATCATGGGTGCATCAGGGCCGGGGTGGGGGGTCTGCTCAAATTACTGCACTAACTAAGGACAATACAAGGAGTAAACATTGAACCCCCTACTCTGATCTACCCAATGGACAGGACATTCTCCACAGTTATGTGGAGAGCGGGGACTGACTTTGATAAGTATTTTTTTTAATGCCAGAAAATAAAACTACCTATTTCATATGCTTTAACAATTTTTTAAAAATTAAAATTGCTTGAATATTGTGTTATGTGCTTGTGCATGCATGTGTGTGAACAGGTGCGGTTGTGCCCCAGTGCCCATGTGGAAGTCAGAGGATGAGTTTTGGGATTGGTTCTCTTCTTCCACCTGGACTTTGAGGCAAAGCCTCTCTAGTTACCTGTGCTGTGCTGTGAGGTGGATTTGGGCTGGTTAGCTCACACATGTCTGGGAAATAGCTCTGTAGCTTTCTTTCATGAGATTTAGGGACCAAATTTAGGTTGGCAAGGTTTGCATGGCAAGTTCTTTTACTCACTGAGTCTCCTCGCTGGTTCTCATCTGCATTCCTAATAAACACTTATAACCCTACATAGTGAAATATCACACCCTTTACAGGACTCCAGAAACCTGCCCTTTTCAAGGTCATATAGATGAAGTGAGTAGAAGACAAATTGAACTGTTCTGGTAATTATTCAGTCATGGTCTCTCCAAAATTGGAAGGCACTGAGGTTTCTCAAGAACACTTAAAAGAGAAAGCAGACCCTTGGAGAGATGGTCCTTACAGAGGACTGTGCTTTAGTTCCTAGAACACACATCAGGAGGCTCACAACTGCCTGTACCTCCAGTTCCAGAGGATCTGGTGTCTTCTGGCTTCCTCAGGCACCTGCACACATAGGATGTACAGATATATAATATATATTAAAAAGGAAAACTTTAAAAAAAAAATTGATGGGGAGTCTGTCTATAGCTAGATCCAGGAGGCAGAACTAGTTTATAACCTTAAGTCACCTAATCTCTGGGTTCATCCTATACTGGAATGAGAGGAAGAACCAACTGAAAACACTCACAAATATGAATTCACTTGGATCTTTGTATAGCCTTCTGTGTTTTGCTTGTGTGGGGCGTAACTAGATTTTAGGCTAGCACACTGTAACTGGAGTGGGAATATCAGCCATTTGGGAGAAGTGTGGCTGAGCCCAGCTTTCCCACCCGCACTGTGGTGAGATGCAGAACTCACAAAAACAGGTGTCTCAGAGGTTTCTGTGAAGTATAAGTTCCTGTTTAGGATCGAAGCAGATGCTGGGACTCACAGCCAAACCCAGGAGACTTAGGGAAGAGTTAGGGGATAGAAGGACCTGAAAAGGACAGGAATGGCACAAGGAGACCAACAGAGCCAACAAATCTGGGCCCAGGGGATCTACAGAGACTAGTGAACCAACCAAGGACCATGCATGGAGAGGACCTACACATATGTAGTCAATAGGAGCACAGTCTCCATGTGAGTGCCATAATATGGGGATATGGCACTCTGGTGTGGACCCTGGTACCCACTCACTGATTATTTTCCCCTGATGGGGAGGCCATGCCAGGCCACAGAGGAAGAGGATGCAGACAGTCCTGATGAGACTTGATAGGCTGGGGTCAGATGGTAGGGGAGGAGGGCTCCCCCTTTCTGTGGACTAGGGGAGGGGCGGGGAGAAGGAGGGAGAGTGGAACTGTGAAGTAACAAGGGAGGGGGCTACAGTCAGAATATAAAATGAATAAATTAAACAAACTTTAAAAAAAAAAAAAAGTTCGTGGTTAGGAATGTTTACCATGAAGGGTAGCATCAGGAGGCACATGGAGAGTCTGTAGTGGATGTGAGGCTGAGTTTCTTAATTATGTGCCTATAGAATTGACCAAGACAGCAGTGGGTGCCATGAAGGAAGCAGCGCACCTGTAATATGAGATGTTCTGTCAAGGAGGGTGGTGGGGGTGGGTTAGTAGGAAAGCATTTTATACAATTCATGTCTTACGTGTGTCTTATGTAACAAGAGTCACGAAGTGGTGTCTAATGTGATTTTCTATTCTTGAGGAGTCTACATTGAACTAGACTATTTAAAAATATTGAAAATCTACATGGAAAGATTGCCGTTTTTTACATGTGTGTATGTGAAGGTGTGTGTGTGTGTGTGTGTGTATGTGTGTGTGTCCATCGATGTACATGTGAAGGCATATGTGCATGTGCCTATATGTGTGCATGTGGTAGCCCTGGGAGTTGTCCTCCCCTTTTCTCACATTAATTAATTAATTTATTTATTTATTCAGTCAGTCAGTCACTTTACAGCCTGATCTCAGCCCCCTCTCTCCTCTCCTCCCAGCCCCACCTTCACACCCTCTCCCATCCCCCACCCTTTTTCTTCCAGGCCCCCAAGGGTTAGCAACCCACCCTAGCACTTCAGGGTGCAAGAAGACTAAGGGCATCCTCTCCCATGGGGCCAGATAAGGCAGCTAGATTCCCCTTGGTTTTTTGAGACCAGGTCTCTCACTGAGATCTGGGTCTTGTTGCTTAGGCTAGGTTGGCTGCCCAGTGATCCGCAAGAGTTCTCGAGTCTCTCACAGTCAGATTTTTATGTGGGTGTGGTTACCTGACTGAGGTCACTATGTCTGAGTGGCAAGCACTTTACCAACTGTTCTACCTCCTAAGACCTGAAAGACTATTAATGTTTTGATTGCCCAAACTGCAGAGCACCTTTATGAAATCCTCTCAATAGAGCAGAAGTGTTCACCTCAAAGAAAGATGTAGCATTCACACTAATAGTATCTTTTTCTAAATCGAGAGTGCATAGGTCTTCATAAGGGCATCTCCAAATACATATGCACATTTCAATATTTTCCTCACTTCCGTAGGACCCAGAAATCATGAGCACACCAATCATGAAGTACGATATTTTTAGAGTAAAAATCATTTCCAAGGGCCAGTTTATCCCATGTGCTTGACAATTATCTAGTAAAGGTGATCCTCAGGGCTGCACTGAATGTGGTATTGCAGATGCAATCAGATTGTCATTTTAAAAAAGGTGGGAGTCTATTTTCCAGCATTCTTTGGAAAAGTAGGATTCAAATGTGAAAACCCAGCCTCATATCATCCTTACCAAGGTACCTATCCATAGAGGTGGACAAATATCACCCCTAAACTGACAATATGGTGCCTTGCCTAAAGATAGGATGGATGACAAAGTGACAATTACTGACACTGTGCTTCCAAGGTATTTTCTCTCTCTGACACTGAATAGTCTCCCTCCCTCCCTCCCTCCCTCCTTCTCTCTCTCTCTCTCTCTCTCCCTCCCTCTCTCCCTCTCCCTCTCTCCCTCCCTCTCTTTCTCCCCCCTCAAACTCACACACACACACACACACACACACACACACACACACACACTTAGCAGTCTCATCAATTTTTCATATTGTGAAGTAACAAGCAAATTTGCTCAGCTTTCTTTGAATTCCTCAAGGACAAATGAGGACTTTCTCTGCCCCAGCAGTGGGGTTAGTGGCTTCTTGCTGTGTATTCTACCTCTGTTTAGGATGCTTCTTGAGCTGGGAGCCCGGAAATCAAGCTGTAGACATCACCAGAACCTCTTACTCTCCTGGATGGATATAACCAAAGAGTCAAGCCTCTTTCTTAACTGCACCCTGGACCTCCCTCTTCTGGGATCAGCCCCTTCTTTTGAGCTGCTCTGGGCTTAATTAGAGCAGGCTCACCTCTCCCCCAGACTCAACAGCTGATCTCCAGGTCTCTAATTGAGATGCTTTGAATTAAATCTGCCCAGCAGGAAGTCCGGTTTCCAGCAGAACACTGGCTTTTCTATTGCCCTTCGTTGCTACCCATGGGCTAAAGACACAGTTGGCCCTTGAGGTTTAGAGTCCATCCCAGGGGAACCATGTAATTAAAGCTTTCAGAGGCTTACGATAGACTTGCAAGCACATAAGTCAGAAAAACAGAGGTGTGTTGTGAAAGTTGCAAAGCTTGCTTTTGTTTAAACAATGTAAAAGAACGTGGTGCTTAGGTAATTTAGGTGAATTAAGCAAATTCAAGCAGCTTACAGGGGCACAAAGAAGCAGCAATTCCCCATCTTCATTCGCTGCCTAATGCTTAGTCTGGCTTCTTGTGTGGGTTTCCAGAGCTTGTGCCTTACAGTAACCATCACTTCAAGAGCAGGCCCTCCCTGTACCAGTGGTGCATGTCGGTCATGATTGGTGTCTTGGAGAGGAAGTGATTCAAGTCCCTCTTGCTGGGTACTGCAGATGATCAGCCAGCCACAGGGTTTGAGTTCCACTACTTCCTACATGGATTATATAAATGGTCTATAGTTTTACACAGTCGATGTACCCCATAGGCGACAACAACCTATTACACCCTAGGTGATTTGCCTGGAAGTATGGGCTTGCAGGCCCTTGGAGCCTTAGCAAACATGCTAAGAAGGTAAATTTGTCATCGGTGCCTTTCCCCATTCTTTTTTGAGTCCATTGTCCACATCTTCTCTGAAGGTCTATCAGTGTGAAAATGACCTCTGAAGGATGCCAGCCACTTCTCCTCCTCTTCCTTAAAAAAAATTCTCAGCTCATTTTATGGATTTACATCTCTCTCTCTCTCTCTCTCTCTCTCTCTCTCTCTCTCTCTCTCTCTCGTCAAATCATCACCTTAGTAAATCTTTTTTTTTTTTTTTTGGTGGTGGTGTATCCATTTTTACTGTTTGAAATAAATATTTGAATAAAGTGTTCAAAATAAGTAGTAAACAGATACTGAATACCTTAGTCATTATATGTAACATAACATTTTCAACAGTGAAAGCAAGAAAACCTGATTCAAGCACAACCTGGAATAAACTTATTTTAGACATGGTCTATAATCATCAAATCTGTACCTGAATGCTGGGAAGGAGAGCCCCTGAATGAACAGAAGACACAAAATTAAATCTTGATCCTCTACAGGAGAGTAAAGATGATCAGAAACGGTAACTATGTTACAGGTTTTGTTTTTTTTTTTAAAAAAGAATTTATTCTTAGTATTTGAATCAAAAGATGATTGACTTGTTAAAATAACAGTATTCATAGGGGTGAAATGCCTGGAAACTACTGTACAAAGAATGGGAGGTAGAAGTAGAAATCTTTAACAGTTAGTGGTACCAGGGATTGAGCCCAGGGACTTGCACATGCTGGGCAAGTTCTATTCATTGAGCAATTACACGTGTGCTTCCTTTACACCCCCAGGGGGCTGTGCTTCTCACACACCGCTGTGCAGGGGAGTCGCTCCAGGCTCCTGGCAAACTGCCAATTATGCATCCTTAGGTCAAAGGGAGCCTGAGCAGCCGCATTTCCTATAAACCTCCAGGTGGCGCTGTTGCGGCTGGCGACGCTCCAAGGACCACACTTAAGAGTAGCCAGGCAATCAGATCTTGATTAAAGGGATTCCCTTTAATTACAGCGTAAATGAATGTTAGGCCCAACACAGCTGGTGTTTGCACGTTAATAGAGCCATGTGCTTTCCAGGAACGCATATTACAGTCGGACTTGTGGAATAACCATGCTTGCCCTAGAACCTGCTTTTTAGAGTTTTGGTAATGTGTAGTGGAAGAGGAGGTGGAGGGTTCATTTCAGAAAGACCTGGAAGGTGCTCTGTAGCTTTCTATCTCTTTTATAAGCCCCTTTCTGTCTCTCCCCGCTTATCCTTCACTTTCCCGTCTTTCTCTGTGACTCTGTTGGTGAGGACACGAAGAAGCGACAGGCTCCGTAGCATTTGATCATGTCCTGTGCCATTTGTGTGACAAAGACATTTGTAAATTCTTGGTAACTAGATGAGTTCTTAAATAAATTTGCCAAAGGATTCAGGCAAAAATAGTGCTTATTTAGTTATTTGTTTATTTATTTTAGCTTATAGTAATAAAACAAAATGTAAGATAAAACAAAATATAAGACAAAACAAAAATAACATATCAGAATTGGACAGAACAAAACAAAGAGCCCAAGAAAAGGCATAAGAACCGGAGACTCACTTGTTCTCATACACAGAGATCCCATAAAAACACTAAACTGGAAAACATAATAAATATGCAGTGGACCCGGTGCAGACCAGTGCAGGCCCTGTGAGTGCTGCGTCACTCTCTGTGAGTTCATATGAGCTTTGCTCACATTGACTTAGAGGGGTGTGTGTGTGTGTGTGTGTGTGTGTGTGTGTGTGTGTGTGTGTTCTTCATCTCCTCTGTCTCTTACACTCTTTCTGCCTCTTCTTTAGGCACAATTTTCTTCACTGAGGTAAGAGTTGATGGAGGCATCCTATTTTGGCCTGAGTGTTCCAAGGTCTGTCATTCTCCGCATAATGGCTGGTTGTGGGCCTCTGTATATCTTTCCATTTGTTACAAGAGAAAGCTTCTCTGGTGAAGGGTAAGCACGGCACTGACCTCTGAGTATAGCGGGGATGTCATTAGCAGTCACTTTTGCTACGTAAGTCTCTGGGTCATATAGTTTCAGGTTCTTGGTCACCCAGGTGGTGTGGGGTATGTGTTCCATCTAATGGAATGGTCCTTAAGCAAAATCAGATACTGTTTGGTTCCTCAAACAAGTGTTCTGGCACTATTGCACTAGCATGTCTTTCCATCAGGACACCTTTGTAAATCACCTTTGTTTATGTTTCTCTTTTGGTAGCATGCAGACTACTTCCCTGTGCCAAAGACACTTGGACACAGGGGTGAGGGCTCTATGTGGGCACAAGCTGGACCGCTCTTTGTTTAATGAGTTGGGTAGCTGTTGTCTTTAGCATTGGGGCCTTGCCATCTGTTTGTGGAGAACAACTTACAGTCTTAGCAACAGCCTGGGTTTTTGGGTATTACCATGGGACCCTTTAACCAACAACTCAATTAGATATAACCCAATCCTGGCACTAGAAGCTTTATTTGTTGGCAAGTTATGGCTCTGTTTCTGCCATTGTTTGGATATATCATTTATATCACCTTCATACATGTGTATATTTTAGGAAGTGTGTTCTGTGTTAGGTTTCCATACTATCCCTCCAATGGGCCTTACTTTTAACTGTCTTTCTTCTCATTTCCTCCATCATCTGTCTCTCCACTCATCCTCCCCACTTGATCCTCCCATTCCAGGGCCCCATCCATCCATAACTATATGTTCTATTTTCCTTTCTTAATGAGGTCTGTCTATTTACCTGATGGCTGAGGATTGAGCATTTCTTTGAGTGTTTCTCAGTCATTTGAATTTCCTCTTTTGAGAAGTCTATGTTTAGAATTTTTAATTTGGGTTGTTTCCTTGATATCTAGTTTTTTTAGTTTCTCTCTCTCTCTCTCTCTCTCTCTCTCTCTCTCTCTCTATCTATCTATCTATATATATATATATATATATATATATATATATATATCCCTCTCTCAGATGTGTAGTTGGTAAAGCCCTTTTCACATCTGCTGGCTACCACTTTGTCTGAATGATGGTGTCCTCTGCTGTGCAGAAAGCTTCTCAGTTTCACGAGTTCTATCATTAATTGTTGATCTTAACGCCTGTGCTGATGGTGTTCTGTTCAGAAAATCTTCTCCTGTGCCAATGAGTTCAAGGCTCTTCCCTGCTCTCTCTTCTATCAAGTTCATTGTATCCAGGGTTAGGGTAATGTCATTGATCCATTTGGAGTTGAGTTTTGTGCAGGGTGATAAATATGGATCTATTTAGATTCTTTTATATGCAGCTATCCAGTTTAACCAGCACTATTTGCTGAAGATGCTGTCTCTTTCCCAGCATGCATTTCTGGCTTCTCTACTAAGAATTAGATGTCCATAGGTATATAAATATATATCTGGGGCAGTCATCAGTTTGATTCTTATGATCAATGTATTTGGTTTTGTGCTAATGCCATGCTGGTTTTATTACTAGAGCTCTGTAATAGAACTTGAAAGCAGGCATAGTGATATTGCCAACAATTATTTTATTAATAATTTATTTAGATTGTTTTTAACTATCCTTGTTGTGTGTATATGTGCGTGCATGCATATGTATACACATGCCTGTGCATGTGTTTGTCCATATGTAGCTGAAAATTGTCCTTTCAAGATATGTGAAGAACTTTGTTGGAACTTTGACAGGGGTCTCATTGAATCTGTAGGTTGGGTTTGGTAAGATGATTATTTTTACTATGTTAATCCTATCAATCCATGAACATGGGAGAGATTTCTATCTTTTGATGTGTTCTTCAATTTCTTGTTTTCATTGTCTTGAAGTTTTTGCTCACAGAGGCCTTTCGCTTGCCTGGGTAGAGTTACTCTAAGGTACTTTATATTATCTGAGGCTGTTGTAAAGGCATAGTTTCCCTGATTTCTCAGTATGACATGTATACATAGGAAGGTTGCTGACTTTTTCTGAATTAATTTTGTATCCAGCTACTTTGTTGAAAATGTTTATCAGCTGTGGGAGCTGTTCCCTGATGAAAAACTTTAAGGTCACTTATGTAGACTATAGCATCGTCTGGAAATAAAAACATGATGACTTCTTTGTTCCTGTTTGTATCTTCTTGACCTTCTTCCACTGTCTCATTGCTCTATCTAAGACTTCAGAGAGTACACTGAATAGGAATAGAGAGGATGGACTGCCTTTTCTTGTTCCTGATTTTAGTGGCATTTGGCTTTTCTCCATTTATGTTGAAGTTGCCTATGTGTTTGCTGTGAACTAACTGCTCTGATTGTGTTGAGGTATGTTTGTTCCTTCTATCTCTCCAGGACTTTTATCATGGAGGGGTGTTGGCTCTTGTCAAAAGCCTTTTATGTATCTAATGAGTGGGTTTCGTCTTTCAGTTTGTTTATGTGGTGGATTATATTTATCGATTTACATGTGTTAAGCCATCTCTGCATCTCTGGTGAAGCCTATTTGATCGTGGTACATATTTTTTATGTGTTATTGGATTCAGTTTGCAAGTATCTTGTTGAGAAATTTTGCATCTATGTTCCTAATAGAAATTGGTTGCAATTCTCTTTCTTTTGTTAGATCTTTACGTGGTTTGGGTATCAGTGTAACTGTGGCCTCATAAAATGAATTGAGCAATGTTCCTTCTGTTTCTATTTTGTGGAATAATTTGAGGAAAATGACATTAAGTCTTCTTTGAAAGTCTGGGATTATTTTGTGTGTGGGAGTAGTGGTCGACTGTTCATGACTGCTTCTAATTCACTAGGGGTTATATGTTGTTTAAATTGCTTATCTGATCTTGATTTAACTTAGTAAGTGGTATATATTGAGAAAATTATCTATTTCTTTTAGATTTTTCAGGCTGGTAGAGTCTAGGTTTTTAAAGTATGTCCATATGAATCTTTGAGATTTCCTTGGTGTATGTTATGTTCCCATTTTCATTTCTGATTTTAGTAATTTGGGTATTCTTTCTCTGCCTTCTAGTTAATTTGGATAGGGTTTGTCGATCTTATTGATTTTCTCAAAGAACCAACTCATGTTTCATTGATTTTTTTTGTATTATTTTTATTTGCTTGTTTGCTTCTATTTTATTGATTTTAGCTCTGTGTTTATTATTGTTTCTTGCCATCTACTCCTTTTGGAGTGATTTTTTTCTTTTTGCAGCAGAACTTTCAGCTGTGCTAGTAAGTTGCTAGCATGAGTTCTTTCTAACATTTTAATATACACTTAGTGCTATGAACTTGCTTCTTAGAATTGCTTTTATTGTGTTCATAGTTTTGGTATATTGAGTATTCTTTTCCTTCAATTCTTTTTTTTTTTTTTTTTTTTTTTTTTTTTTTTTTTTTTTTTGTTTTGTTTTGTTTTTTCAAGACAGGGTTTCTCTGTGTAACAGCTCTGGCTGTCCTGGAACTGGCTCTGTAGCCCAGACTGGCCTCGAACTCATGGAGATCCACCTGCCTCTGCCTCCCAAGTGCTGGTCCCTTCAATTATTGAAAGTCTAATTTCTGCCTCGACTTATTTTTCATTCAGTAGAGAGCTGTTCAGTTTCCATGAGCTTGTAAGCTTTCTGATGTCTCCATTGTGGTTGATATCCAGTATTGAATCCATGATGGTCTGATAGGGTTCAGAGTGTTGTAGATACTCCAGTAAAATGTTAATTTTGAATGTAGCCCAGCAACAAAAGATCTTTTTAGCATGGTGAGGCCATGGATTCCAACCTTGATCCTTAAAAAAAAAAAATCAGTTTTTAAGTTTGTGCTGTCATGAATTAACCAATATCTACTTAATAAGTACTTTGATTTTGTAGGGCATATATCAGATTTGAATAAGAAAGTTCGTTTGGTCCCAAGTCTATTGAGCCGAGTGGTCTAAGTAATAGTGATAGAAATTATACTTGAGTTTCCCATCAGTCAAGCTTATGCAGCATTTAAACTATTATTGATCAAATACTTATGAGGGGGATAATTAGATGTCTAGGAAGGACTCGGTTCATAAGCATTAAGTTCTTACGTATTTTCAACCATAGGGTTCTCTGGGATTATGTTTATCTGTTCCCAGGAAGCGATTCATGCTCATGAAAGGTAAGCCCAGTTCTTGCTATGTGACTGTAGATACTGTGCATACGCTGGAAGTAAAACAATCTTGCTTTTCCTATATGGGAGGATTATGTCGTAGAGCCCTGAAGACTCAGCGGGCTCATTTTGTAGCAACTTCTTTGTTGGGTGATGGCCAAGGAAGGTGTCTAGTTGCACAGGAATCAGCGGTGACTGGTGAGCTGGGGCTGTTGTAACGTGGGTGGGCTCAACCTTGAGGAATGCTGACATGGCCAAGAGGAAATGTTGAAGAAACCTAGGACCAGATGGGAACAGGCCAGGGAACTTTCTGAGTGGAAGGGTTCATTCCGGAGTCAATCTGCAGCCCTGGAAAGGCCAGCCACGCCAAAGCACTGGAGAATAAGGGCGTTTGGAAATCTACCCCTGCCAGCAACTGGGAGTAGAGTGAACAGGCTATGACCTCCAGAGGAGGGGCAGGGGCAAGGGTACAGCAAGGTGGTGGATGCCTGCCAGATACACTCTGATGGTTCTAGGCAGAGCTCCAGTCCCAGTAGTGGGCTGGGATGCTGAGCAGGAAATTGAGGTTGAAGTCTGGTTGGAGAAGAGGGCTGCAACGATCATCAGACGCCGTGCCTGTAATGGGAAGATGAACTCCAGACTCTGCACACTGGTGTTAATCCCTGCCCTGGTGGGGCCTGGATGACACAGAGGGGAGAGGGGTGGTGCCCCTAATTGGACAGAGAAGGCAGTGATTGTGAGAAGACTCAGCCAAGGCATTCTGTTGGCATCCTTTAGTATAATCATGTCTACCCCACCTTATATTGAAGTTATTACGCTAGCAGGAAATCAGTTGACTCAGGGAGGTTTTGTAAGCACCAGGAGTTGTTTGGTAAAGTGTAAATACTTATGAGAGTTGTAACATCTTAAATAGGGTCTCTCTTGTCTCTCCTGAACATCCCAAGTCAAGTGTAGGGGAATTTTTCTCCAAAGACCATCAGGAATATGCTGGCAGCTGAGTGAGTTGAATGAGAAAGAAAGCATCACGTGGGTATCAGTGGGTTTCTCAGTGAGAGGGGCTGCAGATGACTTAGAGGGCCTGGACTTTGGTTAGGTAGTGGGATGTTCTAATATGGCTTCTGTCAGGAACTGCTTTGTGACTAGGTATTTTCATAAGCCTATGGTAAAAAGAATAGGGGTCAAAGATAAGTCTGCACTTAGTAAGGAAACAGCAAGGAAACGTACCAGCCAGGAGAGGGAGGACGTACCATGGTTTGTGTCTTTGCCTCTTTTCACATGAGATTATAAAGTCATCGAGCTTGGTCTTATACCATCACAGCTTCAGAGTGGCCATGTCTGACTCCAGCCATCTTTGAATGGTTTATGTTTAACAGGGAATGCTGGACTCCACTAGTGCGTTTCGGGTCAGCTCCTACTAACACCTACACTTAGCTGTATATGCCTGACTTGTCCCCAGATGCCAGAGAATGCTTTTGTCATTTATGATCTTTCTGTTACTAACCATTTAGAATATATATATATATATATATATATATATATATATATATATATATATATATATATACACACACACATACATATATACACACATATGTATATATACATACATATATATAATATACAATTATACAATTTAGATATAATCTGAGAGATAGGAAAACTCATCTTGTTACTATTTTGCTGTCAGTTTGGGGATTTTACTCTGCAGTCAAGAGATACTGTACATTCAGTGTTATATTCAGTGACCTTGCTTACATATAATTTACGGTTGACACAGAGAGAAGCCTATGGAGTTAGGGAAGTTATCACACAACAAACGACAATTGACTAGCCAGAACTAAGAACAATGCATTCTGGGTATCTCCTATCACAAACCCATGGTGGGTCAGCCAACACTCAGGATGGTCACCTTATGAATAATGCACACCCAAGCATGTGAGAATAGCTTTTGATGAGAATCAGGGCATTCTTCAGGGTAAGGATGTGTTAGACACACACACAGCTTTCCTTTACCACTGAAATACATTTCCTTGCATCGTCCTCGCTAAGTTTCACAGGCTGGAGTGTAGTGGCTACCCATAGGTTCGATCTCACTACCGATCGGCACGGGAGTTTTGACTTGCTCTGTTTCTGACCTGGGCTGGTTGACCACTCCTTAGGCAACTTGGTGGTCTCTTGCTCCCCAGAGGTCACCTCACTGATGCCGAATTTAGTATAGACACCAGATTGGCACAGTGCACTATAGCCCAGAACTTCTAGACTTGAATGATCCTCCTTTTTCAGCCTCCCAAGTAGCTGGGATTATAGGCATGGGCCTCTGTACCAGACTCCTCATATTATTTTTGATGTTCATTTCTTGATCCTACTTGCAGCTGTGGACAGTTTGACTATAGAAAATGAATTCCTTGTATCCACTGACCAGTCTGTTAAGAGGTATACCTCCATCCACATCAGCTTCACTTTTTTCTGTTCTGTATTATATGCTACTTAAAGGTAAGGGCAGACATGCCCTTGGTACTTCTTGAGTGGAATCCTGTGTGAATGAGTGCAGATGAATGAAAGCTTATCTATTTATCAATGAAGTAGATTATCACAGTTCTAAGAGGGTCTGGCAAACTCAAAATCTTATCCACACTAACTGATCTCATGAGTCCCAGGTTTCTTTGACCTTAAACAAAATCTCCTTGTTGAATGAAAAAGAATACCTTCAAAATGAATTTAGGCATATTGACGGCAGTGGACCTATGGTAATCCTAAAATCCCAGACTGAAGAACAATTCAAATGCCCTTCAACAGGAGAATAAATCCATAAACGCTGGCCATAGCTGGGAGTATAGCTTAGTGGAGGAACCCTGGTGTGCATGAAGCTGTGGGTTCTAATCCTAGCACCGAAGATGCAAGCAAGAAAAGAAACCAACAAAGCAAACACCAGTATGTCCCTACACTGGAATAATACACAACAATATAAGGAGCAGAAAAATAATTCCTCTGCCAGCAAGTATATTTCTCAGAAACCAGTTGATTGAAATAAGCCAGACACAAAAGTATGTATACTGCATCACTTAATTTATGTGAAACCTTAAAACTGTGCAGTTACACTCTGGTGACAGAAAGTAGATCAAGAGTTGCTTGGATCTGTGAGTGAGTGGTTGGCTGACTAGAAGGGACACAAGAGAAGATTTTGAGATAACCACAGAATTCTTTCTCTTGATGTGGTTGGTGCTTACACAGAGACCTACATTTGTAAGAGGGCGATGAAGTACATGGCTGGCATTACTGCAGTTTATTAAGTGGAGCCTACATGTCAATGTAATTGTAGTTGGGGACATGGTTTGATTGGTAAAGTGTTTGCCACTCAAGCGTGGGGAGCTGTGTTCAGATCTCCAGCTGCCACACAGAGGGTTTAGGCATAACGCAGGCAGACAGGTCCCAGGGATGCGCTGATCTTCCAGTTGACACAAACTGGTGAGCATCAGCTGTATAAGGAAATCCTGTCACAACATATGTGGTAGAAAATGATTGAAAAAAACACCTGATGTTGACCTCCAGCATTCACACACACACACACACACACACCTTCTTGAAATCCTTTTTCAGTGTCCTTCTTGCTTCTTGTTGGATTGAAATTTACCTAGAGCACTAAGTTCGAACTTAGTTTCTACCCGACTCCTCAATTCATTTTAGAAGGTAAAACCCATGCCCAGGTTTACAGTGGCCTCAAAATTGCTTCCCTAGCATAAATTTTGTCTTTAATTTTGGAGACTTTCTCCACAGTAGCGGGTAGGATGGCATCTCTCTCCTCATGGATACATTTGTACTTACTTCAACAGTGTTCTCACATGGCTGACTACTCTTCCTTAGATTTTCTCTGCTTCCTCATCTTTTATCTCACTAGACTTTGAAAGCACACTCCTTGTCAGCCTCTCTGAATGCCATCATTTATTACCCGTCTCCACCTGTTGATTCCCAGAGCTCTGCCTGTACACAAGATCTACCCACAGTCAGATGTCTAAGTCACCCTCAATGCACCCGACTTTGCTCTCCAGAGCCTCCTCCCGATGCCTGCCCAGTAGATCCATTTCCCGCCCCCCTCCCCCACCATCCATCTCTATCAGGGAAGGATATCTTAACTCTAACTAGTTAAGTCAAACCCTTGGAATTTGTCTTTGATTTATTTCACAAGTCGTATGCATTTCATTGAAATTCTGTTGACCCTACATCAAAACATAGATCCCGAAGCCAATCATGACCACAAGTTTTATTCTAATCCAAACTGTGGCTGCTTTGTGCCAAGATTCTTGCTTCCACTTGATGTCTTTTTGATGAGAAAATAGTTGGGTTTGTGTTTTCCTGTAGTCTGATTTCTTCATGAAAGCTAGCAGAAATCCAAAAGAATGCTAGCCAGCCCATGTCACTCTGCAGGAAACAAGTGCTCCCAGTTGGATGCTGTAAGCCTGTGTTCTTACAATAAGACAGTAAGATGTCCGGCCTCCTGCTTCTCTTTTTGTGTCCTCTGTGTAACTGCACTGGCTGCCTAGTTGTTCCCGGGACTCACCAGGAACCCCCTTCCTCGGGGTCTTTGTGTTGCCTTTCCTCTCTGCCTGAGCATCTCCCTCATGCTCCTCCACATGCATTCACCTTCACCCCCTCCTTGTTCTTTCAGGATCTTACCCACGTGCCATGGTGTTAGCAAACCTTTCTCTCAGATACTACCTAAGACTCAGTTACATGACAGAAAGGTTATATACAACCTTCTGACGCTCTTTATTGTCTTTCCTCTTTTATTTTATTCTATTATTTTATTGCTTGCTCTCTCTGTGTGTGTGTGTGTGTGTGTGTGTGTGTGTGTGCATCTACATGTACGTGTTTGTACACATATGGACATAAGCATACATGTATGTTTGTGGAAATCAGAGAAACCTCATCTGTCATTCTCCAGACACCTCCACCTGTATTTGAGACAGGGTCTCTCGCTGGCCTGGAGTTAGACCGAGGAGACTACATAACCTGGCATTGTCAGATCTGTTTCCTCTTCCCATCCCACCAACTCTGGGATTACACGCGTGAATCGCCATCTCTAGCATTTTTACATAGATGGCTTCTGGTGATTTTAACTCAGCTCTCCACACTTTTGAGGTAAGCATGGCTATCTCCCCAACTCCATGTTTTATTTTATTTTGTTTTTTTTTACATAGTCTCTATATCGTTTTCTGACATAGTGTGTATTCAAGTACACATTTTTGTACGCTTTCCTCTATGTAAATACAAACTTAGGCAGAGCCATCTTTGTGCATCTCTTGTTTTATATGGCATCGACACCACAGTACTTGGCCTACAGATTGTTTTTTTTTTCCTTTAAAAATTTTTTTTTATTAATTTATTCATATTACATCTTGATTGTTAGCCCTTCCCCTGTTTCCTCCCATTCTTCCCTCCCTCCCATTTCTCCCCTTCTCCCCTCCCCTATGTCTGTGACTGAGGGAGACCTCCTCCCCCTATATATGCTCTCAGAATATCAAGTCTCTTCTTGGTAACTTGCTATCGTTCCTCTGAGTGCCACCAGGCCTCCCCATCCGGGGGACATGGTCAGAAAAGGGGCACCAGAGTTCGTGTGAGAGTCAGATCTCACTCTCCACTCAACGGTGGAGAATATCATGTTTGTTGGCTAGGTCTTGGTAGGGGTTCGAAGCTTACTGCCTATATTCTCCTTGGCTGGTGCCTTAGTTTGAGGAGGACCCCGGGATCCAGGTCTGCCTGTCATAAAGTTCTTGTAGGTTTTCAGGACCCTGTGGGTCCTACTGAGAGGAGATCCGATTGAGACTTTAGGCAAGAGTAGCATGGAAGAAAGAGGAAATAGTAGGGCCTACAGATTGTTAATTAGTGAGTGAGAGAAGCTGATGCTTGGGGAGACTAGGTGAATTGAGAAGATAATTACTTCAAAGAGATATCAACGTCCTGCGTTTGGATGAAATTCTTATATAATAGAATCAAATTAGAACACATTCCTGGGAAACCAATCAGTATTTATGTTAGAAATGGCCCACATTGGTTAGATAGTTCTAGAAATTATTTCTTTTCTTTCTTTTTTTTTTGTTTTTTGGGTTTTTGTTGTTGTTGTTGTTGCTGTTGTTCGTTTTGTTTTTCAAGACAGACTTTCTCTGTGTAGCTTTGGCTGTCTTGGACTTATTTTGTAGATGAGACTGGCCTTGAACTCAGAGATTCCCCCTGCCTCTGCCTTCCTGAGTGCTAGGAATTACAGGCATTTGCCACTGTGTCCGGCTTCTAGAAATCATTTTTAAGATGACTGTCTTTAACAGAGTGTTTTTAAACATTTTCTCACATATGATCACTAAGTTGTTGAGAAATTGCCTCTCATTAGCAGGACACGCTCGCTGCTGCTGAGGGAATAGCCAATTTCCCTCAGCCTTGGCAATGCTTTTATTTTTCTTTCCATATTTTAAAAAAAGCTAAAAAGACGCTCTGCAATGTTAAGATTTGTATGATATTTCACCCTAGTTCCTCTACGTACAAGCACTGTGTGATGAGGTAAAAGCTAGAAAGTGACACTAGAGGTGCTACGTCCAGGGTCTATGCCAATCCCTAACACTGGAGCGAGGATAAAGGTGGGAGATTGTGACCCTGCACCATACACTTGCATGGGTGTGTTACTTGAGCTTAAGATTTGCAGTGCCGTAAAAATGAAAGAACAAATACAGTGCGGCTTTGGAGCAGGTGACTTAAGCCTCCACACAAATAAAACAATAATTTTGTCATATTGTTGTAATCAAAGATAATAGTTTTCTAGTGACTATAAGCTTACTCAGGTGTGCTGCTTGTTCAGTGTGTCGTAACACACACTGCTTGGGTCTCCAGACCACGCAGGCTTACTTTGTAATTACCTTATTGAAAGCCAGATTACTTATTGTTTGCACGTCAGCTCCCTGAGAATCTGCCAAGTAACTCGCAGACAACTGGGGCTTACCAACAATTCTTGCCTGATGAAGGCGCCTGCATTTTTCATGTCACATGCGAAGCTGTGGGCAAACTGGTTCAGAAAAATGAACTTCATGCCATGCTACAACAAGCCTTTGGGGAACCACCCCAGCCTGGCGAGGGAACTATTAAAAACATCATTTTCTCTGATGAGGTGCTGGTTAGGGAACTATTAAAAACAGCATTTTCTCTGATGGGGTGGTGCTCAAAGCCATCAGCCTGGAAAACAATCTGACATTTGCCCTCCCCTGTCTCCTTGGCTTGGTTCAGTTAACATGCTGACGTCACAGAATTCCATATTCTGGATATCGTTTGTGGGGAGCTGGAAAGCTGACTCAGTGGCTGGAGTGTTTGCTGTGCAAGCGTGAGGAATTGATTTTTGAATCCCCCAAGACCATTTGAAGTTGGATGCAGTAATGGATGTGTGTAATCCTAGCCTTCCCGCAGGGAGATGAATGGTAGAGATAGTAAGATTGTAGAAAGATCAGTCCAGCTAGTCTTCCTGTGCCGTGGAAACCACTAGAAAAACTCTTTCTCAAACAAGGCTGAAGGTGAGGACCAACACCTGGGGTTGCCCTATGACCTCTACACATGTATCATATCATGACTGTGCTCACATTTCTACATATAAATGTGTATGCAAATGCACATACACACACGAATATTCTCAGGTGTATTTGGCCAACACAAACTGGATTTCATGTTTTCACTGGCTTTTTTGCTTTGTTTTGTTTTGTTTTTTTCTTAAGAGACAGAAAGAACATGTTGTTGGATGGGTAAAGAAGGAGGAGATTCTGGGAAGGGCTGGAGGAGGGGAACAAACATGATAAAAGTAAACAGTATGAAATTCTCAAATAATAAACATTTAAAAAAGAAAATCACATGTATCTAAAATAAAAACCTCGAATATAAACAGGATTATCTATGAATGTAAACAGGATATCTCTGAATCTATATGTTTATCCTTATCTATCTATCTATCTATCATCAATTTCTGTGGGTTTTGTGACTGTATCCCCCACCACTTGTATTTTGGTTCCATGGATAATTGGCTCCAGGAAGCTGTAGAGCTACAAGGCTCTGTGGATGGCCGACCCTATATGGGAAATAGTGTTTTTCTTATATGTAACCCACGCGAAGCTGTCGTACACGCCCATCCTTCTGGCATTGCAGCACCACATTGTCATCTACAAAGTCTGTGCTTGTGAACTGCGTAGCCTCGTTGCATTTCTTTCCTTCCTTTCTTATTTTCATCTTATAATGTTTTAGGTAAGTTTATGATTTGTGTTGGGCCACACTCATAGCTATCCTTGGCCACATGCCATCTGCAGGCCACAATTGATGTGTCTCAACTAAGTGATCTCTAGGTTATTTCTAATGCCCAATACATTCTGTACTCAGTGTAAATGATTGGTATATTATATAGCCCAGGGAGCAGTGGTGAGAGACAGTCCATATACGTTCATTAGAACCATATGTATTTCAAGTACTTTTGATCTGGGGTCATTTGACTTTGCAGGTGTAGAATCCACAGATACTGATGACCAAGGATATATTTCTGATTGCTCTGCAAACTAATCTTGGGCTTGTTTTTTGGCTCTCTCTGGTGAGGGCCAGTCACAATACAGCAGGGGGTGCAACAGTTTGGAATCCACTAAAATTCTGCATAGTGTTTAGCTAGTTTACTTAAAATGAGAGAAAAGGGCAATTTTTTATACTGCAGGCTCTATATTCATGACTGTAGAAGGAAAAATATATATGTAGATGCCTGGCACAGGATGATTCCTTAGATGTGGCCACTAGCAATAATTCTTGAGGTTTATTATCCATTCAGTTCAAGTAGCAGTCTGATGAGATCGATTGGCACGTCAGTCAGTCCCCCATCCCTCTGATAATTAGCTTCTTCATTTGCAAGTCTTTGGTAGTGCTGAGAGCACAGCTTCATACCCGGCAATCAGTAAACTTTAGTTATCATCTGTATTGTTCTGTGCTGCGAACCTTAGAAGGATGGGACCATCCAATAGATGAGCGACCGATCATTCTTATTAATTACTCTAAGCACTAGGGTATGAGTGAGGCTAGTGGGGAATTTACAATGAAAACAGCATAGTTCAGCTGATGATGCTCATGTCCTTATGTCCCAAAGATGATGCTTTTTAGAGAGAGCATGAGGTTTTGAGTTAGCAGGCTTAAACCCAAGTTCAAGTCAGTTGTTTATCAGGTGAATCCTTGAACAATCAAGTTTAAGTTAACACTTAGGCCCCTTTTCTATGAAATAGGTGTGAAAAAAAAAACGAAAAAGCAGGTGTGTAAAAGGCAACGATATTGTGTAACTCTTTCTATGGCTCTGTATGAGTGTTAGTTATTATCAGGGGCTATAAATTTAATTCTTATTTTTAAGGTAAATAATTAGGTGCACATAGCATATGAAGAGATGGTTGTGGTTACAATACTTTTAGGAAATTTCTTAGAAGAAGTGGATCAATAAGCATCAATGAAGAAAAGATGTAGCTTAGAGGAAAGTAGAGAGGAGCAAGTTTCCACTGTGACCAACAACAAAGACACAAACCTAGAAAGGAGAGGTAGTCAGGTAGCACACACGAGGAACCCAGTCCCCTGGGTGTGGAGTCAAGTAGGAGAGATGGGGCAGCCTGCATAGGCTGATTTCTGTGGAATGTGGTGGCTTCAAGTCACTTGGTATGAAGTCAGATGTCCCATGGCTTTATTCTAGAGTCTGCTATTTATAAATCATTCCATTATAAATATCAAACAAATTAAAATCTCTTTAGGGACTGGGGCTTCTCTGCCAGAAATATTCTAAGATATAAATGGGTGTGTACGTAGAAAACACATAGCCACGAGACTCCCACCTAAGAATTAATCATTAGAAAAATGCCAACTAGTATCCAATATATTTAATTAGTTGACCTTTTAAATTCACATTTGTCCTTATTACTCACTACTCAGCCCAAAGCAGGAAAGATTTGATCGCTCCTCTCATAAATAAGAACAATGGAAAGCACTCAGAGAATTCTCTCAGCCAAAGAAACCAACCGCTTCATTTTTCCAGATCCTCTTTGACTATGTACCTATAAATAGGTTTTCCATGGTTTAGCCCATGATACACATAATATTTTTGTAGGAAGTGCTATGGATATTTCTTTGCTAGTTTTGATATTTGAATACTCATCTTTAGTTTCACTACATAGGTTTAGTTTTTGTATGAAGTACTGAAGAATAGAATGGACACAGAACATTCCTCCTCAATCAGGATGACTTTAGCCTTAGAAATTTTGGCAGTATCTGGAGACACTTTTGGTGACAAAACTGTTAGCATCTGGGAGTAGAAGCCAGGGAAGCTGTTTAATATCCCGACAGCACAGCACAATATCAACCTCCCATAAATGATGAGTCCAGAAAGTCTGTAGCTTCAGGGTTGCAAGCCTCAGGCCTAGACAGTCTCATTTGTCCTCACTTGAGTGAGGGCTGAGGGGTTGTGGCCAAGAGGTGTTAGGTGATGTGACCTGGCAATTCTCTACCTTTATTTCTTTGTGTCTGTTGTCAACCCATGTTAAATCTATCTTTACTACCAAAAGTAAAATAGAAGTTTCTGGAAAATCTTCTGTCAGCAGGAAGTCACTGTGCATGTGTAAGTTGGTGCAGTTGGGTGGATCATCACCAGGCAATGGTAACTGCAGAATTAGGAACCACTTGAACAGTTGAATTAGAAAGTGTTCGTTGAACAATCCACAAACTTACAAGCATCATCTACTGGGTATCACTTTTAACTAGGTGCTGTTAACTAACTCAGTGGTACGTGCTTACTGAGCATTCTGCTAATTTTCATAATAAAATACATTTGTGTGTGTGTGTGTGTGAGAGAGAGAGAGAGAGAGAGAGAGAGAGAGAGAGAGAGAGAGAGAGAGAGAGAGAGAGAAGTAGCAATTTTAAACATGCTAAACTGTGAGAAAGTTTATCCTAAACTCTATGAAGTGTGATTAACATTGTCCATGAGACTGAATCATGTTAAATGAAATTTTCTTTTGCAATAATGTATTGTTTGCACTGTAGATTTTGCTTTTGGATAACTCTAGAACTGAACAATTGCAGGACTTTGAAATTTGACTAGTATAAGTATAAATAAAAACATTTGCTTTGTAATACAGATTAAGCAAGATAAAATGCAAAAAGACAAATTCCCAATTGTTACAAAAACCTAAAACTTTTGAGTGCCAAGACAATGTCAGAAGTGAAAAATCCAGATTTGATCCAGTGAGAAGGGCTAAAATCAAAGTAAAGGCATACTAAGATATTGTATAGTCAATCATATGTAGGTGGGTGTACATGAAATATAAAAGAATTTAGAGTTTAGGCTTGAATCCCATTCCCTAGCTATCTCATTATGTATATCCAAATCATATCCCTAAATCTGAAAAAAAAAAAAAAACCCAAACATTTCTGGTCCCCAGCATTTTGAATAAGATATACACAATCTATTATTGATCTCCGTTGTGTATATTCCTGGACAAAGGACACATACCATACTTTACAATTCTTATAAAAGATGAAATTAAAAAAGGATAATATGTTTTGAATGCTTTGGGAAAAGTACATAATATTGAATTGGATTGAGGCACGCATTTTATGTATATATTTACATATATTAATATATTATATATGTAGTATATATATATTTCAGAATTGTATCCATACACATATATATACACACACACACATATATAGATATATATAGTGTTCTTTTTGCATCTATTAGAGTGTATTTTCCCATAAGACTCTAGAGCTATGTTCTTTCTCCCACTTTAAATATTTTCTTATTTGTTGAGAATTTCATACAATGTGTTATGGCCATGTTCGCCCTGTCCCCATCTCATCCAAGATCCATTACATTCTGTAACCCCGCCCCAATTTTGTGTCCCCCCCTCCTTTGTATTTACCTACCATCACAAAGTCCAACTTGTGATGATCATGTGCTCTTGAATAGATGGCCATCTCCTAGAGCATAGGTGACTTACAGGGGTGACAGTCCCAAAGAAAGCTGACTCCTTCTTCCAGCAGATTTCACTTGCTGATGACTCTTCAACTAGGGATGGGAATCCATGTCTGTCTCCCCTTCCCAGCCTGATTGAGCTTGCACAGAGCTTGTGCACTCTGTCACAATTGCCATGATTTCGTATGTGCAGCTGCCCTGTTCTATACGAATGACACTGTTTCCTTGTAATAATCCACCACCTCTGGCTTTTATAGTCTTTTGTGCCCTCTCCTACAGTGATCCCTGAGCCTTTGGAGGAGAGGATGTGCTGTAGATATTTTGTTGGAAGCTGTTCATTCATTCCGCAATCTCTTCTTCTCTGCTTGTCCACTTGTGGGTCTTTGTGTTAACCAATATCTATTGAAAACAGAAGTTTCTCTGATGAGGCTGGACTGATGCTTGATTCTATGGCTGTAGTGAGAAGTCACTAGAAGATAGTTTATTACTATGTATGTCCATTTAGGATGACAGTAGTAGTAGCAGCTTATCCCCTCTGGCTTGTGGCATGTCTGTCCACAAGTTCTTGGCCTGACAATGGTGACAAGTATGGCTTTACCTTGTGGAGTGTGACTTGAATCCAATCATAAAGTGGTTGGTTACTCTCACAACATTTGTGTCACTTGTGTACCATGACTATGTCTTGCCAGACCAGGCTGCAGCTCACAGAATTCATAGCTTGGAAAGACTGATGATTACTTTTCTCCTTCAGTAGCATGCAAAGCACCTTCCAGCACTGAAAGCAAGCCAATAAGGATGAGGCTTCCAGGTCAGCACCAACTTGATATCTCCATGTTCTGGGATTATTATGTGCCATCTTCAGCAACAGGGCATTACAATTATATCCTGAAGGATAACCAATAGCGCTGGCAATAGCCTGGAATGTTTGGTGGTCTATGAGACCTTGCTGGCTGACAAACCACAAAGGGTAACCTATTCTTGGCACTGGGTCTTTTCTTTGTTAGCATCTGCTATCTAGGAGTAGTATTGCCATCTTGTTATAGGGTAACTCCACTTAAATTCTTTTTATGGGCACATATATTTATATATGGAAGCTTCTACAATACTAGGTAGATTTCCATATGATTTTTTGAGAGCCATTCACTTAAAAATGTTAAAATTTTAGCTTAGCACACAAAGTAATGGGTTTCACCATAGTATGTTTCTACAGATGTGTTCCTATACTTTGTTCCCCATCCTCCTCCTCCATCCCCTCTCTCCCTACAACTGGTTCCCTTTCTTCTCTACTGGTACCCACCCATTTCTGTTTTGCTTTTTCCTATGTTCACTCTCCTCTCTATTTCCCACTTCCCTTATGATCTCTTCCTTTCTCTGATGATCTCCTTTCTAGTTTCATGACCTATAAACACACATATAAAAATACACACAGAGATATGCATATATTATATATAATTATACATATAATTTTAAATTTAGGTTTTCCATCTGAAAGAAAACATATGTTATTTGTCTTTCAGACTCTGACTTATTTCACTTAGCATAATGATTTCCAGTTGTATCCATTTTACTGCAAACAGCATAATTTCTATTTTCTTTATAGCTAAACAGAATTCCATCATATCCAGGTACCACATTTTCTTAATCCAGTCATCTGCTGAGGGACATCTAGGCTGGTCCCATTCCTGGTCATTGTGACTATTGCAACAGTAAACACAGATGCCTTGCTCATTTTGACTTTCTGAATTCTACTCAGTGCTTTGGTTACAGTCCCCCAATCTTCCATAACCATTTCATGTAATTCTAAGAGTGTCTTGACCTCTATACAGTAGCCCTGAATTAGAGACATGTGTAAATTTTGGCTACAGTAAGAAGCAAGGGCTGAATTCTTTTGGCCTCATGTAATTTACTTATTATTGGTAGTCATCAGAAAACTCACAAGGGAGAACCAGAGATACTGGGGTATAGGGTAGGTAGTAATAAAAACCACAAGGTCACAGTTCAGTGGTGGACAGGCCTTGGCAGGCACTGAGAGGGAAGTTTGTGCCAAGGATGATTTAGACTGTGGTGATTCCTGTAATCCAACAGAATGTACATTATAAAATAGTGAAGTTTCTTCACAAGGCATTAATAGAAACTTCCAGAACCTAGATCTGCCAGCCTGTTTGTGACCCCCCCCCCTCACATACATGAGTTGGGCTTGGATGTCTTACTTTCAAATGCTCAGAGGAATATTTATTTTAAAAGTTACTATTTGATTGAAAACATGCAAAACCCATTTCTGCATATTATGCTATATTTAAAATTGCTTTCTTCTAGACTTTTTATTAACACAAAGAGATTTTTTTCTTAATCATAAATTTACTCGAAAAAGATGACAGTCGTGATCTCTCTACAAATTGCTAGTAAGAGCATCCCATCCCCCACTCCTGCAGCTCTGTATGTAGTCTTTGCATGAGAAACCAAACATGCTGCTTCTATATTCAGAGAATTAAGAAAAACCAAAAGTGACATTTTTAAAACTTATGTGCATCTAATTAATGAAAAAAATTTTTTTCATATAAAAATACATGTTTGTAGCTACTAAGTTTAAAGCAGCTCAGCAAAAGAATCTTTATGAAAAAGATCCAGGTTATGTCAGTGTGGCTTAGAGGAATTACTGAAAATAAGCGTATGCAGATTAATTATGGACTTAGGGATAGACAACGTCAAGTCCGAGTCTGAACTGAAGTGAGCACTTTAATCCTTATTTTAAGCTATAAATATAGCTTCTTTTTGACCAGGACAAAATTAAGCATCAAAGACTGTAGTCAGCCCTCTTGTGGTGGGTACAGATAGTGATGAAAATGGCCTAAAAAGAACAGAGCAAGTTCTTTAAGTTGGAATTTGTTTCCTCTTACACTAGATTTATGAGTGTAAATTTAAAAATTTTTAAAAATTAAAAAAAATACTGCAGGTGTTTGAAATTACAACATGTATATACATACATACATACATATATATATATATATATATGTATATATATATATATGTGTGTGTGTGTGTGTGTGTGTGTGTGTGTGTGTGTGTGTGTGTATATGCAGGAATCTGTGGACATGAAGCACAGTGTATTACTGAAGGAGTAAAGAAGTGACTCTATAAAAACACAGAAGATAACTCGAAATGCTTCGCTACCTCTGTATTTACCTTAACATTCTTTCCATTTAAAAAAAACTACATTTCAAAAGAAGTTTTTTTTTTTTTTCTGTTGTATTTTCTTTTTCTTCTGTTTTATTTTGTAAATTTTCTCTTGGTGTCATGTCAGCTGTCAGCTTGTTATCACCTTTAGTAATAGTTACATTTCACATTACTTACTAGCTGTGCAGTTCTTCTTTTCGTGGTGATCATGTTTCTAGCATTTTAGTTTTGTCCTTTTCTGGACATTCATAGATTCGTAACTGAATGCCTGCAATATGGCAGTTTCTATTTTATGTGCTAGGGACAGGAGGGCAAAATGACAGTGGCAACCTCCATGGATCTCATGACGCTCATAGAGACCTAGGTAAATAAATGAATATTATGTGCACATGAGTGTGTATCTTTAGGTGGTGTTAAACACAGAAAAGAAAGCAGGCAGTGATTTAAGAGCAGTGGATAGGATACAGATAAGCATCACTCCATAGGGTGAGCAAATCCCAATGTCCTGAGGCAGAGCTGATGGAGAGTTACAGAGTTGTAGATGACACTGATAAAAGACAGGCCACTGTATAGCATGACCAGGAAAGGAAGTGATATGGAAATCACTGGCCACAGGACAGCAGGGTGTTGGTCTGCCTGTCTGCCTCTATCTGCAGAGACCCCGTGACTGCAGATAGAGGAGCTACAGCTGGGAGGCAGCATGGTTTTGCTGTGTGCCTCCAGAAAGAGTGATTGCTGGGACTGGAATAGCGATGATGCTGGTGACACACGGCAGTTGGATTCCACAGGCAGTTTGGAGAAATATGGGGAGTGCATGAATAAAAGAGCCTGCAGGGGCAATCTGGAGGTTTTGAGCTGTGAAAATTCTTGAGATGTCATACGATTAACATCTGAAGGGTGCTGGGGAAAAAGTAGACTCTTTCAGTGATGGTGGGTACCCCAATAGCTTCACTGTAGACACGTTGGGTTTGAGATGTTGTGTTGACTGTTGCTGGAGTCTGAAGTTGGGGAAAGTCTAGCGCAGATATCTGAATTTGAGACTCTGCAATGTATAGATTATATTTAATCCCATAACCCTAGAGGTTCAGTCTGGATTAGAAGAAGGTGTCCAAGAATGAAGGCTTAGGGTACCAGGGCATGTAGATGCTGGGAAAATGTGGGACAGCAAGAAACAGTTGGCAATATAGAAGGGTCATCAGAAGAGAGAGGAAGGACCTACAAATCAAGCCAGGAAGAATTCAAGGCCAAGTGAATGTTGAACTTTGACAAGGGGAGGAGTATTTAATGTGGAAGAGCACAGCACTGGATGGTGAAAGAAGGCCCACCGTGAGGCTATAGAAATGTCCCAGTGGCTAAGAGCACTTTCTGCTCTTCCAGAGGACCCAGGATTGGTTTCCAGTATTCATAAGATGACTCAAAAAAATCTGAATGAGAGGAAGACAGAGACAGTTTGCTACCTGAATAGTCACCCAAAACTCTCTATAACATTGGAGCATCTCCTTCAGCCTTCTAGCCCAATATATTGGACAGACATATTTTGTGAGGCAAGAACTATTGAAGACTTGTTTTCCCTGTCTTGGCAGAGTTTGACTTCAGTTCCAGGGGAATGCAACAGCCTCTTCTCACTCCACAGGCACTAGGCACATACATAATTCTAGTGCATAGATGAAGGAAAGACACACATAGACATTAAATAAAAATAAATATTCCTTTTTCTTTTCAAAATAAGGGGATGTTGCAATTATATGTGACACCCTATGCACAGCTTCAGAGGCTGCTTGTTCTAACCATGTCCAGTAGAGTTCTGAGCATCTTCTGTCAGGTCAGACAGTGCCTTGACTCTGGTCTGTCTGTCTAGCTCTGTCTTCTGCCATGATGCTTCAGGGCAGGAGTTTTCTCAACTCCTGACAAGAGCGGACAGAACGTAGAGCATTGGCTGTTTACAGTGCCACCACTGACTAAAGGGGATTGGAGTCTGTGGATTGGCCCTTTTCACCAGTTCTAAGATGCTCAGACCAGTTAACCTAGACAGTAGAATATTGATTTCAGCATTGTCCCTTCTGTTAGCTTCCAGGTAGGTCATGGTAATGGCAAAGTACCGTTAATGGTCTCTCTCTGCCTGTAAAGGCAGAAATATGCTGTTATAAATCCTCTTGGCCAGATGGGGTGGCAGCTCAGCTTGGTAGAGTGGATCCTGCCCAATAATGTCTGCATAAGGAGAGGAGCCAGATCTGGCAAGAGTCAAAACCACACCCTGTACCAGGCCCTGGGCTTGGGGCTGTTGAAATGGTACCCTCTTGCATGGTCAACTTTTTCTGTTATATGAACAAACAAGCTGCTTAGCTCCAACCTAAACTGTGGTTTAAACTTGTGAATCGTTGCCTCCCTCGGGTTTCGCTGTGAAGGTTTCAACATTCAAATTACAGCTTTTAGGCAGTTCCACTATTCCCTGGATAAAGGCCATAGGAGGCCAAAGCATTGCATTTCGGCCTCATGAGAAAGGGGATTATAAGCTTTTCAACCCTCTGTTTCACTCAGCTGTGAGGCTGACAGCTCATTTTAGAGACTCCTGCATCCTCTGAGTCTGGGATGGAGCCTGGATGCCTGTCTTGCTCCTCTCCAGCCATGTTACTTTGGCCAAACCCCCACTAATATGCCTTTTCTCTTTGATAGTGGTTGCACATGGAGACTCTAAGCAGTCTCTAAGCAGAGACCCCCTCTCTCCTTCCCTGTAATTTAGCATCTTCCTATCAGTGCCAAGAGCCTTAGCTGTTTGTCTTTTATTGGAAGGACTTCACCACCACAACATTGAGGTTCCTTCTGAGCCTGGATGGAGGGAAGGAGGGAAACAGGTTCACATAGAAGAAGGGCTCTTAAATCCACCCAGGCCAAAAGTGTTCTCCCCCTTTTTTTACTTCCAGCCCTAGTTCAACTCATTGAAGCAAGAGTCTTTGGTTGAGTTTTGGCTAAGCTGCTTTAGCAGCTGTGTAAGGTGTGTGTGTGTGTGTGTGTGTGTGTGTGTGTGTGTGTGTGTGTGTGTGTGTGCGCGTGCGCACATGTGTGTGTGTATATATATATATATATATATACACACACACACTCATCTGCTTGTGTGGCAGAGAGAGATGAAAGGGATCGACATATATAAACATAGACTAGGAAAGAAACAATGAAAAAGAGAGCAGAAGATGAATATTTCACAAGCCCCAAGTGAAAGCCTACAGACATATCGCATTTCCTCTATTTGTGCATCAGAGCAGGCCCATTTCCCCTCCTCCTTCCTTGTTTTCCTGTGCTGAGCTTCAGCATGGAGCCACCCTTTGCCTCTCTCTCTCTCTCTCTCTCTCTCTCTCTCTCTCTCTCTCTCTCTTTCTGCCTTCCTCCTTTCTCACTTTCTTTAGACTGAACCCAGGCTAAAGAACCCTGGCCCAGGCTATTCAGTCTGATTCTTTGCCACTTATACCTTCAGGTGAGCCCTCTGGCATCCAGCCATCTAGTCTGGCATAACCCAGGAAATGTTCTTTAAAAAAACGTCTGTACTAGAACCTACAAGAGTTTAGTTTCTGCATGGCTAACAATGGGACTTGTCACCCTCCTAAGTATGTCTGGTCTGTTTTGTCTCCAGATTCCTGGGCATAGATTGTTTTTAGACTGTCCAGTAGCCAGACTGTGCCATGGCTCAGCAGAAACACAGAAGCACAAAGTGACAAATGTACAAACAACAACAGGAGTGGGACAGCAAACAGTGAAAAAAAAAACCCAGTGACAGAAACAGGGGTTTCCTGTGTGAGAGATTTCTTTTTCCTTCAGTGGCTAGGTAAAGAAGAAAGATTGTTTTTCGTCAAGCTCTACCCCCATCTCTGCTTCCGGGAGAAGCTGGAGGCAAAGGAGATCCAAAGATGTCTTTCCTCCTCTGGCCAGAAAACAGTTAGAGCAATGGCCGAGGCAGGCACTTTAGATACTAGTGCTACCCAGTGGGACTTTATTTTGGAATGAAACGTACAAGGACAGTAACACATGGTGGAACTTGTACCTGGCACAAGTACCCTGAAAGATGAGCAGGGAAGTGTCAGCAGCATTTGGGTCTGGCAGGCTAGAGCGAGGGTGGGGTAGAGTATGGCTGCCAGGTATCTAGCTTGGGCAATAAAGAGGAAGGTGATGATAGGAACGAACAAAGGAGGAGCAGGTTGGTGCAGGGTAGGGCAGGAGGGTGGAGGATGGTTTGATTCCTTTGGTAGGTGTTGAGTGGCATGTCAGTGAGAGGCATCCAGGGCATTCCAGAAAGGGTGGAAGGATAGTTCGAGGGTTCACTAGAGGGTTTCAGAACCAGAAACCTGGATCTGGGAGTCACTGGGGGTAAGTAGAGGCTTGTAGGTTGTTGACTTGCCTCTGACCTCTGATTTCCTAATCTGGATAAAGAGGATAAAATATTCGCTTTGCCAAACTCACGGGGTTGGGTCAACTTTCAACCATAATGGCTTACTTGAAAGGATTTTTAGTGTGCATAGGATGCATTGGGAATTTCTCGGTGATCCTGAGTGACTGCTGTGTGCACACAGCCCTGAGAAGCAGGGAGTGGACAATGCACGTTTTTTTCTCCCCACTCAGGGAGCTTGCCATCTTCGATGATGACTAGACACCTGGGAAGAAATCTATTCCTCAAAACTATAAAGAAAGTGAAATAAGGGTCTTTAACAGACCAACAGGGTCAGCACAGGATAAAGTCCCCTGGTGGAGACACAGTGGTGTGCTCCTCATCAGAAGACTCTGTCTACCGGGGCCTGACTGTGCATGAGACTTGGTGGAGATGAAAAACCATGAGTTTCTTGTCTTAGTACTAAAGGCTTCAAGGCCAACAGAACGTTACACTGAGAGCAAGGCGCTTCCAAGCTGGAGGGCAGCAGAATTCCTGGTCTATCACCAGGACAGATGTGGGCACTGACTTGGAAAAAGAGAGGCAGTGAGAGTTCTCATATAACCAGTCACAGCTACTAAGTCACAGTATTGACACCTGTTCTGTGCTGGCCAGCCCAGGGGAGGGTACAGAGACCGAGTATCCAAAAATCCCTATTCCCTGAGAACACGCTGGATACCACATTTAATCTTAGCCGAAAGGCTGAGAAGCAATGAGAACACATTTGATTGCTTAAAAAAAAAAAAAATTTTTTTTAAGGGTGTGTGTGTGTGTGTGTGTGTGTGTGTGTGTGTGATGCTTTCATTTATTTATTTTTTGCAACAGAGTCTCACTATATATCTTAGGAGCATCTTAGACTTGATCCTCCTGCCTCAGCCTCCTGCACCCTGGAATTACAGGCAATCCTACCATGCCTGGCAAGGTTATTTTTAAATACTGCCCCTGAAATGGCTAATTTAAGCTGTCTTCGATTTTGCCGATCTTCGCAGCTTGATTACTCTTTTTCAGGACATGAACATGATTTCATGGATAATCATATGTGGGCTGGAAGCAGACCCTCCTGTCTAGGAAGGGGACATCCCCCCCCCCCCAGTGTCAGTACTTTGCACAGAATCACACTATGACAAGGTCACAGCAGTAGCAAGGAGATACAGGCGCATAGGAGATAATCAGGTGGGGCCTGTGGCAGTGTTCACACGCCCACTGCATCCTGGGTTTTCTTACGGTTTCAATGGCCTTTTCATAGAGCCAGCAGCCAGACCATGACACAGGAGTGTTAGGTCAAGCCTAAGGGAGTGGATTTGCATCAACACCACATGTCCCATTTCAGCCCCCTTGTTTAGCAGCTGGAAGAGAGAACACAGTCTTTACTGCTTGCCCCATGTCTCCCTCCTCTTCCCTTCATCCATTGCATCTTCTCTCCCTACACGGCATTGTCTAATGTCTCCACTGCTTTTACCCCTAATATACCTGCTGTCAGTGGGGTTTACCATTGACCTTAAGAGAACGTATAAGCCACTCAAGCATGGAAAACTGAAGAAGCCACACCTTCAAGGCTTTGGCATCCTAAGCATCTGGGCCTCCAGAGCTGTTCTGCTTTTGATGTTCATTGTGTAAGGGCCCTTTGAATGGATTATTGAGGACTAAACTCATGATAAAGTTTTTTTTTTTTTTTTTTTTTTTTTTTTTTTTTTTAATCTGCCTGGATTGCTGCAGGGGGAGGAGCTGTAGAAGCACCACAGTGTACAGACTTGACCTCATGTTACACTAACCTCTCTGGGGCTTTAATCCACCCCCAACCCACTTCCTCTCAACAGCCCACTTTTTTATGGTGATACTATGCCACTGGCCCTTTAAAATCTCTCTCTCTCTCTCTCTCTCTCTCTCTCTCTCTCTCTCTCTCTCTCTCTCTCTCTCTCTCTCTCTCTGTGTGTGTGTGTGTGTATGTGCACATGTGCATATGTGTAGGTGTGCATGTGAGTGGAAGGTTCCATATGTGTGTGTGGTGTGCATTTGTGTGTGTGCATGTGTGTGGATGTGTAGGTGTGTGCGTGTGTGTGTGCACATATGTACATGTGTGTTGGAGGTTCCATGTATATGTGTGTGGTGGGGTGCATGTTTTTGGGAGGTTCCATGTGTATGTGGGGGGATATGCAGGTGGAAGTCAGAAGCTAATTTCTAATCTTGGTTGTAGTTCTTCCTCAGGCAGTGTCCATCTTGTGTTGTGAGACAACAGCTCTCACAGGCCTGGCTTAGCTAGCTGGCTAGGAGCCCCAACTTGACTCCTCCTCATGTTACTTCTAGCATATGTGTCCTAGGAGTCAAACTTGGGCACTCACACTCGGGGGGCAAGCGTTTTATGAGCTGAGCTATGCCCCAGCACTTCTCCCTTTCCAGTATGGCATGACACACACATGTATTATCAAACCAAGGTGTAAATACCCAAGCCAAAAAGAAATGCATGAATAAGTAGAAAGTAATAAAAATGATCTCTAATCCGCATTCTGAACACTTCTGTCCTGCTTTGTTTTTTTTACATTCCCTTCCCGTCTTACATGCTCCACAAATCTTCCACAAAGGAAGGAGAAGCGCCAGGCACCAACTACGCTGCCTAATGCGCAGACATGTGGGCCTTGGCCAGAGAGTAAGCAAGAAGCATGGGACCAAATCCCCACACCTGCTATTGTTCAACCAGTGTGGGTGGCTTGCTCGTGTTTTGCTTTAGAAGGGTCACTCGCACACAGGGAGCTTACACTACAAGAATGGAGCGCATTGCGTCTTTAATCAACTCCAGGCAGTTTGCTGTGCTTGCCCCTCCACTCTCGGCAGGAGGGTGGAGAGCTTGTATGGTGCGATAGATAGCCTGCACTTGAAGATAAAGTAGTCTCGGGTCTGCAGCTGGGAGTAAGGGGAGGTACCAGCTGCATCTTTAGAAGCACTTCTAATGATTGACAGGCTAGGGGGTGGGGCGACGTCTGCCTGGCTGTTAGACAGGCTGCTCTTGTGTGTGGTATTTTCCATAAGCTTCTATTTTCTTGCCAATGCAAAGTACAGTGCAGATGCAGCTCCCTCTGTAGAACGGCCCTGTTTCTGGGCATTTCCATGTAAATTGAGCCTCCTACAGTAAGTGGGATCATTTAACGTACAGCTGGGCAGCTCCGGGTTCAAAGGAGCCCTGGAGGGAAAGCCTTTGAAAGCAAGATCTCCTTGGTGACTTCAATAATCACATTCTAATTTATATTTTCTCTTAATTTAGATTGTAACTCGAAGAGCTTCCTTCTCAATCTTTTCCTTAATAAGAGTAAATAAATTAGCGCATATCCTATAATATTTTCCCAGGGGCATAATATTCGTAGATGTGTCATACTTGTAATTATATTTTAAGTCAATGATTTAATCATAGCCGTAGGAGAGAAGCGGATGTCATGGAAGGTTTCTGCTCATTAGCCCGGATAACACGAGGACAGCCAGAGTGAGTTTGTTCATTTAAGAATGTCTAGCCAGGCTTTTGCCCTGGGATGTCTCAAGTTCTTTGATGAAAAGCTGCAGCGCACTGTGGGCTGTTCAAAGAGCTCAAGTTGGAAGAAAGAAATTGGCTTAAATCGTGTCTCTTGACTTAAACCCATTTGGCTTTGAGATGGTTCCCAGCAACCTTAATGGTGAATGTCAACTTCCTCCCTTTAAAAACAGACTGAGATATGACACAGAGTCTCCAGGAGCACCGAGGGACAATTCCCATGGTGCACATTATGAAGTGCAGAGCACAAAATATTAATCACAGGTAGATGGACAGGCCTGTGGTGGTTTGATTATTAGTTTGACACTGGCCTGTGCTTTGTAATACAGACTCTGAAAAAAATTCTGGCTCTTCTAGTCAAATATTGTTGACTGTTTAGCAGGTTTTCTAGAAATAGGCTGTTTCACAACAAAGCAAAGCAAAGCAAAACAAAACAAGTAGTAACAACAGAAGCACCTCTTCTTACCCTCTGAAAAGATGCACGGAATTTCCAGAGAAGGTAAAGTGTGCCCTCTAGTGGTTGAGGAGGTTCATGAAACTGAAGTGTAGATCCTATGGGGCTTTTTGAACAAACAAACTAAAGTCATGGCTTTATTCTGTCTTTTGTATTGACGTTTCCTCTTCTCACTAATTGATCTTAGTTACTAGATACTTCTACTGTTGTTTTACAAATGAATTATCTTTATTTGATAATAATATGCCTTCCTCTAATTTGTTAAAGCATTGAAGAAGAAAAAAGAAAAACCTCAGGTTGAGAGCAATTTATTCTTGCTAGGTATATTTTTAAAGTCCCAATTGTGATATGAGTTCAAAATACAAACTTGCCTTGATTATTTTGCTTTGATTTTATTTGAAATTAAATAACCTGTTATGATTATGAAGCAGGAACTTGATCCTGGTTAAGCACAGAACAGGCAGAGAGATGAATAATGCTCTAAGAAATTCAGAATAATGACAGGCATTTAATGTCATTAACACACAGTGCACTAGTGCATGGGCTTTCTCTTGCATTGCAATCACTAGTGGCTTATATTGTTTGAGATGAACTTAAGTACACCTTTGCCATGCTCTGAGCTGTGTGCCACTGCTTTCAGGGCACATCGATAAGGACGAAGCATGCAGGGGTTACACAAGCCTATCCCACCAGAGGGTGAAAATGTTTCATTATCTTTATCTTTTATTTGAGTATCTCCTTTTATTTTTCATTCTCAACAAACAGACAAAAGAACAACTTAAGTCACCTGCAGGGGTCTCAAATGTATTGGAGCTAGCTCAACGGGCACACTAGAACACCAAATGTTCAAATTTCAGGGACTTAGCAAGCTGCTTTAAAAAAAAATTAAAGGTGTATTATTAAAACTCACACTTAACAGATCAGGAAGTTAAGGCCCAGAGAAGTTATCGGATACCCCCAAGCTCTCATAGCCTGTAGGTAGTTAAGTTAGACCCTAAGGTAGACTGCATAGCTAGTCTTTTTCACTCCTTGCCATTACATCATTCTGTCTTTTCATTATCCCCAAACTCAGAGCTGATGTGAATATTAACTGTTTGGATAGTTGTAAAGTAATTGGAGTCATTATGAGCACCTGGTGAGTCTATGAAAACAATTAGTTAAAAATTACCTGTTTTTCTGAATACCAATCTTACCACTATGATCAGAAAACAAAACTTACATTGTGCATACCCACATTCCACAGATTATAGTAAAAACAGAGATTATAGATCTGCAAACCTATCTCTTCCTAATTAGTTTAGTGGGTGTTACAATATAGTAGAAAGGACTTTACTGTGTGTCATCTTCCATGTGGCATAGCCTTGTTTTCACTCCTGGGCCACCATCTTTCAGGCTTTGTCCTTTTAGGTGTCTACTCAACTAGACAGATCATCTACTACTCCCTGAGTGTGGCCTCTGCGGCTCGCCGTACTGGAGGCATGCTGGCGTAACACAGAGGGAACCCTCTGTCCGTGTGAATCCATTTGCCTTATCTTTAAAAGTTACACTCACGTGAGGTGACACCTCCACCCATCTTAACCTGATATTCACTCTCACTCCCTGAGATCAACCTCTGATTGTCCCTTTCACCTGCTGGTCATGACGGCCTGTCCTGTTGAGATGTGAGCTGGGTAGGGACTTTGTTGATGAGGGATGTGAAGGTCTGGGCTATGGGATCATGAGAGTGCTTGTCTTACTGGCTCTGTTCAGCCCAACTCTTTTTATTGTTGTTGTTGTTGTTGGGGTGAAAACCTATCACCTCAGAGAGGTAGAGAAAGCACCCAGCTTACTTCCTACCCTATCTATGTTCCAGAAGGAAAAAGCCCCTTTGTACTCATCTCATGTCCCAGAAGGAAAAAGCCCCAAAACTAAAGAGCCAGAAGCCAAAAAGCCAAAAGCTCCCTCTTCTGTGTCCCTCCTTTCCGTTTAATCCCTGTCAGCTGGTTTCTTGCTCTGCCCCTTGACCTAGGGTTGCCCTTATTTCTCAGCCCCACTCGGGGTGCATCATTTCCACCTTTTGGCAGATTGCTACTGGGCTCTCTTGTGTCATGACAGGTCTGAGGGAACTCAGCCCATGATGAGAGATCCTAGCCAGAGCAGCAAGTGGGAGTGAGTCCCTGGTGGTTTCATCTCTTCTGGAGTCATGCAGTATGGTAGCATTTCTTTTTCCAATGTGTAATTCTCCACTACACGAGACATGGCTGAGGTCTTGTTCCACAGCAGAGCCTGGGCTGTGAGTCTTCATTGTGTCCTTATCCTACTATGGATACAAATTGGCTGGGTTGTTGATCCCTGATGGTCAGGCTTTCTAGACTTAGACCAGCAGCTCACAGCTTTTCACACCACCTAGCTCATGGGCTAACAGTAACTCCATCTATGGAGCATAGCACCCCTTCTTTCTGCTTCTATGTTACAGGTGGCCACATGCATCAGACTGCCGTTTACTTTGGCATGGAGGCCTTGGTCTATTCATGACCCGTGGATTTCTAGGCACTGTGCAGATACAGCAGATGTAAATCCATGCAAGGATGATTTCTTACAGCCTAGAAGAGATGTGTATGTAACCTGTAGCCCGTTAAGCCACCTGTTGCTCAAACAGCCTGATCAACATAGTGAGAGATGGTTGTAATGGGCCAATGCACTGTTCTGGTCAGTTTGCATTAAGTCAAATGATAGGTGTTAGGCTGGGTGTGGTAGTGCACACCTTAAATCCTAGCACTCAGAAGGCAGGGGCAGGTGAATCTCTGTGAGTTTGAAGCCAGCCTGGTCTATGAAGAAAGTCCAGAACAACCAGGCCTCTGCTGCACAGAGAAACCCTGTCTTGAAAAACAAAACAAAACAAGACAAGATAGGTGTTAGTGTAGTCCAGGGCACAGCCTTGACACATGCATGTTCTCTGTTGCTAAACTGCAAACTGCTTTTTACCCCCTTTGCTGACAGCGGTAGAAATGGATACTTTGACCAAACACCAAACCCATGTGCCCACACTACATGTGCCAAAGCTACCCTATCTAGCAATCAAGGTTGAGATCACGGTGGTCTGGGGTTGTCCTCAGGGTTGATTCTTCTATGTTCAGATATGACTGGGATTCTGATCTTGCATCCTCTTGCTGCGTCAGTAAGCAGGATGCTGTCAATGGGGATGCAGTTTTTTTTTTCCTTAATTAATTTGTTATCCTGGTCAGAGGCTGTCTGTTTCAGAGACTCTGTTTACCTTCTTCATTTTGATAGCTCTTAACTTCACAGAACAACCTGTTAAATTCCAAGCTTGCTGATCTAAACACTAGATCTAAGCAATGCCTCTAGGTTCCTTTGTAAGGGGACTAGAGGCTCTCTACACTGTGCTGTTGGAAGGATAGTGCAGCACCAAACTTGCCACATTAACTGGTGCTTTCCATGCCTTAAAAACTGGCTCCAATTTGCAATCTGTGAAAGAGATTGCCGCCATTTGTTGGGATGACTGCCTCTGGCTGGCTGGCTACCTTTGGTCTCTTTCATTGGTATAAACCGTGTGGTATCCTTGCCCACTGTTCACCTCTTCAGTCCCCAGAGCTATTGCAAGTACTCAGCCATCCCTGTAACTTATTGAGTGGTCCCTTGGCTGCCACTTAGGCCCTGACAGTCTCTCTATTGGGGATCCCTAGATGTCAAGGCTGTGGCATTTGAGCCTCTTGTTTTTGCTTCCTGTCATCTGATTGCTATTGATGAATGAAGTTCGGTGACAGCCTCTTGTATTGCCAGCCTGCAAAGGGCCTCTTTACAGATATAGTCAACCTTTACAGCAGGCCCCCATGGCATGCTTATTATGGCTCTGGATCCTCCGATGACTCCCAGTCACACATCAGGTCTCCTTGCTCTGCAACCATCCCACCACAGTGTCCACTTTTCTCACATGTTCAATCGGCATCATCTGTCAGCATTCATCTTAGACACAGGGCTGTGGCTTTCTCCATGCCTTGTGGAACCATGCAAGCCACGAGTGAGTTCTCTCTGCCATCATGGATGGCTGCTGAATCCCGTCTCTTGTGGTTTCATCAGTTGAAACAACAGCTTCATCTTTACCCAGTTTTCTGTTCTGTGTCCCATAATCAAGCATGCCACCTCCTTTGGTCCATGGCTCTTTTCTTCCTTAGCATGCCAGCACACCTCTAGCTGAGCTATGTCGAGACTTAATCCCCTCTGCAAATCTGGAAGGATCACAAGATACTGCCTGTTGCTTCTCTGGGTCTGGCTCTACATTCCCATAGCCTTATCCCTAACATGCTAAGTTACGTTTGACAATTCTCTGTGACAGGCTAGAAACACGGTATGACCGGCAGGAACATGCTCAGTGTATAGCTGCGTGTCTGACACAGACATTATTATACATAGCTTCCAGGATTTGGGGGCTAGAAACATGGTATGATGGGCAGGAACACACTCAGTGCATAGCTGCGTGTCTGGCATGGACATTACTAATAGAGTGTTCACCCATTTGCCTCCCTCTTAAGATCTCCTTTAAGCACCTGCTTGTTTACTCCTCACCTCTATCACCAGAGACAGTGAGTACCATTTTACAGATCAGGTAGCTCATCCTTCTCCCACATCCCCTCAGCATCCTATACATCTCATAGAACCACTGCTCTATGTACTTTGAGTCATTTCCCAGTTAGGCTTGATGATCCACACGTGTAGGCAATCACTAAAATTCAGTATTTGTTTTGTGTGTATATTCATGACTAAATGGCTATATAAGATAAACTCCATGAAATAAGCTAGAGTGGCTTAGAGCACTTTGCAATTTTTTTTTTTTTTTTTTTTTTTTTTTTTTTTTTTTTTTTTTTTTTTTTTTTGCTACAGACATATTCCATTAGGTATTGTTTTTCAATCCATGCATTCTCTTAGGGAAAGGTCAGCTCTTTTCATCTGGCATTCACGAGCTATTGCTGTACTCACTTCGCTAATCGTCTCTGACTAGTGAACAAGTAATACATTTTATGGACTGAGATTGCACAGCTTTGTGTCACACAGGAAACGTGTTTCCTTTTTTTGTGTGTAGCATCCCCTCTTGCAAATGTAAATCAATTTTTTTATGTCTGCCAACTGGCAGCACATTCCAGTGATTAACAGCCCAGTGTTAATGTGATAAAGGAAATTAATTTTAGATGTGTTTGGAGTTTCGAAGTAATCTGTGTAAAAATAAGATCCTGCGGTGAGTCAACTATTTCCTACCAATCTGAAATATGCTGCCCTGGAAAGTGTGTTATTGGCACATCTATCACTGATCACAGATCATTATTTCAATGGCTGACAAGTGTCTCCTTGCACATTTATTAGGGAACTGAGCCTTAATCATATCTGTGGTTTTAAGAGATCCTGTCCTATTAGATTTGTGACCTTTTTTTTAAACAGAAGAATTTTAAAAGGAAGAAATGTCCCAGATCCAGGTCTGCAAGAATGATAATTTTATGGAGTATTTAAAAAGAGTTATAAGGACTCACCTACATAAAAAAGATGGCTCCTATTTTATTTTTATGTCCTGATGAGCAAACTCAATTTTTTCTTATCCCATTTAGTAGTTCTAAGTATAGCTGATCTTGTAAAACTTTCTGCCTTCTTAAAATTTCATAACCTTTGTTTTTGCTTTGGCTAGGCCAAATAGATAAAATAACATCTAATAATTATGGATATAGGTATATAAAAATCAAGAACATCTCTACCTTACCAAGGAAAGCATATTTTACCTCCCTCCCTTCCTTTTATTTCCATCCTTCCTCCTTCATGTTTTGTAGTACTAGAGATCAATCCCAGGGTCTTACATTAGTTAGAAATGTACGCTACGACTGAGCTATAGCCTCCAATCCTTGCTTACATGTTTTATTTAGAGTAGGGGTCTCACTAAGTTGGCCAGGGTGTTCTTGAATTCACTCTGTGGTCCAGAAAGACCTTGAACTCATAATCTTTCTGCTCTAGCTTCTCTGGAGTAGATTGGGTTGCCAAACAAAACAAAACAAAACAAAAACAAAGCTCTACCAGGCCTGGCAAAAATGTTGCATTTCTTAGAATAGTTTTTACTTAATATAGCAGATATTTGAGCCACTGCAATATTACTTGTCACTGTCCTCAGTGCCTTAGAAATATCAGTGAAATAAGCATCTACAGGTAAATCCCTAGGGACAGCCTACACTCTCTTAAACCTGAGTAGCAAATGATCATCACACTGCAATTCAGATCCTGAGGTGTGTGAGGAAGCTCCATGGTGGGGAGAACAGTGAGGTCAGAAGGGTCTAGGGCTGGGGAATGCACAGGCTTTCAAACACGATCCTTATTCTTAGCAGGATGGCTAACATTTGAGTAAAAATCCAGAGGAAAGGCCACCAACCCTGAAGGATTCTGGAAGGAAAGCATCCAGGTCTAAAGAGAAAGTGCATCTGAGACCCCTGTTTGGGTCTCCACATGGAAGGTTCAAGAGCAATCAGGAGGTTGCGTGGTGGGAGCATGGCGATTGGAAAGGAGTCATAGAAATGCACTCAAAGAGGGACTCATGGCATTAGACTTTGGAATGTCTTGTTGCAAGGCCCTTGGCTTTTATTTTGGGAGAAAGGAGGAGCTAATGGATGGATTTAAGCAGAGACATGACTCGATCAGTTTCAAGGATCCCACCTGCTAAGAACTATTTGCTATACTCAAATATGAAGTGAAGGTGGCCTAGCCAATATAATGATAGCTGTGATTAATGGAAATCAGTCATATTTTGGGTGTATTTTGTAGGTGACAAACACTGCTTTTCTGGCTGACTAGATATAAGATATGAAAGGAAAAAAATCAAGAATGAATCAGAGATTTTTGGTCTAAGCAAGTAGCAGGACGGAGTTACCATTAACTGAGGTAGGCAAGGCTCTGCATGTGGCAGGCAGTGGCAGGGGTGAGGTTCAGCTGTTCTGGTCTGAACGCATAAAACAGTGATGTCTATTAGACATGTGGGCGGAAATGTCAAGGAAGGATACAGATGGGGCATTTATCTTTAGAAATGCTAACTATATAAATAGCAACTACAGCCAGAAGTCTCTTGGAGATGGGGTAAGGACAGACCTGGGAACAGAGGGAGTGGAGGAGAGAGCTTCATTCCACTAACACGTAGTATTTATAGTTGACCTAATAAATAGTTTCCTAGTATCAGACATGAACAACTACACCTGGCTTAAACAGACTTCAACCAGCAGCAATTCTCGATATGTTGGCTGCCTGATGCGTTGGGGCAGAGTTGGTAGGTCTGCTAGGGAAAGGCCGTGAGGTACCAGCCAGCACATGTAGAGGTACTGGAGTGTCAGTTCATCTGGAGAACTGGAAAGAGCTCAATCTTTGCTCACGATATAGAGTAAAGAAAATTTATATTCTGTTGGTGATGTGCAAATCAGCATAGTCCTTATGGAGGACAGTGTGGAGGGTCCTCCAAACCTAACGATCTATCTCCCCCGAGACCCAGTTACAGCACTTCTGGGGTACATATCCAAATACAAGGAGATTGACAGGCCAAAAGAGATGTCTTCACATCTGTGTTATTCTAACCCTCACATAACTGAAATGTGGGATCAATATAGGTACTATCAAGATGGATGGGTAAAAGCAATGTGTGTAAGCATACACACACAGTATGATGCGTGTATGTATGTATGCATGTGTGTGTACATATACAAAGACACAAAATAGATTATTTTCAGCCTAAAAAGAAGCGCAGACATATTGAATAAAATAAGCAAGATTCAGAAAAATGTGTACTGCTTGTTTTCTCTAATATGTGGAGACTTTTTTCCCTTTTTTTTAAAGCCAGAGCTGGACATAGTGGCACAAGCCTTTAATCCCAGCACTCAGGATGGAGAGGCGAGCAGGTCTCTGTGAGTGAGAGGCCCAGCCTGGTCTATGTGTTGAGTTCCAGGAGAGTCAGGGCTGTGTACAGAGACTCTGTCTCAACAAAACAAAACAAAACCAAACAAAACAAAGCAAAACAAAACAAAACACCAAAGCAAAGCAAGGCAAAGCAAAGCAAAACACAAAAGACACTGGAAAGAAAAGCATCACAACTAAAGATTAGATTGCAAAAAGCAGAGAGCTGGGGAAGAGGAAGCTGGATTTCATTGGTGCATGCTGTATGGATGGATGTAAATATTACAGCAACTATATTGATACATACAATGAGTACATTGTAAGAGTTTTTCAACTTAAAAAAAAAAGGTATGTGTATGGGTGCTTTGCCTGCACGTACTTCTGTGCACCAGGCAGATGCAATTGCCACAGAGGTCAGAAGAGGCACTGAATTCCTTGGAACTGGAGTTATAGACCAGGTGCTGGGAATCAAATCTGGGTCCTCTGGAAGAGCAGCCAGTGCTTTTAGCTCCTAAATTATCTCTCCAATTCTGTTCATAAAGTTCTTTAAAATTCAATATTTAGGAGAAGTTTTGCTTCATTTATGGAAATCAGAACAAGGACTAGTAGTCTTTAGAAACTTCTAGTGTCTTCTCCACAGCAAACCCAAGAGGCAGTAAGGAGATGGCTAATTGTGAGCCTCTTGCTCTTCCATGTTTTCATTCTGTGCCAGGTGTGTTCTGGATGCAAAAGTTTCACTTTGAGAACACATAGTCTGCACTTCCAATCCTTCTGGCTTCCAGATCGTTTTTTTACTGAGGGAAGGCACCCATGGGAGAGTGGAGGGCGGTGGGGGAAGTTGGAGAATTCACTTCTTCCCTTGTCACGGTTCAGATGCCCGTCTGTGTCTTTCCAGGAAAGCACAGAGTCTGCTCAGCAGTATTTTCAATGGTCCTGTAGTCTGTTTTCTCCCCTTTCTCCTTTAATCTTCTGGCTATGACTTCCTACTGTGACAGTCCTGAGAGAGGAGGCTCCATATTCCTTGCTTGCACCCTACACTATATATATATGTATATGTATATGTATATGTATATATATATATATATATATATATATATATATATATATCACAAAAAGTGAATGAAAACAACCCCTACATGTCTTATGCTTTTTATTTTGTTTCTACCAACTTTCTTCATGGGAGAGAGGCCTAGGACAGGCACCTGGGTGATCGCATGTCAATGTAAGAATAAAAGAGTCAACAGAACATGATTCTTATACAGAAAGACGTAAAAACCGTATATAGATAATATTTATTTGAGTTGAGCAGTAAACGTCAGCAAGCTGTATATTATCTCAGGGACAGATATGTGTTTAAAAAAAAAAAGACTCTCTAAAATGCCCTCTCAGTTTACAAATTTATGGGGAAGAAATTCTAGAATGTAGCTCTGCTGTATTACCCCAACAAAACAGTCCAGGATACAAGGATCCCGCAATAATCAACAGCCACCTTGCCTTTATTCATCTGGTAAACCTTTATTGGCTGCCTTTTATGTGACAGTCACAAAGATAAATACAACATAATTACTGCCTCGAGGATCCCGCTGTCTTCAGAGAGAGTTCTGAAGGCAGGTAGTTCCTCCACAGTGTGATGGCTGCTTTGATGGGGGTGGCTACACCACAGAGAGGCAGCAAACAAGAAAAGTAAGGGGAGGGGAGGCTCTTAGAAAGGCTGATACTGGAGTTGAATCCTAGAGGATGTGTACCAGTTGGCTGGGTATTAGATTTTGAATGTATGTGTCGGGGCGCGGGGGCGGGGGTATGGAAGGCAGGAGCTAGGAGAGACACCTGGGAGTCTGGAGGTATGGTTTTGCAATGTCAGTGTATAGATAGGGCTGAGTGAAACCAGATATCTTCCATTGATGAAGGATTAGGATGAGAACCAGAGAGGATGTCAACATTTTAGACTGGGAATATAAAGAGAAATGAACAAAGGATTTGAAAGGAGTCACAGAGCTGGCAGGAACACAACCAGAATGTAAGAGTATCATGGAAACCAAGAGAATGATTGAAAGAATAAATGTCAATTACAAGGTGAGAGCTAGAACTCCAGGAAAGTCCATCACCATTGGCAGCCAACATTTGCCTTTTTAGAAGAAATGAACGGTGTGGGTTTCGTTATGGCGTCATCACATGTCCATCTCATGTATTTTCCTCATGGTCTCTCCCATTACCCTCTCTAGCCCTAATTCGCTCTCCTTGTTATCTCCTTCCTTCCACCTAATAGTCTCCCATTATTTTCGAGCCTTTTGAAGTGTGGGTTGGATGGCACGAAGTTAGAAAGAGAGATGTGTAGGACTGGTTTGGGTGTTGGGTGTTCATGGGGTGCAGGCCATGTTGGATGGGAAGACAGAACCTATTGAAGACACTCCTACATGGACTCTTTCTTCATTTAAATTAGTCTGCATGCCAAGTGCTGGTATTACTTCTATAAAGAGTGCATCTTTAAAGTTAGGATTGAAGGCTTCAGACAAGAGATCCTAGACCTTAAATTTTAGCACAGGGGAAAAAGAAAACACCCCTTTTCCATACTCTTGAGTATAAGAAGCTCAGAGCCAACTTGGTTACACATTAAATTTTCCCTGCATTGGAAACAAGGGCTTTAGCCCTAAAGATCATTTGAGAAATCTCCCTGCAGAGTGATTGTTTTTCTTAAGGCAGTTATTTTGTCAAGAACCCAAGTGTTTGTGACACTCCAGCAGGGGGAGTTGTATAGACTGAAAATATTAAGCATGCAAAACAAACAAACAAACAAACAACAACAACAAAAACCCACAAACCAACCCACAAACCACAAACAACCAAACAAACCAAAAAAAAAAAAAAAAAAAAAAAAAAACCAACAAAACAAAACAAACAAAAACAACAACCTAGTTTTAAACATGTAAAGTCGAAGTGGTTTAAAATGAGTCTGAAGTTTAATGTGCAAAAGAATGCAGATGGTCAACTGCTGCATGGAAATAAATTTGATGTATTTCTTCTGGGTAGGAGTCTGCCCAGAGGGTAGATGTGGTGAGTTTGCTGCAGGTCACTTCTACCTCTGTTTGGATCATGTATTTATGTTTCAATCGTCACTCTCACTCGTCATCTTTGGAATCCTCCAGGAAATGAAGCCTTCCGGAGGCAGGATGTAATGAGCGTCCCCACTAAAGGAAAGGCAATATAATTTTTGCTGACTGATTATTTTTCCTCTCCCCATTAATGTTTCCTTATGATGGTAATGAAAACCTTGAAATATTAACTCAATTACATATTTTATAGTAAAGAGGAACTGCCATTTTATAGAAGTTGAATTTCTGGCCTGACATGAGTTTTACTGGGTTGGCAAAAGCGAGTGAGGTAGTAGAAGAATCGATGGATGAGACACAAATCTCAAAGTGTGGGCTCTGGAGAGAATTTTAACAGCCATATTTTGTTCTGATTAGCTCTCCTTTTCCCAGAAGCAAAGAGGATGTCCTCTGCTGGAGCAGAGCTTTGAGGACAATCTGTCATCTATAATAGGACCACTAATAAGAAATCCATTTTCAGGCTCTTCCATTTTAATTAGATGCCGAGTAACTCTCATCATAGCTCATCCCACTCTCTCTCCAAGAGCTTAGGCATTATAGCTTTGTGTGAAAAGCCTTATTACAGACAACTGCTTAAATCCATTCTGGCCAACACAGGTAGCTTATATGTATTGTTTGCCAGGGGAAGATTTAACCATTTTTCTGTTTTTGTTTTGGTCTGGTGTGGGTTAATAATTCCATAAGAGTAGGCTACTGGGGTTGGGGAACATGGTTCAGCTGGTAAAGTGCTTGCATTAGGATCTGAGTTTGAATCCCTAACACCTGTGTAAAAAGCCATGCGCAGTAGTGCATGCCTATAGCCCCAGTGCTGAGGAAGTGGAGGCAGGTGCATCCTGTAGACTTGCAGGCCACGGCCATCTATCCACATCAAGGAGTTTCAGGTTCTGCGAGGGACCTTGTCCTGTAAAAAAAAAGGTGGATAGTGATTGAAGAAGACCCTTGACATAAGCCCAGGGCCTGGACATGGACATATGCACACCTACACACACACACACACACACACACACACACACACAGAGAGAGAGAGAGAGAGAGAGAGAGAGAGAGAGAGAGAGAGAGAGAGAGAGAGAGAGAGAGAGAGAGAGAGAGAGAGAGAGAGAGCGCAAAAGGTAGAATGTGGATGGGAACAGACCTGGAAGAACGTGTTCTATAACAAGCAGAAAGTTCACGGTGGAGCATATGAGGAACCGCCAATAATCTGAGACAGATGGCAGTGATATATTTCCCTTCATAGAGCTTTGCTATTGCATCTTATATTGCAATGCAAACGTGCCTTATATTCAGGTTTCCACTCATGCAAGTGGTATTATTTGTCATGAGCAAACAGCTGCAAAAGAGCCACCTCTACTTGCTCTTGTAAAGTCAGTCAACAATGTCCTAATCTCTGCCCCTAAACCCTGTCTTCAGTTGTGCCACATCCCCAGGGAGCAAGTTCTCTGCATGCTTAAAACATTCTCTGGAGGCAGACCAAAATGTTACTGCAACAGTTCAGCATCTGACTTAAAGACGTTGCAACTCCCCGCATCAAGCTATAGGAGTCAGAATGGAGCTAGGGGCCAAGGGCAGTGTTTGGAGAAGTTTGGTGCAGGGTTTGATAGGTGCCTGCACACAATCTACTACCCTTAACTGCTGCTCATGACATCTCTGAAATATGATTTTGAGTACCCTTTATATTTATAGTGCTGCTCTAGGTAGAACTAAGTCACATGTTTGTCATTCAAATGGCATGTAGTTATTCATCATTAGGGAGGGCTCTGAAAATATCACATAAATAGATGGGCATTTTACTTTGTATAAAAGAAATAACAACAACAACAACAACAACAACAAAACACCCTAATACTCATGAGACATTTAACAACCAAAAGCTTATATTTTCCTACTTTTTTTTTTTTTGGTTCTCCTACCTCTATTCTTTCTTTCCCCTCTTCCTTTTCTTCAATCCATCTTCAGGCCCTGATTTAGCAAATATTGGTTGAATAGCTACATGGATGGTTGAAAGATCTGGCTTGGAAGTAAGCCATCGCTACTCTACTGGTATGAAGGTGACCAATGGTGGGGATGGTAGTTTTCCATGACCTAAACTTCCCGTCTCAGTCAGCCAGGTGAGCTAGCTACTCTAGTTGCCATCCTCAGATACTGTTTAACACCTGAATCCTATGCTTCTCACCTTTACAGCACAACACGATCATTCCTACCTAAGAATGGCACAGCGAAGAATGAGTAAGTCTGTGCCACACGCAGGAGATAACATGACGGACACTTTAGCTTCCCTGCCCCAGCTCACCACTAATTTTTCCTTAAGGAAAAGATCCAGTGATTGGTGAGCAACTTAGTAAACAGTTACAATGGCCTGGGGGCATATGTGAGGAGCAGCACATGACCCCTGAACCATTTTCTGTGCCTGGATTGTCTTCTTCACTGGACTCTACACTCTGGGGATAATTTATGGAATAGGCTAGAAGGTGGTGACAGGAAGAGGACTCTTACATAGAATGAGGATGGAGAGTCCTGTGTATCGGACAGTTATGTTCCCCCATCTGTCTGTGAAGTGTATTCTGAAAGGTACAGATTGCACTTACAGTTAGATCTTGTTTTAGTTTAGTAAAAACTGAGTGGGGCAGTGAGGAAACTACACAGCAGGAACAGAGGTGGTCCTCTGTGGGGTCATGGTACATCTCCTTCACATGGGTTTGCTCGTAGAACCAGATGATCTTATGTGCATGAGGCTTGGGGTCCATGGGAAACTCATAAAACAGTGCCTAGCTCATAAGCACCTTGTAGGTATTAGATTTTTAGATTTGTGGTTATCAAAGTAGGGTGTTCTCAGTGGAAAAAAAAAAAAGGAAAAGTATTTATTGGGAGTCCCTGTCTGGATTGATTTCTTTCTCGTGTGGTCCTGAGTTAACTCTTACCCTTTCCACTGTACACGCTTCTGCCAGTGCTAACACAGACCCCTCAGCAGGTCTATGCAGTTTATTCATTCCACGGGCTTTTACACAGTGCGGTTCCCTTGTCGCCATGACCTTCTGCTTTCTGTTCATCTTCTTGCTGTGCCTTTCTCGCCTGCTCTACATGTTGCCAGAATTTCACTAGCTCTCTCTTTTGGATTTAAAAAGAAAAGACACTGATGTTGTAAAGACTTTAGAAGTCCCGGGTGTGTGCTGTAGAGCCTACCTCTTGGTGGCCCAGCAGGTACTGGTAGAGGTCCTTTGCACAAGAAACAGATCAGGTTGTTCTTGGATGTAAACACACACACACACACACACACACACACACACAGAGAGAGAGAGAGAGAGAGAGAGAGAGAGAGAGAGAGAGAGAGAGAGAGAGAGAGAGAGAGAGAGAGAGAGGAGAGAGAGAGAGAGAGAGAGAGAGAGAGAGAGAGAGAGAGAGAGAAAGTGGTGTGTGTGTGAGAAACAAAACGCATCACTGGCGTGGAACTTACTAAGTGAACCAGGCTGTCTTTGAACTCACTGAGATATTCCTGCCTCTACCTCTGGAGCCCTGGGATTAAAGGCATGAGCTCCCACACCTGGAAAGAATTGATATATTTAAAAAATTGTAACTTGGTTCTTCTATTCTGAATTTGATAGAGATAAGAAGAGGTGTGGGAACTTCAGCTGATGCGTAGAGCAGTAAAATATATGATTTGGGGTTGTTATTGGAATCCTGGGTAGAAGAGAAGTCTTTTGACCTCTAAGATTTTACAGGTCAACCTTCTGCTTTCAAAGCCTTATGAATAATTGAAACACACAGATACGTCTCTTGGAAAACTCACTTGGTTTATTCAGCTTTGACTTGTCTCAATTCTGGGTTATTCATTCAGAACCACTTCTAGGTATACCTGACAGCTTCAATTACCCAAACCCCGGGTCTGTGTACTCATGCCTATAACATTGAGTAATTTAAGCTCAAGGTACATTGTGAACATTTGAGAATTTCAAATGCTTTTACGTCCTACTTCAAACTCTCCTTGTACAATGCCTGAGTTGTCCCTAGACAGTTCCAGAATGTCTGCTGTCCACGGTCCAAATGCTGGTGAATAAATGAACATATCAACAGTAGGCCTGCCCTGGGAATATATGTTAGCCTTGGTAGACATGACCTCCAAGGACAGTGGACACATCAGTGAGAAAAAAAGAGACTAATGACAACACAGGGAAAGAAGATTACATAAAAACCCCCGATGAAATATTTTTCATATTTTTAAAAATTAAAAATATGTACCCGATTTAATTTTCCTCTGTAAATGGTTTTATGCCTAGGATTAGATATGATTACCCACCAATTCACATTTTTCAGTGCTTAATGCAGATAAAATATTTTTGGTGTCATGAAAATAGTCATTAAATATTAAACCTAATTCAACCACCAGGATGGTTTTCTCTGCTGACAATTCATGCATGCCTAAAGTCAGAATTTATGACATACCAGTTAAGTATAGAAACACAGAGGTATCTGTTTAGTATTTTCTTAAGCTTGTATACAACAATGATGGATACAGGTGTTTCTAATTTTTTAGTTATATATATAAAACTAAATATATAACTAAATAGATAGTTATATATAATTTATATAGGTATACACACACATATATGTATCATATATAAATCATGCATACAAATATGAAGCATGGGCAATGCTTTTCACTTGTAGAAGTAAACTTATGCTCACAAATGCATCTATTTTTACATAAAAGCATTTGCTTTTTTAATGAAGTGTGCTATCAGGTTTACCATAAGCAACAGTTCTAATGCACATTTCTTTTACTGAAAACACATTTTGTTTGCCCTTTCTCTTAATGGCAAATAATCTATATACAAGGAGATTTCACCATGGACAGATAAAATTCTTAAAAAGTAATTTGGGCATTAAAACAAATATTTTTTCTAAGGGCATCTTTCATTTCTAAAAGGTCCATGGCTTTATCAAAGACTCTGGGGACAGTTATAATAAAAATACAATACTAGAGATTAATTTACCTGACAACTTAATGTGGAAACTAGAGAGAGCTTTCTCTTCCCATTAAGAAGCTGTAGAACTCAATATATTTTGCAATTCTAAAAATCTATGAAGCACTAAACAGATGAACAAAACAGGCTTAGACTGGAGTGAGTATTAGCAAAAGCCATATTTAATGAAAGAACACAATCCCAAATAACAAAGAACACTTAAAACTAGATCGAAATATCTGGCAGTGTGGGCAAAGAACTGAGCCTGGGCCTCACCAAAGAGGACAAGCAGATGACAAGCATGCTCATGAGAAAATGTTTTAATTAATTTTCTCAAGACCATGCTAAAAATGCCTGGCAGAATCCACCTCAAGGAGTTAGGTTTGGGTTCTGTTCACAGTTTTAGAGGGTTCAGTCCATCATGATGGGAAGTCATGGTGGAACAAAGCAGCTTGTGTCACATGGTTCAAGACGCAGAGCAATGGGTAGGGCTGGTACTCCTCTGGCTTTCTCATCTCTCCCTTTGCTCCTTGAGATAATGACACCCACATTCCGGTGAACCTCAGAGAGAAGCTGAGAAGTGAACATCGTCAGTCTCCTATGTGACTTTAAGTCCAGGGAATGTGACAATGAAGACTAACCATCACTTATGTCACTGAGGTATTTCAAACTAAAATAAGAGTGAGGTGCCACTACAAATTGATGAGAATAGCTTAAATCCAAAACCCTGCTAATGCCCATGCTGTACGAAGCATGGTATAAAACAATAGAAATGCCCATCCAGTCCCCAAGGAAATGAGAAATGCCACAAGCAGTGTCTTTCAAACTAAACATACTATTTATATACAATCCAAAAATCAATTTCCCAAATAATTGATAACTTAAGTTTGAAGGAAAACCTGGATGCAGGTCTTTTTTTTTTTTTTTCAATTGCATACGTAATCTTTTAAAATATATTTTATTAATTTATTCATATTACATCTCAATGGTTATCCCATCCCTTGTATCCTCCCACTCCTCCCTCCCTCCCTCCCATTTTCCCCTTGCTCCCCTCCCCTATGGCTCCAGGATCTCTGGAAGAACAGCCAGTGCTCTTAACAACTGAGTTCTAGACATGTACTAGAGCCGCCATGTAGGGGCTCTGTCCGAACTGAGCCTATGTCCTATTTAAGAGCAGCAGGTCTGGTCAGTTGCTGAGCCATTCGTCCAGCCAGATACAGGTCTTTATAGAAGCTTTATTTGTAAGTGTTCAAATCCTAGTAACAATGACTTCAATAGATCACAGATCCAGACAATAGCATATGATTCTGTGTTAAACAAAAAAGAGCTTATTGGGAGACATGAGGGAACATAAATACATATTAACGAATGCAAGCAGATGCTCGACAAAGATTATGTGACGTATGGCATATGAAGTTTTATATGAAGTTCTAGAGGAGATGAAATTGTGGCAATCATTAAAAGATCATCGGCTGTCAGTAAAGAGAAGAGATAGCAGGCAGAGACAAGGGGAAGTCCAGAGCAGTGAAGCTGCTTTGCTGATGGCACTGCTGTTGGCTACCTGTGACACACCCTTTCAAGCCCACAGGATGTATGAGCTGTGGACTGACAGATAATGATATCTACGCAGGTTCATTAGTTACCCTGGAGTAGGCTGGGGATGGGGGGGGGGGCGTGCTTGGAATCAGGTATATAGAATGTTAGCTATCCCTCTACATTTTTTCTGGTCTTGGTATGAATCCAAAACTACTCTAAAAATAAGATATATTGATTAATGAATAAAACAAACTACCATGCTTATTTCATTCTCAAGCCTTCTGGTTTTAAGGGGAACATTTTAGAAGGCAAGTTGCATTGTGTAAACATGTTATGAATTCTGTTTGTAAGTTGAAAGCAACATTCTTGTTATTAGGTTATATGATGTGACTGGTATTATTTTATTACATTAGGAAATTTAACTACTATTAAGTACTATAATATACATAAAATTTTATAGCCAACCGGTTGTATCTTCTATCTTGTCCACGCACACACACACACAGTGTGCGTCGCATGGGTGTGTGCATGTGCCTGTGAAGGTCAGAGCTCAAACCTGGCGTCATTTCTCAGCTCTCTGCCTTGTTTTTTGAGACAGGTTCTCTCACTGGGAAGCAGGAAGCTCACTAGTTAGACTAAGCTAGCTGTCAGGGAAGCTCTAGGGACATACCTCTCTGTGTCTTTCTAGCAAAGGATGATACGTACGGCTGTCACGCTGGGATTTTTCACAGACGGCAGTGATCGACTCTATGGCCTCATGCTTACAAGCACATTACTGACTGAGCTATTTTCCCAGCCCCAACAGTAAGTTTTGTCTTAAATCTGGATCGTGTCTCCCACCCTTTACCTCCCCCTTTTCCCTCTCTCCCCTTGCCCTTTCCCCCTTTCTCCTCCTCCTTTGCCTTCTCCTCCTCCTCCACCCTGAAACATGACTTTCCACCTCAAAGATGGAATACATGTATTTTCTGTTAAGAAATGAGCACATTTGAATTCTTGAGAGAAAATTCTATTTGTTCCACTTTTCTTAGCCAGAAGTCCATGTAAGTAGGCATACTTCCCAAAAGCCTCATGCTTTGTGCGTTTTGCAGTCTTAAAATAAAAACAACTGAGAATGGATATAAATGGATCATTTAATAAGTAACTCTTCTTTCTTTCTTACTTTCTTCCTCCTCCTCCTCTTCATTTTTATTATTGTTGTTGTTGTTTGGTTTTGTGGGGATAGTCAGGGAAGTGATGGCAGTCTTGAGATGGTAATGATTACTTTGGGAAGAATGGACAAGTTTTGAGAACATATGCTTCTTTTTGAGGAGAATATGTGTAACTGGAGTCTAACTTGTTTGATGCCAAAGGACATAAATATATGTTTCTGAACTCTCACCAGTATTTTACAAATGGCTGGTAATGGGTCATTAGTCAGACAGTCAATCAATTCATACTTAAAAAAGGATGACTGGGAACAAGAATTCAGCATACAAGGTACTTAGGAACGGTCAAGTGTTGTTTTCGGAGCAACCGTTTAATTGAATTGTTGGATTAGGTTACACATTTAATTTTCTTTTTTTTATTATAGGTTGTGAGCAAATCACTTCACAAGCCCACCCCTCTGTCTCTTTTGTCATTGAGATTATAAAGTAGTAACAATATCCAACGCCTTAAACTTAAAATAAGCCGCTTTTCCTACAGCATCTTGAAAATTTCCATGAATGAATGACAATATCACATATAGGATGGCAATAGTCGGAGCACTATGCTGAAAACGGTGGCAGTGCGCAGGAAGCAGGGCCCAGAAGTAAGACGAGTGCTATCCGTGAGCTGGACACCACGCTTCAGCGCGTGCGCGTGAGCTATATGAACACCACGCTTCAGCGCGTGCCCATGAGCTGTATGGACACCATGCTTCAGCGCGTGCGCATGAGCTGTATGGTGCAGATGGAGCTGATGACCCACCTCCTCTTAAATTGCATCAAGCGTTCTTTGCCTTGTGTCAAATATGTGCTCAATGTCTTAAGTAAATTCAAACAGCTGCGTTGCATAGAAACTGTTCCAGGGCTGCAGAGCAGGCTGGGAGTCAAGTTGACATAAATATAGAGCAGATTTGGATTCTCTGTTAGGAGGTCTTAGAAGGGCTTCCTATAATTTTGGGGGAGACACCGTTGCTCAAAGGGCTGTGATCCTCCCAGCAGGCTAGTTTAGCAAGTGAGGAGAAAGGCAGCCATGTGTACTGAGTGGCACTCAGGCTGCTCGGCAAAGCTAACTGCTTTTCAAAGAAGTCTCACTCACCTTACTCACACGAGAGTAACTTCCAATGCCCCAGTAACTCACAGCCTCACCTTTTACTTTGCATACTTTAGTGAAGACTCCCCCAAATGTTTCGTGGCCTGTAATCCATTTGTAGCACCGCTATGATAACTTTATCATATTTTGAGATCCGTGGTCAGCGATGTACGTTCAATGAACATACAGAATGGGAATGCTAGGCATAGTGGCACAGGCCTGTAAGCCTAGCTCCTCTGGAAGCCAAGGCAGGAGGGGTGCACGCTTGAGGCCAGCTTAGATGATCTAGCAAGACTGTTCTGTCTCAACTACAAACAGTAAATAGATACATAGATAGCAGATGGATGGACAGACAGACAGACAGACCGCTAGAGACCTACTACAACTTCTTCCATTTTCCAGAGTAGAAAGTTGAGGCTCAGAGGAATGCATTCATTTGCCCAAGTTCACACAGTAGCACAGTGTCCAAGCTGGGAGTCTATGTGCATTTTCATTGGGAGATAAGCTCTTTAGTCTTTCAGGTAAAAGGTTGAGTCAATGCTGTGTTCTGACTGAAGAAGAAGGCAATATCAGACCATGGGGAAAGAACCCTGATGACTTATCCACTTCTCCTCTTTTTTTTTTTTTTCGAGACAGGGTTTTTGTGTGTAGCCCTGGCTGTCCTGAACTCATTTTGTAGACCAGGCTGGCTTTGAACTCAGAAGTCTACCTGCCTCTGCCTTCCAAGTGCTGGGATTAAAGGCATGCACTACCACTGCCCAGCTGACCCTTGACTTCCTAACATGTTCCTTGAGAAGGTTACTTCTGTTAAAACCCCGATTTCTCCAATTAAGTGCCTCTTATCATTGACCTGTGAGAATTTACCAGAACAGCTGTTCTCAATGTTCCTACTGCTGTGACTCTTTAGCAGAGTTCCTCGTGTTATGGTGACACTCAACCATAAAATTATTGTTGTTGCTACTTCCTAACTGTATTTTGCTACTATTAAGAGTCATAATGCAAATATCTGATATGCAGGATGTATTTTCACTGTTACAATTTGACTCAAGGGGGTTGTGACCCATAGATTGAAAAGCACCACACTAGACGGAAGCATCCAACCTGGGGTTAAAGAGGGGTTGCTCTGGTGAGCCACCGGCTAACAGGTTAGTTACTTCTGAGAGCAATTCCTGCAGACAGGCAGGGTACCAGTCACAGGTCCAGATGAGAGTGTAGCCCGGGGTCTGTCAGAGCTTGCTGGTGCTGGAGCAATGGCGTTCACCTGCTCCTAGCACTAGACACCTCAGAGGCTTTGACCTGTCCTGTGCCTGACTGACAATGACTGCTCTCCTGACATTGGCTCTTGTTGGTTTTCTTCTTGAGATTTTTCACAATCACGGGAGTTAGGGACACGTGAATATTCACACTGATGCCTCCCACTCTGCACAGCACCCGTGCCTAGTCCATGGTGCCCTTGCCACCCGCCTTACTTCAGTTACTTGAACACTCTGCGTACCTTTCTCATGACACAGTGTTTGCTCTTTTTCCTGTAGAGAGTTTTCCTTGTTGGCTGTTTTGCACTCCTGGATCCTTTATCTCTAGAGATACCATCATGGGATCTTCCTGTCAACCCTCATGTATGGACCAATGACCCTCATCTGTTACTGTTATCATTTACCCCCTTAAATTTCTGTCCTCACTTTTCTTATGCTATACACTTCAAAACCAGGGATCGATGTCTGTTTTTACCAACAGTCTCAAGTTCCTGGGATGATGACGGGCCACCAGGATTTGTTGAATGAGTGAGTAAATGCAAATATTCATTTACTTAACCATTACTCATTGCCTTTCCCACTGTAACAAAGTTCTTGGGGGGCACAAGGTCACAGGGTTACCATTCCAGTTTACTGTTGTCTCCTAGCGCTGAAGATAACATGAAACTCAAAGTGTAGATATGGAAAATATTTTAATGAATCTAATAAAATTGGACTCCAAAATCTAGCTCACACTACTAGAGTTGAGGGCAGAAGTACAAGCTACCCATATACCATAAATTTAAATATTTATAGACCATTTGGACACATTAAATACAGTTTTTGTACTTTCCTACCTTTACAGATATTCTTGCATAATCATGTAGAAAAAAATGGATCCTAAGACTCTACACAGCTCTAAACTGCATGGCAGAATGCTAAGGCAGCGCAAAACTGGCCCTTGTTATCCATCCATGTTTGTAGCCCACCCATTTCTTCTCCCATCTTTGGCTCATCTTGCAATATGAAGGTCCCCAAATGAAAACGTACCTGCACATCTTATTCTATATGTTTGCTCTCTGTCTGTATCTTTGTGTTTAAGATCAATGCTCCATAAATATTCTCAAGCTTATAAGTCAGCTTGGGGTTGGGTTTCTGCAACAAACATAGGCTCTCTGGAGAAAGGTCTTCTCTTGGTTCTAAGGTCTGCATGCGTACAATTCCTTCACTTCCTGGACTTCTTGCCTGAGTGGAGGAAGGCAGAGGGAAGCAGGCTCATTAAGGCCATCTAACACCAGAGGCATTGATCACTGGACAGAAACCTACATAAGGATAGGAGCTTAACTGGTATGAACTTACTAAGCATGGAGATGGGAAAGAGGGGAAGAAAGAGGAGAAGCTACCTAGGGTGGATGTGTGGTTAACTAGAGCACTAAGTGTGATGCTTCACAGTTGTCTCTGTTAATGGAGATAAATGGTGAGAGAGCATCATTGACAGTAGACAGAAACAAAATGGTGGTGATGGTGGTGGTGGTGATGGTGGTGGTGGTGGTGTGCATGCGTACATGCATGTGTGCATGTGTGTGTGTTTGTGTGTGTGTGTGTTCACATGTGTGGAGATATCAGAGGCCTCTTATCGGGTGTTTTCCTCAATTGCTCTTTACCTTATTTTTTAAGACAGAATCTATCCTGGAACCTGAAGCTGGCCAATTAGGCTAGACAGGTTGGCAAGCAAGCCCCAAGGATCCTGGGTCCCCGCTCCCAGCACTGGGATTATGGGAGTATACCACTCTTACACACCTGGCTTTTTACACACGTGTTAGGAATCTGAACTCAGTTCCTCATGCTTAGGAAGCAACCAGTTGACTAACAGGAGCCATCTCCCCTGCCTGAAGATGGCAGCCTTTAGACTGAAGGGTCACAGGCTGTTTGCAGGACACCATTCCATTAACGTCATCTGAGTCATACTGGGCAGGTCACTTCAGCTTGTTTCCCAGTGGAAGGAAACCAATGCCTGAAAGAATTATCTGGAGGACATTCAGTGCATACTTGAGGGTAAGAAACGTGCACATAAGGAACAGCCTGAGCCACTGAATGCAAAATGGCGAATCGGTACCCAGAATGCACCTTTGGAAGCCAACATTACTTGTGGGTTCATTTAGAAGAACTATAGAAAAGTAAATTCAGCATATTTATCAACAAGTTTGGTTTTTCAAACACCTTTACAATGCAGATATATCCCAGGTCCCAGGATGAGCCAAGTAAAGACCCACTGTGAGTTATGCTGCAGTCATTCCTGCATGCTTGTCTATTCATATGCATGAATGCAGGTGTATGTGAGTGAAAGTGCTTACAAAAGGCGTTGGGTACCCTGGAGCTGGACTTGAGTGCCCAACATGTGTCTAGGGAACCAAACTCAGCTCTTGTAGAAAAACAGTACTCAGTCTTAACCCCTGAATCATCCCCTTAGCCCGTTAATACAGGCTTGGCAACACTTTAGTTTGCCTCTCTTGGGTTGGGGGAGGGCCTTGCTGGAATGGATTCTGGGGGGTCTCATCTATGCTAGGCAAGCGCTTTACCACCAAGCTGTATCTCTAGCCCCAACTTTACCTCTTAAGCACCATGATATGTAAAAGAATAGGGAGGAACATTGGTTAAAAAGAAATAAACTAATGTTTAAAACCAAAATTCTGTCAGTGCTAACACTGTCTCTTTCCTTTTTATTAATGTGACTTAAAGGGTCTTAAAAAATGCATTAAGACTCCGCAGCATTCCCCTAATTGTAATTTATGCACCTTCTCCTTTAACCTCTGTCTTTCGGGCTTACTTTTCACCCTTTATTTTCATTTTACTGCACAGCAACGTTACAAGCCATCACCTTTCTCAGTAACAGGGCTGTGATAGTCAATAATTATGTGATTTTTAAAAATGATAAGTTCTTCTAATTGCCTAAGCTAATAAAATGACATAGAACTGATAAGCCTGAATAATGCTCCTTAATTGCTTTTGCTAAAGATAGAGTGGCTGACAGTAGTTACAGTCTTTTAACTTGGAGGAAGGAACACAAATGTTAAAGAAAATGACTACAAATTCCCGAGAAGAAATGGCATTTGAATTTTCCCCTTGTAAGAGGGAGAAAATATAAAAGAATTTGGCAGATAATTCAGTTGTATGATCCTGTAGTTTCACTAAAATTATTTTTTAAATAAAACACAATGAAGGAAAACAGAAGAAACAAAGTAGTTAATTACTTAGGATGGGAATGTTAAAATATTTTACTCATTAAGGTGCCTCAACTAGACAGTGAAATGACAGCGCACGAATGAGAGAAAGCTGGCTATACCATGCATCTGGCATCTAAATTATGTAAAAACACAACCCCAACAATAAAAAAGACAAACAAGAAAAGCGCACAATGGATATGAATTGGTATTTTTCCACAGAATGATTTGTGATCGTTAGAACATAAGTGATTTGTTAGTATGTGAAAAACGAACACACCAGGAACCACCAGAGCGATGCAAACCAAGCCGGGATGAGATCTCCGGTAGGCCTGCTGGGAGAGCTAGAATAAAAAGGAGATAGTAACAGATGCTGATTGGCTTTTGGAAAGACTGGGCTTCCTGTATACTGTTAATAAAAACGAGAAATGGAGTGCTTGCTCCAGGAAACGATCCAGCATCTTTTCAAAAGATTGCAAAGTTCCCATGTGACCCAGAGATGCTGATCTCCCTTAGGAGAAATCAAGAGATTGAATGCATATATTTACACTATTGTTCTTGGCTTCATTTACAATGCCAGAAGCAGCAGCTCAGACATCCATCAGCTGATGAATGAATTAATACAAGCAAATAAGATATTTGGTAATAAAAGGGTTGAAGTTCTGGTACATAGTCCACCATGAGTGAGCCTTAAAATAGGACAGTGAATGGAAGAAATCAATAAAAAACAGGGTGAAACATTGTCTAATTCTATTTATAGTCCCCAAGTCAATAGACTCAGTTTGTAAAGTAGATTAAAGGTTACCTATGCAAGGGGTAGTAGGAAATGTGTAAGCAGTGAGTACTAACAGCCAGAATGGGTTTTTATTTTTATTTTTCTGAGGCAGTGAAAATGTTCTAGAAGTGGATGGTGGTCATGGTGACACAAATATGGGCAACTTAGGCCACTAAGTTTGGTACTGTGTGTCCTTACAGTTGTGCCTGTCACTGGAGACAAACGGGGAGGGGACAGGATTTGAGAAGAGAAGGAAGCAAGGTGGTAGTTTGTGGTATGTGTGTGTGTGTGTGTGTGTGTGTGTGTGTGTGTGTGTGTGTGTGTGTGTGTGTAAATCAGAGGAGGCTGTGTTGGTCGGGTGGTGTGTTTCATGAGATGCACATAAAGAAGGCCGCCATCCAAAATGACAGTAGTCTGATTTTAAAACTTTGTGATTTTTCTTTGTTTGCTATTTAAAACTTTACTGAAAGCCCTGCAATATGTATTTCAGCCCTTTGCTTTGTCTCATCTGAACTACTTACTTTTATGATAAATTCCATAGAGTAATCACAATTTCGGGATGACTATTTTTTTTTATACACCTGAGTATGAGAGTGTGTGGTCTGCTTAGAGCTTACAAGTCCTGGAAATAAATTCAGTTGGAGCCTGTTCCTATTCTCCTCATCCGCTTTGCTTCTCCCCATCTTAGTTTCTCTTATACATAATTACCTCCTTGGAGCCCCCATATCCTCTCAGGCCTTGCTCTAATTTATTCGCTACACTGAAGCTCAGGTTTTTATAAAATGCAAATAGAACCTTCTTGCTCCCCGATGATAGAACTCTTCAGTGGCTCTTGACTGCTCGTAAGATAGAGATCAGAGTCTCGGGGGCCCACCAGGCTCTGTGGGGTTGAGTTCTCACACTGCACTCCACCTGGCTCATCCCTTTCAGGCACATGGGCCTTCTGGAAGCACATACCTCTGCCCGGAGCTACTGTGCACACTGCTTCCCACTGCTGCAGTCCTGTTCCACCAGCCTCCTGCAGCTCTCCTAATTGTGAATCAGATCTCAGCACTGATGATGCTGTGTGCCTTTTAGCCCTCCTCTTTTTCTTGGGTTGTAGTTACATATACATTACTGAATGGTAGCAGGTCAGACAGAGATGACCTCCCATCCTTGTATTAAACCATCTCCCTAGCATATCCATGCACGTGTATACAATCTTTTGACATTATGACACAGATTTGTCATCTATGAAATTTGCACTTGACAGTCACACAATAAATGATGAATAATCTGACAATGTTTTATGTAAGCATTCCTAGCTAGCCTTGGGTACCAGTTGGACAGGTCTGCTGGGAGGTGCACCCAACACAGTTAAAGAGTACAGAAAAGGTTGTGACTAGAACCTTTACAGCATTTGTAGTAATGGCTTTTGCTAAGCTGGGGAAGAATGAGACCAAATAAGTACAAGCCACAGCACATAGGTACAGAAAATAATGCACGCAGGCCAAAACACGAGTCCAGTGTGAGAGATATCCAGATTCTAGGGCAAATGGTATGTGCTGAGTGACACAGTGGAGATAAGTTGAAAGGCCAGGTGGGTTTGACATTACAAAAGGCCTTTGGGATGCTAAGAGCATCCTTGTGGTTTCCTAGCAGAATGACTTCTGTTAGGAGAAAGATCAGAAAATGGCCTCCATAGCAAGATGGCCCATGCCAGGACCATAGGGTTACAGTGGACAATGATGGAAGACAAGAACATTCAGGCCCTAATGTACAAGAACACTTTGTTCCACTTTGGTCAGTTCTAGAAGCCCACTGTATTTGTGACAAGCAAGGAAATAACATGTTTTTCTGCAACAAGCTTACCAAAACCACACCTCATCCCTGCTGTCTCCCTTCCCTTCTGTAGACCCAGAGTAGAGGTGTAAACCTTTGGTTTGATAAACTTCTGCTCAAGTAACAAAAGCAGGTGCAAACGGCCATTGAAGATGACTATGGAGATTCCCTAGCACTGGGGAGGGGGTTTTTTTCATCTCCAAGGAAAAATGGAAGCCTCACTTTCTGAGGCAACTTCTTTTGCCACATGTGATAACTGTCTGAGAAGTTCATGCTCAGGCTACCAAACTGTTACTCCAAGGCATGCGTCCTCTCAAGCACAGAATAAAGACTCATTTCCCCCTTATATTGCTGCATTGCTACATTTCTGCGATAAAACACCACAGCTAAGGCAACTTAGAAGGAAAGGTTGACTCTGGACCTATAGTTCCATCAATATTATGGCAGCTATAGCTGGAAGCTGAGGGATTGTGTCTCACAACCGGAAACAGGAAGCTGAGAAAGCTACCTTGAACTGGCTTTGGAAACTTCAAAACCCACCCTCAGTGACAGACTTCCTCTAGCAAGGTCGCACACCCCCTGATCCTTCCACTAGCTCACCAAGTGGGAACCACATATGTAAAACCAGAGGCTTATGGGTGGGGACATTTCATTCAAACTACCATAGTGTGTGTGTGTGTGTGTGTGTGTGTGTGTGTGTGTGTGTGTGTGTGTGTGTGTGTGAGACGAACATGTGGAGGAGGAGAGGGTTTCTGTGGTATGTGCATATGTATAGACCAGAGGTTGACACTAGGTATTTTCTTTTGATCTGCCTAATTTTTTGATTGGATTATTTAGCCTACATTTTCAAAATGTCAAGTATATGTAACAGTTTAACAATATTTTTTCATCTCACTGAACAAAGACAGGAAATACAGGTAACTATCAGTCTCAAGAGGTGTTTCAAGTAACAAGTACCAGTAATATTTTCATTTTTTATTTTTTCTGCTTCTTACATGAACACTGTGTTCACTTCACTCCCAATTCTCTGTCCTGTCCTCCAACTCCTCCATGATCTCTTCTTTAATTGTTACTGAAACAAGCGTTTACCTTTAGTATGGCTCATAACACACACACACACACACACATACACACACACACACACACACACATATATATGTTTTAATTTGGTCAAAGTCAGGTCCTCATGCTTGCAGGCCAAGCATTTTACTGGGTACTCTCTCCCAAGGTAAACTGGCTTTGTTGAAGTGGCATCTAAGGACTTCCTCAAAATCTCTCCAAGTCCCAATTCCTGCACTCAATAGGAGACCTATTGTATCAGAACTGCTGGGTAAACACCAGAGAACCTGTATTTTTCTAGCACCCTGCAAATGGTTCGAAGCATTCCAGCATCGAGAATGACTGGAGAACATGCCAGGGCTGTGAAAGGCTGCAGTCCTCTGCTTTAGTGTTGGAGCAGACGTTCTGTGAACCCAGATTAGGATGGATAGGTCCCCAGAGCCTTTTGTTTTAGCAGTAGATTTTATTCTCGCCTTGCAAAAATTCTGCACCTGAAGTTGTAGTTCCATTTTCAATAAAGTCACTTGCCGTTGAGCCCTTGGTAAAGCTGCCAGAATGGAACAGCTGTGGACAGAGGCAAGCTGAGTCTATATTTAGAATGTTCTGTGGGGCTGAGTCTATAACAAATCCATTCTTACTCCTCTTAGAAACGCCTGGGTTTGTAAAAGAGAGAATAGTCTACAGTGTTCTAGCTCTTCAAGCTGGGCAAATTTTTGGGTTGTTTATGAATCCCCGAGGAAGGATAATACATCTCAAAACATATTTCTTTTCCTTCCTCACACGTCTTTTTCTAAGTTGAAATGCCATCACAACTTCAGTTTTTATTACGAGTTGGTACACCTTCTTAAGTACCAGCGTAAAGTCTATGGAAACTAATTGCCAATAGAAATTACATGTATTGAGAAAAGAATGGGAGGAGAGCAGCAAATTAATTCAAACCTAATTTGCATTCCTTTGCCAAGTTTGAATTGGGACCCAATTTGCAAACGGAATTATCTCCCTAGCCTTGATGGAGTTTATAATAATGCTGGAAGTTTCTTAACTCATGGCAGTGCCTTTTAATAAAGATACATTCTCAGCTGCAGTCACAGTGCCTTGTAACATATTGCTAATAATTTGGCTAATAACATTTTAAAGTTAATTAAAAGGAACGGAAACCCCATAAAGTCTGGTGCGGTGCTTACTGGTTAGTATGTTAACAGGCTGACCAAGCAAAAACTTCTAAGAGGGAAGAAATCTAAGACTTGTTCATTAGTGATTTATTAATGATATTTTTTGGTAAAATTATTTCTCTCCATTCCTTTTAAAGCAAATGATAAGCATTTAACAAGGACAATTCCAGGCTTTTATTATATTTCTTCTCTAAAATTCTCCAAGACAGCCAAGAAGCTGGCATTTAAGTAGTTCAATATATTTTTAATTTTAACATTTTTATTATTATTATTTTCATTTTAATATAATATAACCACAGCATTTACCCTTTCCCTTACTACCCCACCACCCCCTCCTATGCCCTACCCCTTTACTCTTTCTCTCAAATTCTTCTTTGACTGTAGTTACATATGTGTGTTTATACAAACATATATAATATTTATTCATACATATGTGAATACAACCATATACTGTTATTTGCATATATTGTTTTCAGGGCTAATTACTTAGTATTGGAGAAAGAATTGGCGTGCTTTTCCCTGGGGAAGACTATTTCACCCTATCTTAATTGCCTATAGTTCTTTGTCTAGGGTTGAGGCCTGGTAGGCTATCTCTCTTCTACTTCAGCATATCTGTTGATAGCATCCTTGTTCAGAGCCTGTTTAGGCAGCCATGTTGGTTAAACTCCATGGGTGTAGCTTCTGCATCATTCCTAGGAGACACAAGATGTCCTGTTCCTCTGGATACTGCAGCATTTCCACCTCCTCTTCTGAAATGGTCACTAAGCCTTCAGCACAATGTATTAATTAATTAACTATATCCTGATTCCCTTCCTCTTGTCCTCCCAGTCCCTCCTTCTCATTTCCCCACTCTTTCTCCTCAGAGAAAGGGAGGCCTTGTATATATATCAACTTGTCTTGGCATATCAAGATGTAACGTGACTAGGTGCATTTTCTCCTAGTGAGGCTAGACACTGCAGCCCAGGTAGGAGAAAGGGATTCAAAGGCAGGCAATAGAGTCAGAGATAGCCGATGCTCTAGTTGTTAGGGGATGCACCTGAAGACCAGGCTGCATATCTGTTACATATGCATAAGAGGCCTAGGTTCATTTCATGCATGCTCTTTGGTTGGTAGTTCAATCTCTGTGTGTCTCTATAGGGCCAGGTTAGTTGATTCTGTAGGTTTTCTTGTGGTGTCCTTGACCTCTCTGACTTCTTCAATCTTTTGCCCTCTTTCACAAGATGCCCTGAGCTCTGCCTAATACTTGGTTGTAAGCCTCTCCATCTGGCTCCATCAGCTATTGCGTGGAGCCTCTCAGAGGACAGTTGTGTTAGGCTCCTGTCAGAAAGTGTAGCAGAAGATTAATAATAGTGTCAGGGGTGGGCTCTCTCTCATAGGATGGGTCTCAAGTTGGACCGATCATTGCTTGGCCATTCCTTTAATTTCTGCTTTGTCTTTATACCTGCGCATCTTGTAGGGAGGGCAAATTTTGGTCTGAAGGCTTTGTGGGTGGGTTGGTGTCCCCATTCCCCTATTGGAAGTCTTTGCTGGTTACAGGAGGTGACCATTTCAAGTTTCATATCCCATTGCTAGGAGTCTTAGCTAGGGTCACCTTCATAAATTCCTGAGAGTTTCCCTTGTCCTAGGTTTCTGGCTTATCCCAGAGCTGCCCCTCCACCATCACAAATTTCAGTTCTCTCTCCAAGTTCTCTATCCTTTAGTCCTCCTCACATCTCATCCTTCCTGTTCCCATCTAGTTTCCTCCATCCATCCACCTCTGATGTCTGTTTTTTCCCCTTCTGAGTGAGATTCAAGCATCCTCCTCTGGGCCCTCCTTGCTACTTCTTTGGATCTGGGGATTGTAACATGATTATCCTATAGTTTATGTCTAATATACACTTATAAGTGAGGATATACCATGCTTGTCTCTCTGGGTCTTTGTTGCCTCACTCAGGATAATAATTTCTAGTTCCATCCATTTGCTTACAAATTTCATGATTTCTTATTTTTAGTAGCTGAATAGTATTCCATTGTGTAAATGCAGCACTGTTTCTTTATCCATTTTTTTTTTTTTTTTTTTTTTTGGTTGAGGGACATCAAGGTTGTTTCTAGTTTCTGGCAATTACAAATAAAGCTTATATGATCATAGTTGACCAAGTGTCCTGTGGTATAGTGAAACATCTTTTAGGTATATGCCCAGGAGTGATATAGCTGGGTACTGAGGTAGAATTATTTTCAATTTTTTGAGAAACTGCCAAATTGATTTCTAACATGGTTGTACAAATTTGCACTTTTATCAGCAATGGGGGAGACTTCCCTTTGCTTCATATTCTCAACAGCATGTGCTGTCACTTGAGTTTTTTTTTATCTTAGCCATTCTGATAGATGTAATATGGAATCTCAGAGTCCTTTTGATTTGCATTTCCCTGATGACTAGGGATGTTGAACATTTCTCCAAGTGCTTCTTAGCCATTAGAGAGTCCTCTGTTGAGAATTCTCTTTAACTCTGTACCCCATTTTTAATTGGGTTATTTGGCTTGTTGGTGTCTAAGTTTTTGAGTTCTTTATAGTTTTGGATATTAGTTCTCTGTAAGACATAGGGTTGGTAAAGATATTCCCCTTTCTGTAGGCTGCAGTTTTGTCCTATTGATGGTGGTGTCCTTTTCCTTACAGAAGGTTTTTAGTTTCATGAGGTCCCATTTATTAACTGTTGATACTAGTGCCTGAGCTGTTGGTGTTATGTTCAGGAATTTGTCTCGTGCCAATGCGCTCAAGACTTTTCCTCACTTTCTCTTCTATTAGACTCACTATATCTGGTTTTATGCTGAGGCCTTTAATCCACTTGGATTTGAGTTTTGTGCAGGGTTGTGGATAAGGATCTATTTGAATTCTTCTGCATGCAGACATCCAGTTAGACCAGCACCATTTGTTGAAGAAGCTTTATTTTTTCCACAGTACAGGTTTGGTTTCTTTGTCAAAAATCAAGTGTCCTTAGGTGTGTGGGATTATTTCTGGGTCTTCAGTTCCATTGATCAACCAGTCTGTTTTTATGTCAACATCATACACTTTTATTACTATTTCTCTGTAGTACAACTTGAAATCAGGGATGGTGATACATCCAGAAGTTTTTTCATTGTACAGAATTGTTTTTGATATCCTGGATTTTGTTTTGTTTTTCCATATGAAGTTGAACATTATTCATGCAAGGTCTGTAAAGAATTGTGCTGGAATTTTTATGGGAACTGCACCAAACCTGCAGACTGCTTTTGGTCAGATGACCATTTTTACTATGTTAATCCTGCCTATCCATGAACATGGGTGATCTTTTCATCTTCTGATATCCTCTTCAATTTCTTTCTTCAGAGACTTGAAGTTCTTGTCATATAGGCCTTTTTCTTACTTGATTAGAGTTACACCAAGATACTTTATATTATTTGTGGCTATTATGAAGAATGTTGTTTCCCTAATTTCTTTCTCAGCCTGTTTATCATTTATATACAGAAGGGCTACTGAATTTTTGAAATTAATTTTGTAACCAGCTACTTTGATGAATGTGTTTATCAACTGTAGGAGTTCTCTGGTAGAATTTTTGGGGTCATTTATGCATACTATCATATAATCTGCGAATAGTGATACTTTGACTTCTTTCTTTCCAATTTGTACTGCCTTGATCTCCTTTAGTTGTCTTATTACTCTAGCTAGAACTTTAAGTATTATACTGAATAGAAATGGAGGAAGTGGCAGCCTTATCTTGTCCCTGATTTCAGTGGAATTGCTTTTAAGTTTCTGGCTATTGGCTTGCTATATATTACTTTTATTGCATTTAGGTATTGCCTTGTATCCTGATCTTTTGAAGACTTTTAACATAAAAGGGTGTTGGATTTTGTCAAAAGCTTTTCAGCATCTAATGAGATAATCATGTGTTTTTTTTCTTTCTGTTTGTTTCTATGGTGGATTCTAATAATGGATTTTCACATGTTGAACCATCCCTGCATCCTTGGGATGAAGCCTACATCATAATGGATGATGTTTTTGATGTTGGATTTAGTTTATGAGTATTTTATTGAGTTTTTATGAATCAATGTTCATAAGGGAAAGTGGTCTGGAATTCTCTTTCTTTGTTGAGTCTTTGTATGGCTTAGATATCAGGGAGACTGTGGCCTAATGTTCTGAGTTTGGCAATGTTCCTTCTGTTTCTATTTTGTAGAATAGTTTGAGGAGTATTGGTATCAGCTCTTCTTTGAAAGTCTGGTAGATTTCTATGATGAACTATTTCCATAGGAGTTATAGGTATGTTTGATTTCTGTAAATGGTATTTATCAAGAAAATTGCCCATTTATTTATATTTTCCAATTTTGTGAAGCACAGGTTTTTGAAGTAAGACCTAACAATTTTTTGAATTTCCATGGTACCTGCTATGTACCCCTTTTCATTTCTGATTTTGTTAATTTGGATATTGCCTCTTTGCCTTTTAGCTTGTTTCACTAAGGGTTTGTCTATCTTGTTAATTTTCTCAAAGAACCAGGTCTTGGTTTTGTTGAGTCTTTGTATTGTTCCCTTTGTTTCTAATTTATTGATTTCAGCCCTGAGTTTGATTATTTCCCACTGTCTACTCCTCTTGGGTGTGTTTGCTTCTTTTGTTCTAGATCTTTCGGGTGTGTGTTAAGTTGCTAGTATGAGATCTCTCCAAGTTCTTTATGAAGCCACTTAGTACCATGAAATTCCCTCTTAGCACTATTTTCATTGTGTCCCATAACTTTAAGTATGTTGTGCCTTCATTTTCACTGAATTCTAGAAAAATCTTTCATTCTTTTCTTTATTTCTTACTTGATCCAGTAGTCATTGAGTAGAGAGTTGTTCAGTTTCTATGAGTTTGTAAGCTTTATGTTGTTTCTGTTGTTGGTGAAGTTCAGCTTTAATCCTTGGTGGTCTGATAAGATACAAGGGTTTGTTTCAATTTTCTTGTATCTGTTGAGGTTTGATTTGTGATCAAATATATGGTCAATTTTGGAGAAGGTTCCATGAGGTACTGAGAAGAAGGTATATTCTTTTGTGTAGGGATGAAATTTCTGTTATGTTCATTTGACTCATGATGTCTGTTATGTTCATTTAATTCATGATGTCTGTTAGTTTCATTATTTCTCTGTTTAGTTTATGGCTCAATGACCTGTCCATTGGTGAGAGTGAGGTGTTGAAGTCTCCTGCTTTTAATATGTGTGGTTCAATGTGTGATTTAAGCTTTAGTAATGTTTCTTTTATTGATGTGGGTGCCCTTGCATTTGAGACGCCATGTTGATGGATTTTTCCTTTGATGAGTATGATGTGTCCTTCCTATCTCTTCTGATTAACCTTGGTTGAAGATCTATTTTATTTGATATTAATAAGCAATGATTGTTAATTGCTATTATTTTGATGTTCCCTTCTTTTGGTTTTGCTGGTGTGTGATTATTTGTTTATTGTGTTTTCCTGGGTGTAGTTAGCATCCATGTGTTAGAGTTTTCCTTCTAGTATCTTCTGTGGGGTTGGACATGTGAATACATATTGTTTGAAATTGGTTTTGTCATGGAGTTTCTGGTTTTCTCCATCTATGATGTGAAAGTTTTTCTGGGTATAGTAGTCTGGGTTGACATCTGTAGTCTCTTTGTGTCTGTCAGATATCTGCCCAGGCCCTTCTGGCTTTTAGATTCTCTTTTGAGAAGTCAGGTGTAATTCTGTTAAGTCTGCTTTTAAAATGTGCTTGGCCTTTTATCCTTGCAGCTTTTAATATTCTTTCTTTGTTCTATGCATTAAGTATTTTGGTTATTATCTGGTGGGAGGATTTTCTTTTCTGGTCCAATCTATTTGGTATTCTGTAAGTTTCTTGTATGTTTATATGCATCTCTTTTTTTTTATGTTGGGGAAATTTTGTTCTATGGTTTTGTTGAAAATATTTTCTGGAACTTGGAGCTGGAAATCTTCTCCTTCTTCTATTCCTATATTCACAAGTTTGGTCTCTTCATAGTGTCCTAGATTTTTTAAATGTTTTGTGTCAGGAATTTTATCTTTGACCACTGTATCAGTCTCTTCAATAGTATTTTCTACATTCAAATTCTCTCTTCTATATCCTGCATTCTCGCAGTGATGCTTCCAGCTGTAGCTCCTGTTCTCTTTCCTCTAGGTTTTCTGTCTCTAGGATTTTTTCAGTTTCTGGTTTTTTTTTTTTTTTCATTACTTCTATTTTCATTTTCAGGTATTGAACAATTTTTTTCACTTTCTTCACCGGTTTGATTGTATTTTCTTGTATTTCTTTAAGGGATTTAATAATTTCTTCTTTAAAGGCCTCTATCATCTTTATAAGATTGGATTTAAGGTCATTTTCTTCTGCTTCAGTTGTGTTAGAATAGATAGGGCCTGCTGTAGTGTGAGATCTGAGCTCTGGTGGTGCCATATTGCCCTGGTTCTTGCTGGTTTACTTTTACACTAGCCTTTGGCCACCTGGTTGTCCCTGATGCTGGCTGGCCTCCTGTATATTTCTGGTGCTGGCAGGATTTTTGGATGTTCCTGCAGCTGGCAGACATCCTCAGGTAGGCAAGCAGATATGTGGCTCTGAAGGTGGAGCTCAGGGTACAGAGTCCACAATTTTTCATTTTATCTTATGCTTTTCTGTAATGCTTTCCATTTTTTGCAAAGAAACATTTCCTTAATGAGGAGAGAGATTTATACTTACCTAATTTTGGGATTTCAAGATAGGGTTTTTCTGTGAAACCACCCTGGCTCTCCTGGAACTCACTTTGTAGACTGAGCTGGCCTTGAACTCATAGAGTTCACCTGCCTCTGTCTTTCTAGGCTTGGGATTAAAAGCATGAGCTACTATCCACTGGCTTAGACGTCTTAACCTAGTTGAATGGCCATCAATTTCCAAGTACTTCAGAAAATTATCTTCCACCCTGGTATAACCCAGTGTATAATTTGAAATATTGAAATTATTTTCATTTTGGAATGTTCTAGTTAATTCATATGACCACTCCATTCACACACACACACCATATTAGATTCAGTTGTAGTTTTAGTATAATTTCGAGTTTCATTTTAATTATTCAGTGACTGACATAAAAAGACACACACATATGACTGGAGGGAAGGAGCGTGAGTTGGATTGTGATAACCCACCTTTTAAATTTTTACTTAAGTTGTTGATCTTTTATCTGTGGTTGGAGGTCATGAAATTTTCAGTGGAAGATAAAGGAATTTGCATGAGGATCTATGTTTCCTTCTCACTACTGTTTTTAAACATCAGATTCTGAAGTGGGCACATTTCCTTGCCATTCAGGCACACAGTTGTTGTGACAGGGGCACCTAGTTGCCTTCCAGTGGCCCTTCTTCTCTTCTGTAGATGTTAAAGCATATGGACGCTGGAGATACACTTATCCTGTAAATTCTACAGAAGAAGGGAAGATGGCCACCAAATAGGTCATACCGTTATGACTAACTAGGGTTGAAGGATGCGAGAGGTCTTCCAGAGACCATGTGGGATATATCTTGGTACTTTCCCACTAAGAAGAAAGGGAGATGAGGTATTGATTGGTTAATTCTCACCCTTCATTGCTTTTAAGAGACTTAACTTGTTGACATTTCTGGCCCATCTGGTTCATAAGTTAAGAGTATTCCCGGGGACAAGCTGAGGTGCAGGAGTACGAGATCAGGAAGTGCTAGGGTTTGTGAATTCTCTCATCAAGTTGAAAGTGACCTCTGTGGTCAGTCAAAGAGCCACATGAAAGATTCTAGCAATATCTACATTGGTCCGCCTTCTGTACTTTTCAGAAATGCTCGGACTCTACATTTAGTCTACCGTGTCCTGTCTACTGCACAATTAGACAGATGCCCGTGTAAGATGACCCGCCAACACTTGGTGTAAAGCTTTGTCCCAGGACATCTACAGACCATTGCTGTGGGCTGTGGTGGTGGAGGAAGGTTTACATTTGAAATGAAAATGAGTAATTTTTTTCTGTTTTATATATAATTTTATTCTATTCATAATTTTTAAATATTTTATTAATTTATTCATATTACATTTAAATTGTTTTTCCATCCCTTGTATCCTCCTATTCCCCCTCCTCCCATTTTCCCCTTACACACTTCCCCTATGACTGTTACTGAGGGGGACCTCCTCCCCCTGTATATGATCATAGGGTATCAAGTCTCTTCTTGGTATCCTGCTATCCTTCCTCTGAGTGCCACCAGGTCTTCCCATCCAGGGGACATGGTCAAATATGAGGCATCAGAGTTCGTGTGAAAGTCAGACCCCACTCTCCACTCAACTGTGGAGAATGTCTTGTGCATTGGCTAGATCTGGGTAGGGGTTCGAAAATGAGTCTTTAACCTCCAAAGTTGATCATGATTTAAATTAGAAGTGAGAAGAGGGCTAATGGATTCTGGGAGCAAGACATATCATGGGCAAAAGCTTGGATATAAAAATATGAAAGGTACAGCCTGTAAGCTGGTAGAGGCAATCAGGAGTCTAGAGGAGATGAAGTTTGAAAAGTATTAAGGGAGGTTTTTTTCCCAGAGACCTTATGGTTAAGACTAAGTGTTCAGTCCTGACTTCAAGCCAAGGCATTTCTTTCTATTTAATGGAACTAAATTTATATATAATTAAAATTGCTGGTCCCAGTTTAATGGAAAGCATTACATGCTCTTACAGGGATAATTTTAAGGCAACTACTTTAAGCCTTCTACCCTGGTAGACATAAGAAATGATGTTAGCATGCAGCACATATTTTAAGGTAGGATATTTCTAATTTGCTGTATCTTATCCCTGTCTCTTTCTCCTCTAGTTCAAGGGTGTCTGTCAGAATGCAAGTTGGATAAAATAATGACATCGTTCCTGTCAAAAACAATGTAACCAGTAACAAGAAAACAATTGACAGATATTGGCTCTTGGGTTTTATGGAGTAACAAGTTATTTGTAATAAACCTTCAAATTAATGGTGAACAACAGTGTCTCTGAGAGAGCATTGCATAGCTACTGCCTTAGAGTGAGGAACATGAATGGGGGGCCTGCAGGAGGGAGCCACGCATACGCAGGCTTGAAATTGTCCCTCAGTGTTGGCCTTAAAGGGCGGGAGTAGAGGGGAGTTCCTTTGACACCAAAGGTAAAGGCAACAACATATTCTCTTGAACTGAAAGCCGGAAGGAGCTTTGGCAGATGAGGCCAAGGTTTTGCCGACTTTTCTCCTCTTCCAATGAACGAGCTGCGGCTGAAGGACTGCTGACCACCAGAGCAGAATCCTGTTTCACTTACTCTTTCAGGCCTCTTTCTTCTTGCTTGCTTTAATTCTAATGACCTGTAGGCTTCTGAGCAGAAAAGGCCATCTCTGGAGCATGAGAGAGACATGTCATTGCTGAAAGAAACCAAGACCAGTTGGTGCTTGGCCTTGGAGCCTCAGAGCTTGATTTCATTAGTTAATTACTTGTCTTTCTGTTGCTGTTCTATGTTTTGTTTATGAGAGGGTTTTGTTATACAGTTTGGCTATCTAGACTGGACTGGACCTCAATGTAGCCCAAACTGTCCTTGGACTCTAGGTCCTCCTGTCTCAGGCCCCCGGGTTCTAGGAGTGCAGGTGAATGCCCCCACTCCTTGTTTAATTGCTAGTTAATGCTGGTTCAGGCTTCTCTATTTAACACTCTTTGGGTGTCCACGAAGACTGCTAAGCTTGTTTTGTAGTTAGAGAAATCGAGCAACAAATAGCTGGATGTTTAAAGTGTCTGATGGCGAAAGTACCATGAAAAAAACAAAGCAGGGTCAGAGAAGAGCTAAGAACCAAGCTCCTTCCAGGGGGTGGGAGGCCTTTCTGAAGGGATCATATTTTGAGTCCTGCAGGACCAACAATGTGCAGGGAAAATCCAGAAGGGAGTAGATGAGCCTGAAGAATGATGGGATTTAAATAATTAGAATAGTTTCAACCATTCAGAGTGCAGCAGGCAAAGGGCAAGTACCTGTACATATGGAAAATGGCCTTCAGCCAGATCACATGACCTGCGTGGCTTGGTAATCATACACTAGCATGGAGTTGGCCTTCCACAGGAGGAGTTCCCAGTCTAAAGTGGAGAACAGATACTCCTCACTCATCATGCTGATCAGAGATAGGCGAGTGATTTACTGTTGCAGGTAGACTGGGTAGATGAGGCAGGTACCTCCTTGAAGGCAGTGACTTAGACTGTGTGAGGGTAAAACTCCTGAGAGTGTTTCCTGCTCTACTCACTGAGCGGGATCTAGGTCTGCAGGCGGGGGAATCTAGTTATAGCAGGGGCCCTTCTGCCCTCAGTTATAACCAGTCTCTAAGATCTCCTGGTTAGGGAGCTCTGTTTTGGCTTTTAATCATTAGTTAATATTGTGACCCAGTTTGACAGGAGCTCTCTGAGGAGTTAAGGACTGTGCACCAGACAGACTAGAGAGATGACACCATGGGTAAAAGTCACTTGCCAAGGCAGCCTAACAACCAGAGTTTGGTCCCAAGATCACATGGTGGAAGACGAGAAGTGAATCCTGAAAGCTGGTGTCTGACCTTTCACACATAATAGGCTTGTATACACACACACACACACACACACACACACACACACACACACACACACACAGAGAGAGAGAGAGAGAGAGAGAGAGAGAGAGAGAGAGAGAGAAAGAGAGAGAGAGAGAGATCAAAATAATTATTTTCTTAATAATCAATCGAAAATTATAGTCTTCAAGTTATATTGGTAAATGGTAGTTAGGTTCATTTTGATTATATCTTTTGGGAAAAGAATAAAAAGGTAATCCAATTGTCCAGGTTCTCCAAGGTCCACAGTTTAAGTTGGGAACTCACCTACTCTTAGAGAATTGTCTTAGTCTGTCTTAGTTTGCTTTCTATTGCTATAGAAAGCAATGGCCAAAAGCAACAAGAAGAGGAGAAGGTTCCTCTCATCTTGCAGGCTACAGTCCATGCCAAGGGGAAATCTGAAGCAGGCACTGTGAAGGAACACTGCTGATTGGCTTCTTACCCATGCTGTATTCATTTTGCTTTCTTTTTTTCTGTTCTATGTGCTTTATTCAGTACAATCTATATTTTCTCACTAATTTATTTGTTCACTTTACATCCTGATCTCAGCCCCTTCTTTCTCTCCTCACAGTCCTGTCATTCCCCCCCTTTCCCCTCCCCCTCCCCTTCTCAGAAAAGGGGAGCCTCCCATATCAACCTACTCCAGCTCATCGGGTCACATAGGACTGAGTGCATCCTCTTCCACTGAGGCCTGACAAGGCAGCCCAGCTGGTGGAAAGGAATCTAAAAGGAGGCAGCAGAGTCCATGTCAGAGATAGCTCTGCTCCGATTGCTAGAGGGCCCACATGAAGAGCAGGCTGCTCACTAGCTGCCTATGTGTAGGGGGACTAGGTTTAGTGGTTGGTGCTTCAGTCTTTGTGAGACCCCATGGGCCTCCATTAGCTGACTCTGTTGGTCTTCTCATGGGGGTTCTTGTCCCATTTGGGTCCTTCTGTGTTCCCATTCATTTTGCTTTTTTATATTGCCCAGGACCATCTACCTGCCCATGGGTAGCATTACTCAGATTGGGCTGGGTCCTCCCACATCAAACATTAATCAAAAAAATGCCCCATAGGCCTGCCTACCGGCCAATCCGAATCATTCTACTAAATAGCACTAGCTTGTGTCAAGTTGACAAAAAGCTAACCAGTACATGGGTCCTTTGGGACCACTACCTACTAGGGTGAGAGAGAGAGAGAGAGAGAGAGAGAGAGAGAGAGAGAGAGAGAGAGAGAGAGAGAGAGAGAGAGAGAGAGAGAGAGAGAGAGAGAGAGAGAGAGAGAGAGAGAGAGAGAATATGCTTCAGAAGCAAATAAAAAATAGTCCCTGCACTTTAGAAACACTAGTCTCATTTTTCTCTTCCTGGTTTTGAACCACTTTCCCTTCTATCCTTACAGTGGGCTCTTCCATAATGATCACCTTTCTCACATGACTCCAATAGCAGTCAATCACGGAATGTGCAGATGGGAGGTTAATGTTTTCACCTCCAGCTTCCATTCCCCAGACTCATTGAAATGTAAAACTTATATTGCCAAGAAGAAAATGTACATCAAGTGTATGTATATGTATGTATGTGTGTATATATATATACACATATATATGTATATGTGTATATATATATGTATGTATGTATTATTTTAGGACAGGTGGACTGAGCTACGTTAGGGCTCAAAAGATCAGCTCAGAGAGTTCAAGAAAGGATTTGAGTACCTTGAATGAGTGGGTAGATCATGAGGAGGGCTGACTTGACAAAGTAGTAAGGGAGGGTAGCTTGACGACTGGTGACAGGATGGCCATGGCTTTGGGGAATGACTCCCCAATGGCTTCCATGGAATGACAAATGACTTACAACCTCCATGGAAGTCATAGACACTCATAAGAAACAATGGTATTAAATAAATTAAAATGAAGAAGAAACAATAGTAAATAAATGGACAGTAATGGAATACAGAAGTAACCATAGTCAACCCAAAGGCAAAACAACTTGAACCATCATGGCCAGTTTATAGTTATAGCAGATAATGTAATTAGATGCAAGTTGATGAGAACTTAACAAAATCTAGTTTTAACCTGGAGGACCAGAGAGGAAGATTTTTAAGCTTTTGGATGGCTGACTCAGTTGTTCTCCTGAGTTTCATGTGCATTTAAGGTACAGATGAAAGAGCCCACTGCTCAATGTCTTCCCTTTCTCAGGGAAGATGCTCGGAACTTAGTAAGGAGCCCACTGTCCTCACTGTGCTGTAAATCAACCTCCTTAGAAACTCCTTGATATTCTTCTGTTTTGTGCCTCTCTCACTTGTCACCTGTGAATGGTGGAGGATTCCAGGCCACTCTGTAACTCAGTTTTAGGAACATTTTATGGAATATTCATTACAATTTTTTCCAGTTTATAAATGTAAAGGTTTTCTATTTGGTCCCATGAGAATGTGTGGATATTTCATTCTGAATGTCATCTAGAAAGCAGGAAAGAAGGTGGGAATCCATAAGAAAGTTGGATAATTGGCACAGGGGAAGTTTATTCTAAGGACTGGACATTTTCTAAGCTTGTGCTGTGTCTGTGCCCTTCACTTTGTGTAATTCTTCAGGGTGTTTCCAGGCATTTTATCAAGATGGATGAATTGATTAAGCAGGCCTCTTGGCATGTGTGCAACGAACAGTGAATGTGAGAATAGCCAGGCATGGGGAAACTCATGCCTAGGATTTCCAGTCTGAACTAACATGAAAAAAAAAAAAATCAGGATTCCTTAAAACGGACATGCCTTATCACATCATTGTTAAAATCAGCTCTATTCTCAATTCCAAATTAGGAAAACCATCTTAACAAATCAAAGTGGAAGCTGGGGCCTCATGCTTAGTTCTTTCTAATTGAATCTTTTTCTGTGACTTTAGGGGGATAGATTGTTTCTTTTATAAAGAATGAATGCATGTGACAGGCAGCCCAAAACTCTGGGAAACACAGCAATTACAGATACTGCCTTCCTGAACTTCATAGCTTGGCTGGAGAGACCAGATACTCACATAAGGGATCTTTGAGGTAGCTGGACATAGTGGCACATGCCTTTTATCCCAGCACTCAGGAGACAGAAACAGGTGGATCCCTGAGATTGAGGCTTGTCATGTTCCAAGACAGCCAGGGCTACACAGGGAAACCACATCATAAAAAAAACCCAGCTAGATAGATAGATGATAGATAGATAAATAGATAGACAGATAGATAGACAAATAAACAAATAAAGCCTTACCTGACAGGAGGTACCATGATAAGAAGGCAGTTATCCCAAGGTGCGAGGTGAGGCTTATCCATTGCATTTCAGATGTGATGTTTCCTGTGATTTCCTCAAATTCAGGGAAACCTGACTGCATAATTTGTGGTAGTGGCTGTTGTCCCCTGGTGGGGGAATCTTTGAGGTGAAACTGGGATTAGGATCCTATAGGTTCCTGGAGGGTAGATATACAATGGGATTAAAATGCTAAGGAAAAAAGTTGTTGTTTTTGAAGGCTGTGATTTGATGAATGAACAAGATCTGAAAAGGAAAGAAAGCAAGATGATTGGGCTCTGGCACACCTAAAGAGGAGCAAGAGGAAATAGATTCAGATCTTAATTCAATAAGCAATGACTGGATAATTGAATGGCTACTAAGGAACATGGCACTGTATGCCAAGTTCGTCCAAGCTCTTGGCTGTCTGAAGCTCCATATGCAGTGTGATGAAGAAACAACACAAAGAAAAGGGAAATTAAGAAAGACTGATTGAGATGGTGAACTGTATTTAAAGAAATTAATAGGTACGAAGGCAGAGAAAGGCAGGGAATGTGGGGCAGCTATGCGCTCAGTAGTTCCACACTTCAATGCATATGTGAATTTCCCAGGATGTTTTTAAGATTTGGATTCTAATGTATTGTATAAGATGGGGCTGAAAGTTTGCCTTAAGAAAAAAAAAAAAAACAACCCAAGGGTGGGGGAGGAGGGTGCGGGGAGGAGAGTGGGGGGGGGGGAAGGGGAGGAGAGGGCTTTTTTGGTTGTTGTTGCGTTAGAGAAGAGAAATTCTGTCAAAAACTCCAATGGGAGTGAACACTTGTGACCTTCATAGGCCCAGGACTTAGTTTCTGTACCCTAAGGAGTCATAAGCGGACACTGTCACACGCCACACACACCCTCCCTGAGGATACATGGCAGTGGTAACACTAAATTTTTCCTGGGACAACCATAGTATCTCATCCAAATAGCCTGCTTCCCCTTCCTCTAAGTGCCACCAGGCCTCCCCACCAAGGGGAAGTGGTCAAATAGGGGGCATCAGAGTTCACATCAGAGGTAGTCTCAGATCTCCCACAATTGTGGAGAATGAGCTGTCCATTGGCTACGTCTGAATAGGGGGTCTAGGCTTACTGCATGCATTGTCCTTCGTCAGTAGAGCATTTTTTGCAGCCCCCGCATCCAGATCCACCATCCTTGGGGTTCCTGGACCCTCTCAGTCCTTCTATCTTCCCATTTTCCATACTACTCTCACCGGAGTCCAATAGCGAATCCCAGCATCTGTCCTGAACCCCCGCTGAGTGAAGACTCTCAGAGGACATCCATATTGGGCTAATATCCAATTATAAGTGAGTGTATACCATATGTGTCTTTCTAGGTTTAGGTTATCTCACTCAGGATGATCATTTCTAGTTCCATCCATTTGTCTGCACATTTCAAGATTTCCTTGTTTTTGATAGCTGAGTAGTATTCCATAGTGTAAATGTACCAGTTTCTTTATCCATTCTTCGACTGAGGGACATCTTGGTTGTTTCTAGATTCTGTCTATTATGAATAAGCTTGCTATGAACATAGTTGAGTATATGTCCTTGTTGTGTGGTGGAGCTTCTTTTGGGTATATGCCAAGGAGTGGAATAGCTGGGTCTTGAGGTGGCCCTATTCTAAATTTTCTGAGAAAGCACCAGATTGATTTCCAAAGTGGTTGTACAAGTTTGCACTTCCACCAGCAATGAAGGAGTGTTCCCCTTTCTCCACATCCTCACCAGCATGTGCTGCCACTTGATTTTTTTTTTATCTTAGCCATTCTGATGGGTGTAAGATGGAATCTCAGAGTTGTTTTGATTTGCATTTCTGTGATGACTAAAGACAGTGAGCATTTCTTTAAGTGTTTCTCAGCCATTCAATATTCCTCTGTTGACAATTCTCTGTTTAGTTCTGAGCCCCATTTCTTAATTGGGTTATTTGGTTTGGTGGTGTTTAATTTCTTGAGTTCTTTATATATTTTGGATATTAGTCCTTTGTCAGATGTAGGGTTGGTGAAGATCTTTCCCCAGTCTATAGGCTGTTGCTTTGTTCTGTTGACTGTGTCCTTTGCCTTACAGAAGCTTTTCAGTTTCATGAGGTCCCATTTGTTAATTGTTGATCTTAGAGCCTCAGTTGTTGGTGTTCTGTTCAGGAATTTATCTCCTGTGCCAATGAATTCAAGGCTCTTCCTCACTTTTTCTTCTAACAGATTTAGTGTCTCTAGTTTTATGTTGAGGTCTTTAATCCACTTGGACTTAAGTTTTGGGCATGGTAATAAATATGGATCTACTTGCATTTTTTTTACACGTAGACATCCAGTTAGATGAGCACCATTTGTTGAAGATGCTATCCTTTTTCCATTGTATATATTTGGCTTCTTTGTCAAAAATCAAGTGTCCATATCTGTGTGTACTTACTTCTGGGTCTTTGATTTGATTCCATTCGTTAACCAGCTGATTGCTAAGCCAGTACCATGCTGTTTAAATTACTGTTGCTCTACAGTACAACTTAAGATCAGGGAAGGAGATTCTTCTGGAGAATCTTTTATTGTACAGGATTGTTTTAGCTATTCTGGGTCATTTGTTTTTCCATATGAAATTGAGAATTGATCTTTCAATGTCTTCAAAAAATTGTGTAGGTGTTTTGGTAGAGATTGCAACGAATTTGTAAATTGCTTTTGGTAAGATGGCCATTCTTACTATGTTAATTTTCCCATTTGGCTGGGCTTTGTGTGTGTTCCCGTGCCTGTACAGGCCCTGGGTCCTTCGTTCAGTGGGCCAGAGAGCGCAGGTACCGCACGCTAGCCTGTGGCATTTGGCTGAGCTTTGGTGCCCACCGGGGGCCCTGGAGCCAGAGAGTGTAGTACCTTGCCCTAGCTTGCGGTGTTTGGCTGGGCTTTGGAGAATCTGTCCACAGCTGCCTGGGCCCCTGCCTGGAACCTGGGTTCCTCCGTGGACCAGCAGGGTGATCCGAGGTCAGATCTATCTCACTCTGGGCTACCTCTTGAGCGAGCAGATACCGGCTCTGTATCCCACCATTCAGTCAGAGACAAAGAGTGCAGGTACTTCTGGATAGTCTGCATTTGGGCTTTGGAGATCCTGTCCAAGGAGGCACTGCACCCCAGGGCTTTCTGTGGACTGGCGGGACAGTCTGAGGTCAGATCCACCCATTCTCCTGGGTTCTTCGATGGCCTAGCAGACCCAGAGCCTGGTGTTTCATCGCCCACAGTTCAGTTCCAGATACAGAGTCCTAGACACAGAGCGCAGATGAAGTTCACAGGCGGCTATGCGGCCGGTCTCTGGGGACTGGACACCTGTCCTCTGTGGACCAGTTGGATGGCCGAGGCCAGACTCACCTGTGCTCTGTACTGTGTGGACCCCTCTCACAGAAGACTATGCAGGTTCATGTGGTCTGTACTTCCCAGCTGAGTCCCTAGGCTCCGTCCTGCCGATCAGACACAGTGCGTGGTCTGCACTGCCATCTTGGATCCAAGGTCAGTAATTTATTGTCAGTAAGTTCAGAAGGACCCAGGCTTTCCTGGTGTTCAGCGTAGCTTTTCCCCCCTATTCAGTCAAGGTGAGTGAGTGTTAAACACGGAGGATCTAAGCAATATACCTTTCTGTGAGTAGGTAGAAACCCACACTCTTGCATTCATTGACATTAGCCTTGAGCTTATGTCAATGCGTTGGTACATAAGGTGACATTCTTGTGTTTACAGAATTCCATATGTCGTAAATATGAGAAAGCTTTCAATGCATATTGTGGGCAGTTCCACACATCACTACTAGGTGGCAGCCCGACACTGCCTTTGGGTACTGAAGAGTCTTGCCTGATTTTCTACCCAGCACTTTAATGGAAAATTTTAGATGTTTGAAGACGGGCTTCAACGGGAAAATGCACTGAAATAATAAGTAAATGGTGTTGATGACACATTTGTTAACTGCCTTTCTCCACACTACTTTTTAAATTACAAATTATACATGCAATTTAATGAGATGGTGAAAACGCAAAACAACTGAAATATAGGCAGGGGATGCAAATAGCTATTTTATAGGAGCAACGTATAAGGCAATAGCCATACGCAGTGTTTAGCATCTTGGGAGATGAGAAATTAAAATTATGCAAATGTGATTTCATCACCTATTTATCTTATAGAAACATTTCCACAAAGTTTTAACCTAGAGAACCATTCAAGCTGTGGTTAAAGATCCATGCACAAGTACCCTTTTTGATGCTTTATATATAATCTATTACATTATAACCTAAAACATTAATTCTTAGAAGATGCTGTTTTCTACAGCAGGATATTATACATTCTTAATTGATTTAACTTTATGTTTTAGTCAGACGCTAATAAAATTATATGCGTTAGAGTCAGCTGATGTAAAAATGCAGACACACAATTCATAAAAACACACAGAGAAGAGGGGAAGGTTGGCTCTTTGGAGATAGGGAGGGCCAGGATCTGTGTGGATTTTAGTCATCAGGAGAAATGACAGAATAAAAATTTCTAATATCAAGCCATTGCTTGGCTTGTGACAAAGCAGAATCATGATTGAATGGATGGTTATGGTCTCACAGCCATGAATCGGCAGGAGCCTCCCAGGATGGAAACGCAGGCCTTTTCCTGGAGACACTTTTTTCCTGGAGTCCCACGAGCATGTGGGAGCCTTAACGTGACACTCCGTGATGCCGTCAGCACCCAGGCTTCAGTGGCAATTAAGAAGAAAATAATTCTGTCTCCATCCCGACTGATACAGAAATATCTGTACCCATTTTGCTCTACTCACAAACGTATTAATCTACTTTTAATTTCTTTCTTAGCACATTTTTATGTAATATGCAGTATCTTTTAGGAGAAGCAGAGAATTGTAGCTGTGCCTCAGCCTTTTGCTTTAAGTAAAGGCATGAATGAATGAGACTAAGAAAAAAATTGATAGAATAACTGACCCAGAGTTTACTTGTTGTAGGTCCTTTAGAAGCAAACGAATCAAGTGTTGGGTTTGTTTATTTATTTACGGACTTTATTGAGTCAGTTACCCATTGCTCTCATTACAGAAACAGCAGGTAAAAATAAAGGAAGCCTCTTCAACATTGTTGGACACTTTAGTAACTATAAAGAATACAATCATACAGAATCCAATTTTGGAATCCAGTGCCAAATAGGAAGTTTACTAGACTTTAATTTAGGTGAGCATATTCTTAAATAATAGCCTGATACAGTCCCTTGTTTCAAACACCACAACCTCTATAATCACAGAGTTCAGGTGTTTTGCTTCACCTATCAGCCAAACAAATTGGAAACTGATGGGTAACTTCCGCATTGGCTTTGCGATTCCAACAATCTTAACATTTTAAATTCTCATAAGCATTTTACTTTTTCAAGTTAAATTTTTCCTATAGGCATATAAATCAAGCACATTTCTTTACCTTCTTTGTCTTCTCTCATTAGCAATTTGCATTTTTTAGTTTCAACATGGAAAATAAAATTACATCAAAATACTAGTTAACAGCATTTCCACTGCCCCCCAGATCCTGAACTTTGCCAGCAGCATCTCTAAGTTCTTTCTTAAGATTTTATCCTGACTAAGAAAATCCGTTGTTTTTCTATATATATTGTGAGATATTTGAGCACATCCTATTTCCAGGCTCCTATCCAGGTAGGGACAGAAATGCAAGAGGTGGGACCCTACTCTTTGTATGTACTAATAGTGCTGTTGACTTATCAGAATGATTTCCATGGGGAAATCATATGTCGGATGGGCGTGAAAGCAGTGACAATTGTCCCCCTGAGTCCTCTTGCTTCTATTTTCCAAACAGTCTCATTAACATCTTGAATAAGACTGATGAAACAGTAGATTTTATTACAATGGAATACAAAAGAAGCACCTAATATTATTTATTAATTTTTTAAAATGTGTATACTTGACCCAAATATTTAGTCTGTCATTTATCAGTACAGTTGATATTATGAGACAAAGAAGTTTAGCAACTACAATCTTGGAGCTCTCTGTAATATTGAGAAAAGTTGTCTTTTATATTTTGCTGATGATTTTGTTTGGGGGTCGAATTTGAAAGCATTGTAATAAGTGCCTGCATGTTTTGTGGAGAGTCACAGAGTGTCACTTCTATTTGAATTTCCTTGCTCATGGAATCTATATGTGCAAGATTTTTGTAGTGTGAATGGTCTGGGTCATCTTTCCTTTAGGTCAGAAGCATAGCTAATAACTTGCATTTGGCTTCCTAGGGGTCCCATGAACTTCAGAGTCTGCTTTCTTTCTCACTGTAAAATCAAGAAATCCAAATAGTGCAAAGCTAGGAATGGTCCACGGTCCATGGCAGAGCTGCAGAAGAGACTAGGGTCTCTAATCTGAGTAAAGTATACAATTTTTTCTACTACATTGTTACCTTGCAGGCCTAGCGTCTTTGCGGTAATGTGCTGAAGGCTTGCCTTTGGGTATGGACTCATGTTACCTTTCCAGGGCCCCCAAAAGCACCCCATGCTTCCTCTTGCCTAAACCCTTCCAATGGGTGATGGTGAAGTTGGTTTTTTCTTTAACCACTTATTAGTTACTAATTAAAAACAACAAACTCATTCTAGAGTTTAGAAGAAATGTTTTAAGTCTTTTTGCACATTTATGATAATATTGGCTATAGGTTTGTCATATATTGCTTTTATTACTAGCTACCTCAGGCGTTCATTGGGTAGTCTAGGCTGGCCTTGAACTCACAACATGACTGAGAATGACTTTGTATTTATGACTCTTTTGCCTCCATCTCCCAACAGCTGGAATTAAAGACCTGAGCTATCACAACAAGGTTTATGCAGTGCTGGGGATCAAACGCAGGGCTCTGTCAATGCTGGGAAAGAACTCTACACACTGACTACACGCCTAGGCCTGGTATTGACTCATCTTTACAGCGTTGGTGGAATTCAGTGATAAAGTCCATTCATTGCTTTTCTTTCTTAGAAAACTTATGAATTTATTTTATAGTATTTATGTCCTCTTGATTTAATGTTGGTAGGTAATTTGTATCTATAGGAATTTATTCATTTCTTCAGTATTTTCCAGTTATATAGAATGTATGTGTTTAAAGTATTCCTTAATGATCATTTGAATTTCACTGGAGTCTTTCCCCCTTTTATGTCTAATTTTGTTAATTTGGATCCTGTCTTTCTTTTGGTTAATTTAACTAGGAGATTGTCAATTTTATTTACTATTTTCAAAGAATCACCTCTTTATTTGATTATGAGTCTTGTTCTTTAGTCTTCTTTTTGTTCAGTTTCTTCCTGTTCTTGCCCAATATTGCTTGGGGTTTAGATTAGTCTTGTTTTTCTAGGATCCTGAGGTATATCATTAGGCTATTTATTTACGATCTTTCTGGTTTTCTATTTTTTTTTTAAGTGTAAACATTCATAGCTATGAACTTCCTTTTAGAGCTGCCCAAGTTGTAGCTCAGCAGGGTTGATAAGCACTGCTTTCATTTTCATTTGTGTCTAAGAGCCTTTTAGTTTTCTCTCTGCTATCTTCAATGACTGAATGGACATACAAGAGTATATCGGTCAGTTTTCATGCATCCGCACGGGTTGTGGGCTTTTTAAAAATCAGCTTCTACAAAGCTATAATAAAAAGTATAATCTGATAGTATATAAAAAGCTATTTTGAGGTCCCATTTATTAATTGCTGACCTTAGAGCCTGAGCTATTGATGTTCATCCTGGAAGTTGTCTCCTGTGCAAATGAGTTTAAAGCTCTTTTGCCACTTTTTCTTCCAAGAGATTTAGTGTGTCTGGTTTTATGCATCGGGTATGGTAGCACACACCTTTAATCCTAGCACTCAGAGAGAGAGACAGACAGAGACAGGTGGATCTCTATGAGGTAGAGGCCAGTCTACAAAGTGAGGCCAGTCTACAAAGTGAGCCCAGGACAGCTGAGGCTAAACAGAGAAAACCTGTCTCCAAAACAACAACAAAGGCACACTTTATTTTGTTCTTTCAGATGGAATCTTCTATAGGTGTCTATTAAGTCAGTTGTTCTATAGTGTACTTTAACTCTGAGTTTTCCTTTTTTTTAGTTTCCTCTTGGACAGCTTATGTAGATATGAGTATAAGGTATTAAAATCACCTGCTATTATTCTATTGGGACTTATCTGACTTTTGGTGTTTACTAGTTTTGTTTTTAAATGAGATTGGGATTTCCAGTGTTTGTTGTATGTATATTTACAACCGTTATATATTCTTTATGAATCATTTCATTTATTAACAGATAGAGACCTATCTTATCTTTTTTATTTTGGGTTTGAAGTGTACTTCATCAGATAGCAAAGAGTTTTGTCAGCCCTTTTCATCTTCCATTTTATTGACAGGTTGTATTTCATCCTTTGGATCGCAATCGGTGAATGTCTTTACTATCAAAATTTGTTTCTTGGAGACAGGAGATGGCTGGACTTAGTGTTAATTCAGTCAGCAAGCCTGTGAGGCTTTGTTAGTGAGATGATGACATTTACGGATAAACTTCTATTACAATGCTTTTTATTCCTGCAGTGTTGTTGGTTATTTTTTCTGGTTGGATAGATTAGTGGATGCTCATCACTTTCTTCCATATTAGTGTAAGGGATTTGCTGATTACCTGTTAGGCATGATGAATTCCTTCTTAGCACTCCACTGTTTATTGTGATTGCGACGTTCTTCCTCCTCAGTGTGTAATATTCCTGGATTCTACAGTGCTACCTTCGGAGAGGGTGAATTGCCTTAATTTGTGAGTGTCTTGATATGTCCTAAGTTCTTCATCAGTTTTAAAACATCGTCTTCCTGGACAAAGCCATTTTGGCTGGCAGTTATTTACTTTCCTTCTTTTTTTTTTTTTAAATGTTTATTTATCTATCATTATGTATACAGTGCTCTGACTGCATGTACACCTGCAGGCCAGAAGAGGGCACCAGATACATTATAGATGGTTGTGAGCCACCATGTGGTTGCTGGGACTTGAACCCAGGACCTCTGGAAGAGCAGTCAGTGTTCTTAACCACTGAGCCATCTCTCCAGCCCAACAGTTGTTTACTTTCAGGGCTTGAAATATTTCATGTTTTCCTGGTTTTGAGGGTTGGTGAGAAATCTGTTGATTCTGCCTTTTAGGTGAATTTGTGTTCTTCCTTATATATTTGAATATCTTTTAACTTCTTGAGTATAATATGCCATAGAGAAGTTCTTTCTGGTCCTGTGTGTTTGGGCTTCTGAATTCCTTTTGTATTTGGATGATTATTTATTTCTCTGGATTGGAGGGATTTCTGCTATAATTTTATTGAACAAATTATTGAACAAATTCTTTTTTTCTAAAGTGTATTTATCTTAGCTCATTATATCCTGTGAATCCTCAGGTTTTTTGTTTTTTTTTATATTCTGGAATGTTTTGATATCTGGGTCATGCTTTAAAAAAATTATTTATTATTATGTATACAGTGTTCTGCCCGCATATACACCCACAGGCCAGAAGAAGATATCAGATACATCATAGATGGTTGTGAGCCATCATGTGGTTTCTGGGAATTGAACTCAGGACCTCTGGAGGAGCAGACAGTGCTCTTAACTGCTGAGCCACCTCTCAGGTCATGCTTCTTTATTTTTATTTTCTTTATTGATGTTTGTGTTTGGTGTTTCATTTCCCTTGCCTTTATTCTTTGTTCTACTTGCTTGAGTTTATTAGGGATGATTTCCGGTGTGTTCTTTATTTAAATCACTGGTCTTTAAAAAAAAAAACATTTATTTATTTTTGGAACACACACACACACACACACACACACACACACACATACACACACACACACACATACACACACACATTCTCCGCCCCCTCCCCCATGCCATGAAAAACATGTGGAGGTCAGAGAACAGCTTGTGAGAGATGATTTTCTCCTTCCTTCACAGGGGAGTCACTTCTCTTCTTCCTTGTGGTTCCAGACAGTTGAACTCAGATCATCAGATTTGGTGGAAATCTCCTTTATCATCTAGGCATTTCATCAGAAAAATTCCTTTCATCTGTAATATTTAATTTTTAATTCTTCTCAAACTTTTGGTTTCCTTGCTGCATTTTCTTCAATGTTGCTGGTTTATTTATCCGTACAACTGATATCTCCATACAGTGTGCCCACTTTACACTTTATGTTGCTGGTTTTATTATTTTTTGTTTGTTTGTTTGTTTGTTTGTCTGTTTTGGGGATTTTTGTTGTTTTGAGACAGGGTTTCTCTGTGTAGCCTTGGCTGTCCTGGACTTTCTTTGTAGACCAGGCTGGCCTCGAACTCACAGAGACCTGCCTGCTCTGCCTCCCCAATGCTGGAATCACAGGCATGCTTCACTGTACCCATCTGATGGTTATATTCTTTATCTATTGCTGTGGTAAAATGCCATGTAAAACCAACTTAGGAAAATTTTTTGTTGTTTTGGTTTGGTTTTGGTTTTGACTTCTAGTTCAAGGGTACAGCCCATCATAGTGAGAGTAGGGCAAGATCAAGAATTCAGGGAGTTGGTCACATTGTATTCAGTCACAGAGAATGATGGGTGTGAGTGTTCAGTTTGCTTTTTCCTTTTTATTCAGTCCAGAGTTTCACGTACAGAGTGTTGCCATGCACAGTTCAGGTAGTGGGTCGTCCTACCTCAACTAACCTAACCCAGATAATCTCTCATAGATCCCCAGAGTCTTTTCTCTAAGATGACTCTGGGTTTTGTTAAATTGACAATATGTATTAACTCTCACACAAATCTGGGATTGCATTGATCTACTGGTGTGTATCTTCTTTCAGCTCATTAATCATTTTTTTTATAGCAATCTTTTCAATAATTATCTGGAAGTTTACTATTTCAACATCTTTGGATTCTGAGAGTGAGGAGTTGTGATCTTTTGGAAGAGTCCTGCTGCTTTGCTTTTTCATGTTTCTTGTATTTCCATGTTGCAATTTGTACCCCTGTTGATTTGGGTATCTGTTCTGGATGCCTTTTCCAGGACTAAAGGGCTTACTCTTGGAGTCTCAGCCACCAGTCTACGCTAGTAGAAAGCAAACTGCCTTTGGAAGTGGCTTCTGTTTTTCCTTCTCTGACTAGGGAATTTCCCAGCCAAAGCTGTGTTCAACTTACTTCTGTTTCTATGTCACCCATCTCCATCTCCCTTTTTTGTCAGATGGCCTTTCTCTGTTTCCCAAGCTCATCCTTGTTTTCTCCCTTTGGGGTATAGTCTCCGTTCTAAGCTAGCTCACACAGAGTCAACTTCTAATCCACTCTTTTTTTTTTTTATTTTGAAACTAACATCATTGATGTGTGTAATGAAGCAGCAAGTGGGAGCAGAGGTAGCTGGCACGTGTTCTTTGGATGTTTTTGCATTGTTTTGTGCCCTGGGTTAGATCATTACTAACTCTGCTTTTCCTCAAGACACACACTTCTTTATGAAACAGCTAGAGACATCTCCAAGGACAGCCCTTAAGCACAGCTTCTCAGTCTTTCATGACCAGGAGAGGGAATGTGTACTCATCTGTCTGGAAGTGGAGCCATTTAGTATCTAGCCTGGGGTCCTATCTTGCCCCAGCATTCCAGAATCTTCTTTGCCATTCACGTTTCCCCTCTTAAACAATTCCTTAGTATACCATATTCTACTCCACACCATGTCTGCATTTGTCTTAGCATAAAAAAAATATTACTTTGCCATCTCAATTCCTAAAATAAAGCAGACACCCCATGCTTTTGTCTGAGGCTCTTTATGCTTCTGGTGTGACGACATACGTGGAAACATGGTGCCGTGTTCCTAGGACACAAAAAGAGCAGATAAAAAAAAAACTCAGCCTTGAGATTTGGGAAATCCTTCTATAGCTGTAAGGGTGCCTGCTGAATCAGGGAGTTGGGCGCAGGGCCAGGAAGGGAAGGAAGTGCTTCTTATAGTTAGCGCAGAAATAGAGGGACACAAAAACCCATCAGGAAAAATACAGAAGCCAGCTCAAGACCTGTGCTTATTGCCAAGACAGAGGAACAAGAACAGAAGGCTTCAGGCAACCTCCTGAGGCCCCTGCGTGCGTGTTTGCATGGGAGTGTGTTTGCTTGTGCATGTGCCTGTAAAAGCAGCAATAGGAATCCATCTGCAAATCCAAGAGTCAAAGGATGAAGAAGGAAGAGCCCTGCCTTTTTTTTTTTTTTTTAAAGACCATTCTTCTCATAGTTAGCAGCCTCCCAGATCTGCTTAGAGAAAGAACAATTCATCCGCCTTGATTTGGCAACTGATGATTTACATGTCTGTGTGGTTCATTCTCCACAGCAATTCTTCCAGGACAAGATTGACTCTTACCATTTGCTAGGTGATCAAACAAAATTTGCCCTTAGTCTACCCAGCTGGACAGCAGCAGGGGTAGAATTTACAGCGGTCGGATACTCCCATCATGCTTTGTTGCTTCTCCAGCAGGTTTAGAGGCCATTTCAACTTGACTTTACAATATCTTTTTAGGGCTTCCTAGCTCCGAGAGACCTCGATAGATTTAAGAGAGTAGATGAAGACGGATATGTGTTTCCTGCTGGCTCCCAGGCCAGAATCCTTCCCCTTGTGTACTGCTCAAAGCAGCATGCAAGAAGGATAGTAAGCATCCAATTACCTTTTGGGGGCAATTCATTCTGAGTAGCCCAGAGTTAAACATTTCTTATTTAGCATTAGCGAATGTGAACGAGGCAACAGTGTCTGCACCAGAAACACAACAGAAGTAATAAAAAGAATTGGCACCTGAACAGAAAAGATGAACCCGCATTCCTGCAGGTCCTTTGTCTCAGTCATTTGATAGAAAGAAAGAAATCACTCCATAAATCAGTCGAAGCTAGTCTTATTCTGCCATTCACATAACAAGGAATTACTTGTTTAGACTGATAAATGGATGTCTTTGCTGGAGTCCTGTCACCAAGTCTTATATAACTTACAGCACAATTATTACTCATGTCCCAGGAAGGACTTATTTATTTTAGCTTCTATCATCTTTCCAGTCCTGAAACATGTCTTTTATGTATTTGCTTTTGAAAACTGGAGTAGATGCCAGCACAGAGAGAGGCTTTTCCCTGGTCTTAACTAGAATATAATTTTGAAGGTGAGTGATATGAGAAAATGCACTGATTTTTTTTCTAAGTTTATTTCCAGAGCTAAAAGAAAGTAGCAACTGGATAGTTTGTTATAAAAATTAAGGCTACACTGAGGACATGGTTAGAACTCCAGAGGTGCTAATGGGAGAATATGTAAAAAGTACGTCTTAAATACGGTAGCACACAGCAGGTTCACTGACTTCATTTTAGTTGTTAAAATCCAAAGAGGACAAGAATTACTTATTTATGTATAAAATATTATTATGCCTACACATATGTGTGAATGTACATAATACACATATGTACTCACAGATGTGCATACATGTACAAACTTATTTTTAATAATCAGATTCTAATTTTTGTGCTTCTGGTTTTTGGAGATAGGGTCTTATGTAGCCAAGAATGACTTCAGACTCCCTCATAGTTGAGTCTGGCCTTTAGCTTTTGATCCTTCTGTGCTTCCCACCCAAGCTGTGGGATTAGAGGCTTGTGCCACCATGCCCAGCTCAAATTCTATTTTTAAAACCTCCTAAAAGGGTAAAACATGGCTTGGTACCTCCAGTTTTACTCCGTGTATCCTGTAATCTAAATTAATGTCCCTGGGGGCAGAGATCTGAATTTTGGCAGTAGTATGTAACAAGGTAATTCGGCACAACTCCAAGTCCTTTTTGAGGATCCTCAAGGGTTTGGGTGAAAGTCGAAAATTAATATATGTCAGTCATCTTGTTTTATATTTTAACATGTGCATTGTGGATATGTTGCCTTCTTCATAGCTTATGCATATCTTGAGATTTTAGGTTAGCAGACACTTGCTATTGTGCAATCATTGAATTTTTTTTAATGCAACTGTCCAACTGGAACTGCCCAACATTTAATTCTTGAAGTAAAAAGTAAAATTTCCAAATAAGCAGTGAATTATGAATACCCATTTAGCTCGCAACCCTTCACAGGCAAATTCGTATCAGTTTGAAACAAGAGGGATTTTTTTGGTGTCTACACACACACACACACACACACACACACACACACACACACACCTACATACACACACCCCTACACACACACACACACCCTGATTTATACCTTAACTAAATAACAAACCAACATAAATTTTTGCAAGAATCTAGGTTTTCTTTCATTGTTTTCTATTTACAATTACTTAGAAAGTCTTACTGATGGGACACCCCCATATTTATAACAAAAGAGAGCTACTTAGAAGAAAAAGGTTTCCTGGTTTACAATACAAACAGAGGATCATATCCCACCCCATTATCCCAGCTGTGTGTTCCACCTACAAATTACAACTGCATGACTCAGTTGTTTTCTTGTCTTTCTTTATTTGATAAGCTTGTTGGGTTTAGAGCCACATAAAGAGCAGAGTGGAAGCCACTGCTGCGTCTCTCTGTAACCCACGCTGATCCCCACACCACATAACGGCGTTTTGCAAATTCCAACGAGGAAACATTCTTTTGCCTTCCTTTGCTCTTCATTTTTCTTCCACCTGCCTTATTTCGGTGAAATGGAATGGCATAGAAACAATACTCGAAAAAAAGACAACTGGACACAAACCAAGGTGCTTATGTCGACTTTGTTTTACACATTATATCCATTACTTTTCTGGTTGCCACTATGACATACTTTACAAAAGCAACTTAAAGGAGCAAGAATTTATCTCCATTCATAGTTTGAGGGAAGGCATGGTGGGGACGGCATGGCAGCAGGAACTTGAGGTGGCTCATTATATGGCATCCATAGTCATGGGACACGGATCACAGGGGAAGGATCACGGTTCAGGCATGGCAGCATTAATATATAAAGTATCATTCTCATTATGTCTAAGTTGAGACATAGTTTTCTTCTATGTGGACATTTTAGTTACATTCTCAAATTTCCTCCTTTTTCTATTTTGAAATTGAAAACTATCCCTCTTAAACTCCTGAAAAAATATGTCTGTGTCCAAACCAGCCACTGGGCAAAATGCCATAGACAGAATTCTGCCTAAAAATGGGCAAGCTTAGATGTAGGCAGAGTTGACGGCCGAACTCTGCCAAGACAGGGTAAGCAAGTCCTCAATAGTTCCCACCTCACAAATATGTCTGTCAGATATATTGGGCCAGAAGGCTGAAGATGAGGCTCCAATGTTATAGAGAGTGTTGGGTGACTGTTTAGGCAGCAAACTGGCTCTGTCATTTTTTTTTCATTTTGGAAGCTGCTAACCTGCACTTCCAGTTCACTCAGGTATTTAAGTTTTATTCCTTCTCAAGTCTCTGATGGGGTTGAAGACCAGATAGTTTTGTCTTACAATTAAGCTTAGTTAGTTAGGGGTTAAGATGTTGTTAGATCAAGATAGATGTTTTAAGTTAATAGAGATGAGATGTGATAGATATTGATTTTCATTCAGAAATTTAGACCTTACAAGATAGGAAAGAGGTTTCCTTCAAAGTTTGCCAAATGCAAACTGCCAAATCACTATGAATGAAACATTTATATAATTCTTGATTGTCTCATGGTTCTTCCTGCTGTGTGTAGTTTATTTTACTCCGGTGTAGTAATATAAATGTATATGTTAAAAAGGAAATATAATTTTTAAAATGTCAAAGATGCCTGCTGCCCTTGGCGCAAAAGTATTTAATAGTAATGCATTGTATCACATATATTTGTATCAATTATTTGTACTATTATGGGTCATTGGATGAATAGAACATGCTGCTGGAAGAGGTTGTAATCATCTGTGGAAAAAACTTGGAAGGTGAGAGATGCTTTTTAGTATGGAAGTAAGTGCTTCCTACTTATTTGGGGGGAAAGGGGTCTTGCTGTGTAGCCCAAGTTGGCCTTACTGTCACTTCAGAGTTCACACAAAGTGGTTTTGAGCTGTTCATCCTCCTATCTTAGCCACCAAATACTGGGATCATAGGCACATATTTATGGAATGTTGCCAAGTTATTTTACGTACTCTATATGCATCGTTAGTATATCACAGCTCTGGGATGCACAGTACATAAAGGAGTGCTATAAGGAAGTCCCATTTGTTGTCAACACTATCCAGGCTCAAAAAAAAAAAAAACACAAAAAAAAAAACCCACATTTTTTCTGAATGGTGAAAAGTCTCTTGAAAGAGAAGCTAATTTTATGATTCAGGAAAAAAATATTTCTGAGTTGATGACAATACAGCTACACATGAAGAAATGAAAGTAAAATTTAAATACATTTCTTGCAAATGCAGAAATTTCTCAAATTTGTAAATTTCTCAGATTTATGAAATCTGAAACACATTCAATTAAAAATTGTGCTGCTACCTTATACAACATACATATAGCCATTATGTGTTTATATATTTAAAAGCTTTTATGGGAGTGAATCATAAGTATACTTTCTAGAAATCTAGAAAAACCCTAGCCTTGCATGCACATCAGAAGGAGAATAATGTGAAAAAGAAAATAAAAATAAAAATTGAAAGAACATTTCTAAAACTTGTTCTCTTCCTGATTCTCGTCTGGCAAAACCAGTTGCCTGTGTCTGTGGTTTTCACATGTGCCCTCTGCCACACTAATCAGAGTTCTGTTTCTGCAGAACATGTTAAAAGAATGTCCTTTGGGGTCCGTGGGTGCGGTGCATGCACGGAGACCTGAGTTCTAATGCGGAGCACCCGTGGAAAAGGCTGTGCATGGATGTGCATGCTGTAACCTCAACATTAGGGCACAGAGAGAGGAGAACCCCTGTGTGTTTGCTGGCCACCAGTCTAGCCAAAACAGGAAGGGGAAGGCGGTGTCTGGATTAGTGATAGGCCCAGTCTCAAGGGAATAATACAGGAGGTGGCATCAATATTGTCCTCTTGTCTCTGCATCCTTGTATCGGGACACACACACACACACACACACACACTCCAAATAAAGAAAAAGAAAAAAAAAAAAAAACCCAAAACTTCAGCTTAGTTTTATTAACATGTTTTAAACATTTTGACATATAAAATTTTTACATATTTATTGGAGCCTAGTGTGATAACTTAATACACAGTGCAATGTGTAATGATCAAAGTAATTAGCATTTACACCTCCTTAATCACAGCATATTTTTAAATGCTGGTAACCTTTGAACTCTTCTAGTTCTTTGTAAAGTGAATGGCTGTAAACTGTAATCACCCCGCTATCCTGTAGGTCATTTACTTATCCTTCCTGTCTGACTGTATTTCTTTACCTGTTATCCAACTTAGAAAAAAAAAAAAACTCTGCTAATTGTTAAAGGAGCCATGAATATCTTTAAGGGGCAAACTCCTATGTTAATCACTTTCAAAATACCATTTCCTTTTACTTAATATAAAACATTGGGGGCGGGGGTAGTGAAAATGGGCATGCCCAGAGGTGTTCGCGTCTACCTTGCCACCTGCCATATTGATTATGCAAACTGAGCATTCCCAGAAACATTTCTGTCCACCAGTTTAGCCTCTGAGTATATATTCTATGACCTTGAGCACCTTTCTTTCTTAAATGTGGCATTACATTGAGCATTCTCGGGGATGCACATCTTAAACTTAGCCTGTTGGGAATGCACGCTCTTCCCACAGTGCTGTCCAAGACAATCATATACAGGGGCCACAAATACGACCCCTATGATTCTGGGGAGGACATTGCTTTGGAAACTTCTCCTGTGCTTTCTTTACCTGCAGCATCTCATTTTCTCTTGGCTGACTTTTCTTGTTATTGTGGCTTTGTACTCACCAAGATACTTTTAACCCATTATATTTGGTTAACCATCCTTCTCTTTACCCTTTATAGCACCTGAGTAATTACCGCTTAATTCTCTTTAAGCTTTAACATATGGGTGAAAAGATGCAATATATGTCTTTCTGTCCCTGGCTTATTTCACTTAGCACAATGTCCTCTACTTTCATCTGTTTTGCAACAAATGCAGCCGTTCTTTCTGTTTTCTTTTTAAACTGGATGATATTTTAGTTTGTATATGTTCTGCATTTCCTTTGTCCAGTCTGTTGCTGATAGACGGCTTTGCTGATCAGTTTCTCAGCTCTTATGAATAGTGAGCACAGGAATATGAGTAACTCTGTCGCTTCATTAGTGAGACTCATGATTTTTAGTTTTTGAGGCTCTTCTCTTCTGTTTTAAGGATGACTGTTTTGAATTTACTTTCCTACCAGCAGAATATAAGAATCCTCCTTCCTTATTGCTTTGCTTTTTCCTGGTTATAGCCATCCCATCTGGAGAGACATAGCACCTCACCTTCGCATCTCCTTTATGACTAATGATATTGAGTACTTCGTTGTATATCCATATGTATTTTTGAGAAGCCTCTGTTTAGGTCATTTTCCATTTAAATTTTTTAATACCATTAAGTTGTTTGAGCTCCTACTATGGTCTGAGTTCTGCTTTCTTATTGGATGTACAGTTTATTTTTAATTTTTAAAATTATGCGTATGGTATGATAAATTGACACATATATAATATGTAGTCATTAAACCAAGACACTTAACATTTTTTTTTGTGTTGAGAACCTTCTCATCTTGTTCTTTATGAAGTATATTAAAATCTTGTTGTCAGCTCCAATCACCCTAATACATCACAGAGCACTAGAACTTTCCTCCAATCTTGCTGACAAGCTTATGCATACTTCATTGTGCCAGAAGGAATCAACAAAAATGTTTTCACACAACAAAATGAGCTCCTATATATGGTTTGTTTGATACAACATTGAGAACTTGTGCCTTCCAGCTGGGTCACCAGCAATGTGAAGCAAGAATGGATAGTGATGGATCCTTTGTAAGCCCACCCAGCTGAAAGCACCTGTAAGATGCTTCTTCTTGAGATGAAAAGTATGATAAAATGTCCGTCCCAGAATAGATGTAAATAATGGCCATTTTCTCATGTGACAGATACCACATTAGGTCAATTATTGTACATAGAGAAGTTATTGACCCAAGTACTGCTTGTCATATCATTAGACCGCATTGAACACAGCTTTGTTCTAAAGGCAATTGACCATTTTTGTGTTCATTTTACTTCTTTAGATTATTTAGAACTTAGGTAACAGTGTTGTCTCAACACATTCTGTGATAAGATTTTAGGTTTGCTCCTTAAGTAGGACTTGGTATCATCATACATAATAGATGATAGATAATGCTGAGGTGACTCACTAGGAGTTTAAAATGTACACAGACTTCAAGTGGCATTAAGGGTTACTTCTGGGGTATAGTTTTGGCATAGAGACTCTGAGTTCCTTCACACTGACATGGGTGGGTTGTTGAACCATGAAAAAAGAATTTGAAAGATGGTGGCTGGATATCCCATCTGGTTCTGATGGAAATCTCCTTTCCATTGATGCCTGCCTGGCTCAGCAGAACTTTCTGCTCCACTGTGTTGACTCTACATGAAGCTTTGACAATCTTTAATGGATGATTGATCATATACTCATGCAGGGAATTTTCTGTCTCTGTTGACAAAGAAAGGGGCGTGAACTTGTTAAATTTTATCAGTGCTAATGTTCCTACCTTTATCCAGTAGTGCACATTTTCTTCTGACACTTACAAGGTCATCCCTTTCATAAACTAAATACAACTGCTCTCTGTTACCAAGTAATAGGGCTTTAATACACTTATGTTATCCTCCCATTAAGTTTCTCATTCCCTACTTATATGTTCTCATTGGTTGTAGCTGATAGGGCTATAACAAGCTTGTTTTTGAGTCACTTGGTTGGAGGTAGGGACTGGAGAGTGGCTCAACTGTTAAAAATGCTGGCTCCTCTTGTAGAGAAATCAAACTTGGTTTCCATCACTCACATGGTGGCTCACAACCATCTGTAACTTCAGTTCCAGGGGACTCAGTGCCCTATTCTGACCTCTGCAGGTAGGTACCAGGCACACACATGGTGCACATATATACACGTTGGAAGAACATTCATACACATAAGATCAGTTGTTTCATCTTTGCGTAAAGGTTCTTTTTGATGGGTACCATATTCTTTAAGTCATTGTCTCCACAAGTATCAGGGGGTCAGAACATTATCCAGTAGCTATTAATTAAATCACTTCTACCAGGGATGGAGTATTGGATAATGAAAGGAATATGCAAGTGGTGCTTAGGTAGCCTAGGATTGCATTTCTATTTTACCACTTGAGAAGAGAATGACCCTGGCCACTTCACACATGTGAACCTCAGTCTTCTCATTTATAAGATGGAAATAGCTTTCCATTGCTGAGTCCATGTGACCATTAAGTAGGATGACATTTTCAAGTACTTGGCACAAAGCCCTCAGTAAGTGACCACAGTAATTAAGTTTATCATTGCCTCTCATTCATTGAACAGTTTCATACTCTTAGACTGATGAACTTTCTGGAGCCTTCTTGAGGACATTTCATATCTAGTATAAGAAAAAGAATTCTCTTTGGTAGTATGACTTTGGTGTAACTCTAGTACATATCTTTTAGGGAGGGGTTGAGACAGTGTTCCCTGTGTAGCCTTGGCTGTCCTGGACTTGCTTTGTAGACCAGGCCAGCCTTGAACTTATAGCAATCTGCCTGCCTTTGCCTCCCAGAGTGCTGGGATTAAAGTTGTGCAACACCATGCTGACTTTAGTACATATATTCTTAAAACAGTAAAATACACTGAACCAGAACTCTTTGCTTCAGTGTACTGCTTGAAGTTAATATTGGCTTTTAATGAAGAAAACACTTGTGAAATATTGGTTTGACTCTCCCAAGTTCCTTGGAAACCTGATATTTGCTTGTTGGATGACATACATGGTCATCAGATGCTCTGCCTCTTTTTAGGTGCTCTGATTCAATGGAGCCTTCACCTCCACTGCCTCTGTTAATGTGCAGCCCACTGACAATGCATGTGTCTCCTTCAAAATCCACTGGTGCACAAAGTCCTCACAATGGTGAATTCACTCACTCTTGGAGTCCTTAATAAGTTAACAGGCATATGTGTCCATTTATGTATGTTTAGGAGACGAGTGGGGATTGGGGAGAATCCATCTAATAAAACAGCCATCTGATCCATGAAAATGTTGGTGCTTCCTGTAAGAATTAACATTGCATTGTAATTCCTGCCAGGTGTTATATAAAGAATTGTTTATCCTACCAAGTATTTATAGCATGCACCTTTCTCCATCCCAGTGTAGCAAGGCCTCAGTGATAATGTAGAGTTTATAATACCAGGAGCTTAACTTTTTAGAACTAATTTTGCTGATATATAATTGCTGGTATAAACGTTGGCGCTTCCTTAACTGAAGTTGTGATAATGACTGTTACCCTAATGAAAACAAATGCGATTAATGGTCTTTTCCAGGTTTTTATCTGGCAGTGGCTGCAAGATTCAAATTCCTTTTGCTATGCCTCAGACAGGGCTGTAGTTTCCTGCAGAGTGGATCTGCTTGGCCTTTTCAAGAGCACACAAATGTCTCGGGAATGCTCACAGAAAGGACTTGCAAGTTCAATGAGCAAAAAGGCCTGGTGTTGTTTAAGGCAAACAATATATGAGAGAAAAAAATAACCCCTTCCTTTAATATCACATACATTGTGGGCAGGTAATTCTGTGTTTCAGCTTCAAAACATAAAGTTATTTTAGATAAGTTTCTCCCTAAATTTCCTTTTGTACATCTCAGATGATGCTATGTATAGGATATGGCATTACTTAAGGCATTTACACTTCGCGCATTAGGCTGTTTCTTATTTGAGGTGTAATTCATGTGTTAAATATTAACCTTTAACTAAGTAGTAAAAATTTCTGTCTAAGGCATTTGCTTACCCACAACTGTAATCACACAATGGAGCAGTCCCACTGAAGGACATGCTCTCCCATGCAGGGGGGATGGTACAGCCCCTGGATTTCCTGCAAGGGCACATCAAATGTTCCCTCGTGTTTTCATTATTATATTCAGGAACAATGTTGCCGAGTAAATATTTGTACTAATATGTTGCTATTTTAGGATTTCCTGGGGTGTACGCTGGCCCACAAGGTAAATAATTAAAGGATCTGCTTTGCTGGGGAGCACAGAGCAGCACTTGATACAAGTCTGATGATTTCACTTGTCCCTTTGATAATCCATAACTGTCTTCTGTAATTATTTCCATCATCCAGCCAGGCAAAGATAAAAGATGGAACACGTTTCTTGTGCCTACTCCTAGGGAAACTCCATTATCCTTGAAAGGCCATGTGACTGGGTAAAATCCAATCTGTGTGGACAGAGGCAGCCTTCAAGGACAAGCTGAGTGTGAGCTGAAAATGAAGTTGTTACCAGAGAGCAAACTGCAGTCCTTGCTTCTTATGAATATTTGAATGAGGAACTAAAAACAGCTCTGTGGACTCTAAGCACCTATGACAGTTGAAGCTGCCTGGGAATTAGGAGTCTGGGATGAAACCATCCACAGTTACCCTCTGTGTCCTGCTATGGCAGGTCTGCAGGGGGCAGGATCAGCCAGCTTTTTGTAACCCAGGTAGAAATGCTAGAAACCCTTCAGAAGCCACACAACCCCCAAATCTTCTGTGTTATCCTGATTTCATGAAAACGAATCATTTCTAACAAGCGTTGCAAGTTAGGGAATGGCGGCCGTGTTTCTTTCCCCCACGTTGTGGATATTGGTATTGCTCTTGTTTCGGGGAATAGAAATTGTGCTCCAATTGATCATTCATGATCATCTTTCTGCTTATTCCATAGGGGAAGAGAGAGGATGAGAAACACAGTCCCCGCTAGCAGAGCCCTTTGGACAATTCTTTTAAAATGCTAATAAAAAGAGTTATCAGCTTCCTAACTTGACTTTACCTAAGCCCACATAGACTATTTGTTTTTTTTTTTGTTGTTGTTGTTTGTTTGGTTGGTTTTGGGTTTTTTTTGGTTTTTTTTGTTTTTTGTTTTTTGTTTTGTTTTGTTTTGTTTTGGTAAAGATTCAGATGGCTGCTTTTGTTGAGTAGGAAGATTGGTTCTGCTCTTGTAATATGGAAGACTTGTAGAGAACATATGTAGAGGATAATTTCAAAAGACAGCTAAAATGTGTCCACTTTCATCAGCCTCCGTGGATATTATTTCTCATATTCTTCTGACATTAACACTGTTTTAATTAGCACCGCCAACTTATGGGGAAGTAAATAATGCCTGTTAAGGTGATGCTTTTAACTGGAGGGAAGAGGATGGCCATTGAGTTCCTGTGTGTGTGTATAGTAAATTCCATTTAAATTTAATTTGTTTTGTGCATTATGATGGATAGTTAAAATAATATGGAAGTCATCTGATAGTCCATAAGTTCCTATTCATGAGAGAAGTACAATATCTAATGAAGAATTTGCTGGTTCAAATATATCAGGAAACTAAGGATTAAAAAAAAAATCAGGAAATCTTAGTTATGGTTAACTTTATTTAGTGGTTGTTTATAAAAGAGTTCTCATCAAAAAAAAAAAAAAAAAAAAAGGAAAAAATGAAATTTCAGTTAGAAACCCTATTCAGAAAGTTCTACAAGTGGTGGCTCTGTCTGGTAGTACTGAAGAGCTAGACAGTATTTTTCAGTGACAGTGGGGACTACAGCGGCAGTCCTGAAGGATCCTGTAGGAAGGGTCCTCTCCTCCCCTCTGGAATTGAGTGTTCTGTTTCTACACACACTGTGAGGTTACTACGCGATGTCCTGTAGCATCAGGGCAGTGCCAGCTAGAACAGAACTTGGTTTCTTCTTTCTCTATAGCTGTATGTGCTGTAGACACTGCTGGGTTTCTAATTCTGCTGTAAGAATGGAAAGAAGGTCACAACATACAATTGTGACTTGTATTCACGGGAAGGAAGGGTCTTGAGAAGGAGGGAGCTAGACTGACCAGATATGTGTGTACATCTAGAATGGCCAGTCTTAAGTGTCAACTTGGCACAATCTACAATCACCTCAAAACAGTCTCAGATCAGGGTGGACTGTGGGAGATTGTCTTGATTATGTTAATTGATACATGAAGACTCGGCCTAAATGTGGGTGGGTCCTGGGTTTAGGTCCTGGACTACCGGGGTGGTGGTGGGGGGGTGGGGGGAGAGGAGAGAAGGACTCGAGCCTAGTCATGCATGCATTCATTCTCTCTCTCTGCTCTTGAGTGTGGAAATGACTAGCTGCTTCAAGTTCCTGTACCATGACTTCCTCACAGTGATGTAGCCTGTAACCAGAAGCCAAAAAACAAAAACAAAACAACAACAACAAAAAACCATTTCTTCCTTGAGTTGTGTTTGTCAGGGTTTTTAATCATAGCAACAGGAAATTAAGTCAAGACAGCATCCATTTTAGAAATCAGACTCTTGGAGTGGATATGAGTATAGTTATTCTAAAATAGTCCAGGGGCTAGAAAGCCATTCTCCTATTGACAGTCATATTTAATACTTCTTACAAAATCTTACTAAGCCCAGTGATTTCACGAGGCTGGATGTAGGAGCACTATTGGCACTATTGCTGGCTCTGTTGTCTTCAGAAAATCCTGGACGTATTTTGGAACTATCCTCTTATCTATATTGTGTAATATGGTCAGATAGTCTGAAAGGCGGTTTGGGGAACAGAGTACACATGGATTCCAGGTACACCCTGAAACATCTGACTTTGGAGTCTTCTTCTATCACTTGCTGGCTGTATAAGCAGCCTGAGAAATTTTCACTTAGGGAACAAACATCTCTCTTCTGGGAGAGATGCTTGTGGGCAGGAACAATGACCACATAGACTGTCGACACATGTGAACGCTCCAACAAACAGTATTTTCTTTCTCACATTTTTCTTTAAATTCTACAAAGGGCTGATGGAATAAGATCAACATTTCTGTGCAGTGTTTCAATAGAGATAGGATTAGGCATGTAACTGCAGTCTCTTGGGGTATGTGCTATATTTGGCACATGATGCCCAGGTAATATCAAGGGAGGAGGAGGAGTTTCATGAGGGAAGTAGGAAGAGAAGGAAGACAAGGAGGGAAGGGAGTTAAAAAGAGAGCTGATGTCACCAAATGTGGCACCTTTGGTACCTTCTGTTTTTCTTTATAGACTGCAATATAAAACTGTTTTACATCATTGTACAATATTTTAATTTTAAGGGTCATAACAAGGTCAGGGTTTGAAAAATTAAAGTCATTTCCAAACACTTGTATTCATGGTCTACAGACCATGAATATTCATTGGCATGTGCTTATTTGTCATTCATTAAATTGGTTTTCAAGATAAATGGGGAAAAACCACCCTATAACTAAGGGATCTTAAAAGAAGACATTAAAGAAAAGGAAGCACTCCACCATGGGTGCAGTTCATCATCTACCAAAAGTAGTTTCTCAAAGATTTTATTTGAATATGTGGGAAGGATTCCCCCACAGACTTGGGTTAGAAGTATTATTAACACTCTATGGCTCATCAAACTCACTTTGTGAATCTAAGCTAGGACAGTACTCTTTGTAGGGGGAAGCAATTACAACTGGGCTGCTTTTTCCTCAATAGAGTAAATGTCCTAATATCTATACATGTATGGGCACTATGTAATATGACAGTGGCTTCGGGGTCATCATGTAGAAGGAGCAGTAGATGATTCCAAGGAAATGGTGTCTTCTGGGAAGGGCGGGGCAATTGCAATATGAGCTCACAGCTGTTGTGACACCATGCACAAGACCTGTGTGAGCCAAACCTCAGCATGGAGGAAGGAGCTGGGCATGAAGCTTCACCCCTAGCCAAGGAGGTATGGGTAGCTCTATCTAGCTGTGGGAAGAGGAGAAGTCAGCCTTCTCTGAAACTGGAGCACTTGAGAGGAAGACCACACTCCAGCGGAAGGTCACATGTTCGAGAATGTTTGGGCAACACAAACGCCTTTGATAGGATCAGAGTAGAACACGAAAGTGGGTGGGGAAGGAAATGGAGGTGTGTCTGAGGAGAGCAGAGAGTCGGGGGGAGGGGAAGGTGAATATGATCAAAACAGGTCATAATAAACTCTCAAAGAACTAATGAAAACAAAACAAGACAATAAGAAACAAACAAACAAACAAACACAACAAAACTATAAGAAATACGTTAGTGAAAAAAAAAAAACCAAATGATGGAGCAAAAATACATGTTTGTTTCTCTATCCCGAAAGACGTCATATAAATCTGTTTGTATTAGGCTAGTGAAAAAAACTATTTGAAATAACATATGGGCAGATGTTTAGAACAACAAATAGGCCAATTAAAAATGTAAACCTGTGGTGGTTTCAGGTCACCGAAGCATAATACTTTCGCAATCAAGAAATACAATTTAGCTCTTGAAATGACTCAGAAAATCAACTCTTCCCATCCCCCTGTCATCTCAGTTATTTCAAACTGAACTACTTCACAAACACAAGGAATGACTGGAAAGTAAAACGAGTTCCTGCCACTGGCCCTTTTTACTGCTCTGAATCTAATCCCGACTCTTTAACTAACTGGGTGGTGTATTTCCAGAAAAGCAGGTTGGCCTTCATCTTCCTCATCTGTGATCCAAAAGGGTTTGCAACAAGCATTCCAGCTCAAAGCGGCTGTGCTTCTGCTGAGGCAAACGGGTGCCACGGTCCTTTGCATGGGAAGGCTTTCTTCCACAAAGTGAATCTCTTATGGTAGACCGCCCATCACTTTATTGGAACAATGGCTAGCAATGCCAAGCTCACACTCCAGTCCTGCTTGCTCAGTTTTGAGAATCTTGAATGTTAATCTGTGGACTGATGACCTCTGCAGATTTTCACAGGTCCATAAGGAATATGTATAGACTCCAAACCTTCCACTTGTTCAATGTTGGCGTCTCTATGTCCCAGCTGACAAGCACCAAAGGCCTGCTTGGCCTTCCTTATGCCACTGGCCTGCTGGCATTCGGAGCTGGCTGTCCTTGCCCTATCTCACAGAGGTTCATTGATGTGGTCAGTAAATTTTGTGGGACATCATGCCATGAACCCTTATTCATTTTACTGGTTCACAGATCCCTGGCATATATTTACAGCAAGCTGGCATTTCAAGCAAATGTATTATGAATAAAGGCCACCACAATTTGTTTGACACCACTAAACTTACCTTGCTTTCCTGGACCTGAGTGAGAGTGTGAATTATTAGCCTCTGAAGAATTAGGTAAACATGACTCTAAGAAGCATCTGCAGCATTGAGAGGAGTTGAGAGGCACCGGGGACCCTGCCTGCCCTTGGAAGATTAAATCTGTACTGCAGAAGAGAGAATAGAAACAAATTTAAGCCACAGGAATAGAACATAATGCGTTATTTTAAAAAAGCACCTAAGATGAATGTGCTGAATGGCGAAGTACAAAGCTTTGCTCCGAGAAGACGCTCAAGTGGCTTCCTTGGGGTTTTTGAAAAACCACTTTCCCCAGATGCACGCAAGGGAGAGGAGATGGAGAGTTCAGTGACGTCTGCATTACAAAGACATTTCTCTGACATCTTTTTGTGTTGATAGGTTTGGCCTCATTGGACCGATTTGTACTTAACAAGATGGAGTGAGGTTATTGCTTTTGTATTTCCAGGAGATTAATATTAGACCAATACCCAGACAGCCAGGAACTTAAGAGTTCTTCTTGGTGCATTGTCCTCAAGTGGGGCGCACATGAGACCACCTACTAGAATAATGACAGAAAATGTTAGATCGTCTGATTTTTTTTTAACTCGTCTCTACATTTTTAAATTTTTAAAAAATCTTTTTTGTCAGTTTCACACACGTCTACACTCATTTTGATTGCATTCACCTCCTATAGCCTTCTTTCATCCTCCTCCCAGGCTCACAGATCCCCGCATGCTTCTAAACTATTATTCCTTCTATTTTCATGACTTCTAGTTCTGGAACTACTTCCATGCGTACAGGTGTCCAGGTCATACGCAGGTAGCTCTTGCAGAGTGCATCGTGACTGTCACAGCTGTGTCACATCCAGAAGACAGTTTACAGCATTCCTTCCCCCCACTTTGGCTCTAACAGTCTTTCCACTTCCTCTCCTGTGATGTTCCCTGGGCCTTGGACAGGCTGTTATAGATGCCCATGACTCGAGATTGCTTATTCTCAGCACTTTGGCACCACACTGTCACCCCCTTTGAAAAGGGGCTTCTCCATCCAAATCTTAAAAAGCTTTAGCCTGCAGGGTCTTGACATAACTACTTAAAAGGCTGTTTGACTCTGTATTCATGTAGTAAAAACCATCACTAGTCAACCCCCTACCTAGGACAGGTGAAGGTGAGGGTTAGGCACAAACTCTGGATAGATGGGAAAAAAACATATAAAAACCTACTGCTTTGTAAGCCGAATGTAAATGATAATGATTTTAAGAAAAGTGCTTAAAAAAAAAAAAACTTTTCATTGTTTTTGTGCGTGTGTGAATTTCACATCATGCACCTCAATCCCACCCATCTTCCCCTCCCCTTTTACCCACCCTCCACCTCTGTATCCTATTTCCTAGCAGAGAGACAAAAAATTTCATTGTAGTGTGTCATAGTGTGTCCCATAGTATACACTTTTGTCCACTCTTCTTTGCTTGCAAGTGTTCATTGCACCAAGTCTTTTGTCTGGTATGAGGCCTCTGGCTTCTGCTACTGTGTCAATATTGAAACCTCCTCTTGGTTACCCTGTTGTTGCCCTGTGTCATGGAGATGCTATAGTTTTGGATTTGTAGGACCAGTACCTTCATGCTCTCCAGCAGTTCATCAATTAGGTAGACGCTGGGGTGGGCCAATTCAAAGCCTTGGATCTGGACCTAAGAGATATCTGAGCTGGTCAGCCCACTGACTTTCCAGCTCTCCTGTCTGCCATAGGTGGCAAGGGGCACGGGGCAAGGGGCAAGGGTATGTGTGGGGGTCATCTCTCCCTCGGCCATGTCACAACATTGCAGACAAGTGATGGGGCCAGCTCTCCTGCGCTCACACCATTGGGGCTAGCTGGCCTGTAACTCCCATGATGTGCAGGCTGCCTAGGGGGCATGGGGGCCAGCTCTCCTGCTCTCATGCCCCCAGAGCGAGTTCTCTCACCATCCCAGGTGAAGGATGAAGCCAGTTCTGCACAGCCCTCAGACATGTCCCTGGGTGGCAGCCCAGACCAGGGACATCCACCCGGCCTTTGGTGGTAACAGAACCCTACTGTTTGCAATGCCCCTATGGTGGCAGCACAGGCCAGGACCCCACCATGGTCCCAGGTGGTGTCACCAGCCACTCACATCAGGCTGTTCCTCGCTCTCCTCAAATCTCCAGTTCTGCCTCTCTTCATTGTGCCCACATGCTTCTGTTTCTCTTTCTCTTCCATTTCTCTGTCACTTACTTGCTCCTTTTAGTGGCACCCAGGGTCTCTGAGTATCTGGTATTGTCTCAGAAATGGTCTCAGGAGTGCTATGCCCTGTTTGTGCGTTATGGCACTGGGCAGAGGTCATCTCGGGCAAGGTCTGCCCCTGCCCCACACCTGTGTGGCAACCCACTGGTGGTCATTCTCAAGCTAGCTCCCCATTCAAGCCCCACAGTGCCTGTCTGGTGGTCACCTAGGGTTTGCTCCTCTTGCCTACTCCACCCCCTCAGTGGCACAATGCAAGGGTCTGTCTTAAACTCACTCCTGCCAAGGGACCCTCAGTCCCAGGTGGAATTCTTCTAGTCTCCAGCTTACTCCCAGCCCTGGGAGCTGTGAGAGCCTGTAGCACAGGACTGATGGTCATCTCAGGCTACCTCTCTGAGCTTCCTGGCTCTGGACTGGTGGTCATCTCAGGCTCACTTTTTTCAGGGAATGTTAGGCTACTAATCATTCAGACATTCTTAGGTGAAGACACTCGGTGTAGACACAGCCTCTCTCCTCTCTGCCATCTACTGACACACATGTGACATAGCAGCCACACCTGCAACACTTCAAGGAGTAGGAAGAAAAGCAGTTTTAATGGAGGTTCTTGCTGCCACTAAAAGCCATAGGCTTTTAAATGAAAATTTCACTGTATGTTGAAGATGCCTCCTGATGACTTGCCGGCTTGGAGGATTCTAGAAGGTTCCAGGAAGATAGAGGCTCTTTGTTGCCCTCCAACGCTGGATGTTAAGGTGGTATTGCTCATATCCTGACCCCTTTCTACTCTTATATTTGTTTTATAGTACTTGTGGCATATCAGTAAATGCTATAAAAATGTAGTTTATGAATAAATAGTTATGGTTGGGCTAGGTACTTCTTTGAGTTTTGGTTTGTTTTTGTTTGCTTTTATTGTTTGAGAATTCCACATATGTGTATAAAGTGTTTTGATCAGATTCACCACCTATTCTCACTGCTCCATTCCTTTCACTTATCTTGCTCACCACTATTCCCGCCCAACCTTATGTATCTTTCTTTTTAATTTGCGGAGTTCACTTAGTGCTGTCAGTATGTGTGCGTGCATATGAAAACTGTTCTCCCTCTCCCAGGAGTCGCCAGTTGTCTTTTTTATATTTTTTCTTTAACTGTACAGGAAATTAAACCCAGATCCCTGACATGCTAAGCAAGTCCTCTATCACCCAGTTATATCTGTAGCCCCGAGATTTTAGTTCTTGAAAGATATATTTGTTAAATTCCATTTTACCCCAGTTATTTTATGCATCGCGATGCATTATTTAAATGACAATTATAGGGATACATTTGTCAGAAGATTTAGAGATTATTGCTTTGGGAAAAATATGTGATAAATTACAACCTTTTCATAGGGAATCCTATAAAAAGCAAATTATAATTTTGTCTGAATCAGTAAAATAGTTCAGTCTGACCAAGTTAGTAGAAAGACCAAATATCAATAGCGGGTAGCCCTCTTCACGTGTCTAGCCTTGAAGCTAAGCCATGGGGGCTCTCGTGTGTGGAAAGAGTGGGAAGGAACAAGGGCTCTCTTTTGCTCTTAGGGATGCTCCGGTGTTTCTGTGATTTATGGGCAGAAAGTGACTTTGATGGGCTGAGCTGCTCACCGCATTTCTTGCCATTGTGCTGTTTGAATGCTCTGGGCCTGCTGTGCCTGGAGGGCCAAGCCCTGCATGAGGTATACTATGTCATGGGGTGTCACCAGCTTTGTTTTCCCACTCATTGTCTCTCACATCCCCTCCCTCATGCTGTGGCAGGTGGATGACTCTTATTCAGGCCCCATCTAATTATGTGACATTTCTCAAGCAGCGATATGTCATTGGGTTTTGGTCAGGGGAATCTCTATGACGGTGTGACTCATGGGCTGCATGAAGAATCTTCATATTCCAAGAGTGCTTTTTCAAGTGGGCATTTTGAAAAATTATAGCAGTTAAACACCAGTATATCCTTTTGATTTATAAAATGCCTAAAATTGTTTCAGTGGAATAACCATAATACAGATAAAAACATCTCTTTACGGATTTGTTTTTATTATTTAAAATTGTGTGTGTGTGTGTGTGTGTGTGTGTGTGTGTGTGTGTGTGTGTGTGTACATAGGCTTGTCAATAAGAGTGCAGGAACCCACAGTTGCCAGAGGTGTTGCATCCCCTGGATCTTGACTTGAGGCAGTTGTGTGCAGCTTGAAGTGTGTGCTGGGAGCTGAAGCTGGGTCCTTGGCAAGAACAGTAGGCAGTCTTAACTGCTAAGCCACCTCTCCAGCCCTATCCTATTCTTACAATCTTGTGAGTGTTAGTCAGCATTCTTTAGAAAACAGAACTAACAGAGATTCTCTCCTCTCTCTCTCTCTCTCTCTCTCTCTCTCTCTCTCTCTCTCTCTGTGTGTGTGTGTGTGTGTGTGTGTGTGTGTGAGAGAGAGAGAGAGAGAGAGAGAGAGAGAGAGAGAGAGAGAGAGAGAAAGAGAGAGAGAGAGAGAAGGTAGAAGCAGGGAGAGAGGGAATAGCAAGGGAGGAAAGAAGAGGAGAGACATAAAGGGTTAGCTAATACAGATGATACCCCAGCAGCTCTTAAGTCTAAGGGCTGCAGGTATAAAACAGACCTGCAGGGTCAATCCCCGAAGAAGCAGTATTGCAGCTAAAGCCATGGTTCTGAACCTGTTGGTCATGATCCCTTTCACAGGGGTCACCTAAGACCATCACCAACCCCAGATCTTTACATTATGATTCATAACAGTAGGAAGATCACAGTTATGAAGTAGGAATGAAAATAATTTTATGGCTGGAGGTCACCACATCATGAGGAACTGCATTGAAGGGTGTCAGCGTCCTCAGTGATTGAGCTTGGATATGACCGCAGTCTGTTGGCAAACTCCACTTCCTCCAGAGAAGTTAGTGTTTTCTACTAAAGGTCTCAGCTTGTTGGGGGAGATGCATCACGTTATAAGAGATGTTCATCTTTACTCAGACTGAAATATTAATCTCATCCAAAGGATACCCTTCCAGAGTCATCTAGAATAATGCTGGCTCAAATATCTGGATACCACAGCCTTGACACAGGAAGTTAATCATCTTCCTGGCAGAGTTCTGTGCACCTATGCTCTTGGTTTGTTTAATGAATGCTACTGTACTGTGGACATTTTCGCAGTAGGTCTGTTTGTATGACAGTAGATGTTTCACCTCCTGTAAAGGCTTTAAGGACGTTTCCTTTCCAGAGAATTCTGAAATAAGTTCTCATCCCTGAAGGCATGAACTCAACACTGAAAGCCAAATTGTCAGCTAGGTTATCCCTAACAGAGACTAAAAGGAAGAGTGTGCGAGGAGATTGTATGCTGGATGCCCATTCCTGAGTGGCATCAAGAAAAGAGCAGGCGGTGACACCAGATGAAGGTGACTCCCTCAAGTATCTCCCCAGTCTTGAAGGCTATCATTTTTCCTCTCACCAGATCCATATCTTTCTAAGATGTAAATATTAGTATTTTTAGTTGAAAATCACTTGACTCCTGTAAGAAATTATCATAAAGTTATAGCCAGCACAGATTCCCAGAACATCCTTAAGAATTCAACTATAAGATTACAGCTCTCAAAGAACTGTTATTCTTACTCCTTCAATTGGATGAGCCCATAGATGTATATTAAAGAAAGAAGTCTTAGGCCTGGGGAGCTGGCTCAGCAGTTCAGAGCAGACCTTCCCTTTCAGAGGACCTGGGTTTGATGTTCAGTGCCCCTGTGGCTTCTCACAACTGTCCGAAGCTCTAGTCCCAGGAGATATTTATGGCCTGTAGTGTTACCCGCCAAACAAGTGATGAGCCGGTTTGTTAATAGTGGGCTCCACCCTTTAGACATCCAAAAGAGAAAGATTAAGGGGCAGACCTCACTTCATTTTGCAAATTTGTCCTTTTTCCATCATACTATACTGTGCAGAAACGGCCCCATAGTTCTCTCAACGGTGTTTAGGGTGATGAGGGACTTTAAACCCAAAGTTTGCTGTGGGCACAGCCCGGTTTCTACCCTATCTTTCTCCTCCTCTGCTTAGATTTATTTTCTAATATATGATTCTTCAACTTCATGCATGTTTTGATTATGCTTTTTACTAACTTGAGTTAGAGCTGAGAGGTCTGACCTGGTGTCTTACAGACTTTCATAGCACAGGATTCATGATCTTTGCTGCTCTGGGCTTTTCTCCACAGTCCAGGTAGAGTGTGCATTCAAATTCAGTTCCTTTAAATTTAGTTCCTTTAAGAGTTCTCCAGCAGTCTGAGTTTACAGACAGTTCTAATTCTTCTTGAGTCCAAGTGGGTAACCACTGGCACATGCACACAAACACACAAGCGCATACTTGTGCACATGTCAAAGATGAACTTAATTCTCAGAGACAGTGAAATCTAAATCCATATGGAAATGACATTTTCCTAGCTTGCTCCACACCACAGCTTTGCCCGCTAATGATGCCAAGTGTTTACATACAAGGCAAAGCAGTTGCACACACTCTTCATTTTCAATTTTCCATTGTGCCACGGCACTTCCTGAGAGTGGAGACTTGCTGCCATTGTGGCTATCCTTGACTACTTTCCCACAGAAGAAGCCTCTCAGCACACAGACCTAGCTTTGAATTTGCCCTTGTTTTAAGCAAGGCCAAATGCAATTTAGAGAAATGCATTGCCATTCCATTTTCTAGCTAACCAGAGGAACATGATACATGAATAGATGACTGTCTGTTATTAAAACGCCATCATGGTGGGAGTGGTGATGGTGATGGTAGCCCCACAATGCTTTTCCACTTGAGTAGGGAAATAAGAGGTTTATATTGAGAAGGTCACAAAAATTTCATTCAAAGCAGCTTATATTTTCTTTTAGAGTGTTTTTTTAATGTTGGAAATAGAAAGTAAAACTTGCTGTTAATTTTTTTTCTATTAGGGGAATAATTTTATTTTCTTGGAGGAAAATAGCTTGATAGACTGCTTAGAAGTAAAGACAAGACATTTGAGAATATTTTGGAAGGAGGAAAGAGGCAGGTAAGTGTGTCCTCAAAGAAACGCACAAAGTTGATGGAGAGAGCAAATAGTGCAGAGCAAAGGCAGAATAATGGAGTAGAGAGGGAAAGTAGGGTATATGGTTAATTATAAAAACTTAGGTATGCCATTGACAATAACTCTGAAAGAACTTGCTAAAAAGTAGAGAAGAGTAATTCCCAATTTTAGACTATCTGCTAAAATATTTCTCTAGCAATATGTCATCTTTGTCAGTAAATGTTTATCCCTAAGAGATGTCTTAGGCGTCAGGGATAGAGTCTGTGTTTGTAGTAGGAGGTTTGGAATGCGGCAATGATGAGGCCCCAACAAAAGAATAAAGGCGTAGTCCAAAGACACAAGACGAGAGAGGGAAGCCTTAGTGGAGGCTGGGAAAGGGAGCCAGAGGTGGCTAGAGTCATAGAAGCCCCAAGAGTCTAAATAATCCCGGGGAGAACTGTGCACTTCCCACAAGATGTAAGGTGGTACTTGAAAAATCATATAAAATGTAAGTGGCAGGGTGACACAAAACAAGGCACTAGTTAAATGTGTGTATGTTTAGAGGCATGATTCAGGAGGACTATGTCAAATGAAAAGCTAAAGTTTCTATAGCAATACAGGACAGAATAGATGGGTAGCAGACAAAAAACAGTGGGTGTTCATTTTGTCTTAGGTGCCACTGATGGAACAGATCAAAGCTAGCCCTACTCATTATTTTCCAAAAATTCCTATAAAATTACTATTAATTACAGAGGAGAATAAATGTGTTTCCTTAGGGATTTGGAAATTATTCTTTTTGAGAGTGTGAGATTTCCCCTACCCTCCACAAGTCTTTGAGGATGCATTTAAAAATACCCCAAACAGTGATTATCATCGTTAATACATCCCTTAGTTTCCCCATTAAAATTCTCACACAGTGTTTTCAGCTAAAATCTCCACTGCAAGAAAATACTCCGTCTCCTGTTCTTATGCATATTCCATGCCTCCCTCCCCAACTCTAACAGGACACATTTTTATGTACTTATTTATTGAGCATCTCCTCAGGTAGTATATAAAATCCAGGAGCTCAAGAAATCTTTGTCTTATTTATTTATTTACTTACTTATTTAGCTAGAACCACAGCAGGAGTTTAATGCACATTTATTGACCACATGAATAATACTTGGCTTCGGTTTATATCCTCAGGGATATAAGTAATCTATACAGAGAAGCCTTGGGTAATATGAATTGTTGAAAAAGGAACAAGAAAAGGTAATTAATCCACCCTAGTGTTCAGCTCTCTGGCTCACCTGCAAGGCTGAGACTGGAATGTGAGAATTGTCACACACTGTAGCCAAGGTGCTCACTAGGCAGTGTCTCAGACAGGGTCTCTTTGTCTGGGTTGATGCAACTCACACGCCAAAGCTCATTGCTTGGGAAAACTGTGTGCTGATTGTACGGAACGTTGGGGGCCCTGATTGCTCTCTACTTCTTAGGATGCCTTTGATGACCTTGTTCTTCACCTTGTAGCCTACTTAAGCAAGAAAGAGTTGGATCAGCATGTTGAGTCACTTCTCTACAGTACGGCTCCAGGCTTGGAGTCCATCCTTGGTCCAGCCAACCTAGGCCACTTTACAGAACCACCTGGTTTCTTCTCCTTTACAGCTGAATACAACATTGTTGTGTATATACTGCATTTTCACTATTCATTCATCAGTTGAAGAAAGTTTAGGTTTGTTTCTATTTCCTAACTGTTGTGAGTAGAGCAACAATGAACATGGAGTATCTACGGAGTAGGATGTCCTTTGAGCATCTGCTAGAGAGTGGTCTAGCTGGGTCATAGTACAGATATATTTTTAACTTTCTGAGAATTATACATATTGATTTTCAGAATGGCTGTACAACTTTGCAATCCCACCAATAATGAATAAGGGTCTCCCTTTTTCTGTATCCTCACCAGAATTTGTTGTCAGTTGTCTTCTTGATCTTAGCTACTCTGACTGAGATAAGATGAAATCTCAAAGCTTTTTAATTTGTGTTTCTCTAATTGCTAAGGATGTCGAACACCTTTAAAGATATTTCTTGGCCATTTTAACTTCTTCTTTTGAGGCCATTCTGTTCATATCTGTAACCCCTGTTTAAATTGAGCTGAGTTTTTCTTGGTTCTCTGTATTTTTTTTTATTTTATTTTTTTTAGCATTTCCTATATTTTGGCTACTAGTCCTCTATGAGATACACAGTTGGCAAAGACTCTCTCCCATTCTGTTGGCTTTCTCTTGACTCAATTGATTATGTCTTTAGCTGTTGCAGAAGATTTTTAATAGGATCCCAGTTTTCAGTGGTCAGCATTTTGATAGCCCAGAGACCCAGGATGGAACCAAACACAACTGACAAAAACAAAGGGGGAAAAGTCAATGAAATTATTCCTAATAATATTCTTCTGTAGTCAATAGATCAGTGCCTAGCCTGATCGTCATCAGAGAGGCTTTATGCAGCAACTGATGGGGGCAAATGCAGAGACCCTCAGCCAAACATTAGGAGGAGCTCAGGAAACCCCTCGGAAAAGCAGGGGAAGGGTTGTAGGAGCCAGAGGAGTGTAGGATACCAGGAGAACACGGTCCACAGTAGCCACTAAGCAGGATTCATAAGGGCTCACAGAGACTGAAGTGACAATCAGAGAGCCTATATGATTTTGAGCTAGGTCCTCTGCATAAATGGTATCATTAAGTATAGGTTGGTGCTCTTGTAGGATGCTTAACAGTGGGAGTGGGAGTTTTTCCTCCTTTTTGGACCCTTTTCCCACTACTGGGTTGCCTCTTCCAGCCTTGCTATGAGGGTTTTGTGGCTAGTCTTAGTGTAACGACTTGTTATGCCATGTTCAGTTGCTATCCCTTGGGGGGGGGGGCTGCTTTTTTTCTGAAGGGAAATGGAGGAAGAGTGGATCTGGGAAGGGATGAGGAGTGGAAGGAGCGAAGGGAGGGGAAACTGTGATAATAATGTAATGTATGAGTGAATAAGAAATACAAAAAAGCAGGAGATATTTTCTCCTCAGTTCTTTTTTCTCTATGACTTTCATCACGAAGGTATGTTGGATTTTGCCAAAGGCTTTTTCCTTACAGTGAGGTGTCATGTTATTCTTATTTTTGGTCAGTAAATAAGATTTATTACATTTATTGACTTATTATATTGACCCTTCCTTTCGTCTCCAGAATAAAGGCAATTTGATCATGGTGGATGATCTTTTTTATTTTATTTTATTTTATATATATGCTTGTGTTCTGCTTGCATGTCTTTTACTGACTTTTTTTTTAAATAATCTGTGTTCAGTATGGGTAAAATTTATGTCTTAACAAGGTCATAATATTGAATCTGTTAAATAATTGTATTTCCAACCTGGTTGATTAGGCCCAAATTCCATGTGCTTTATCATCCTTGTCCATACTTCTACTCTACCGGACACAGTTAGCACTGTTATAACTTGGTATGACATGCCCCCCCCCCCGCAAAAAAACAAAAACCCATGTGTTGTAGTCTTGAACCCAAGATGTTAATCATTAAGAGGTGATTGGATCCATTTGTTTATGCTATTGATGAAGTTATAATTTGATAACATTCTTGCATGATGGTGGACACTAGGGCATCCTGGGTAGAGCAAGCAGGTCACTGTGGCATGGCCTGAAGGGTGTATCTTGTTCCTGATCCCTTCCTCTTGCTCTTGCTGCTCCCTGTCTGTGGGAGATGAGCAGCTTTCCCCACTGGGTGCTTCTTGCCGTGATGTTCTCCTTAATCCTCATCCAGAAACAACAAGATGGAGTCACCATGGGCTGAAACTGAATCCCAAGCAAACGTTTCCCCCTTTAGGTTGTTATGTTCCAGTGTTGAGATGCTAACACAGATACCCAAGGAAGGAGTGTGGTGATCACAAGAGCTGTGAGTCAGCAGCGAAGCAGGGAGAATGAGAATTACAGATGGAAAGCTGCCATGGCTATTCTTAGATTTTCCTTTTCTGAGTGACTAATTCACTCTTGATGCTGTTCAAACCAGTCTCCCAAACTGCAAAGCTGAAAACAAACTTAGGTTTTTGACTTCTCAAGCGTGAGCCTGCCTTCCACTCAGCTTCAATCCTGCTTGTTCTGTGTCTCCAGCTAGATAGCAAACTCTTTAAGACCTGGAACTGTGATTCAGTTTGAACTTTCCCAGGCGGCAAGGTAGAATAAAGAGTAAATGCTCACTGGATGTTAGTTAAGTCCTCTTAATTGGCAGCTGCACTAGGTCAGCTGTAAGGGATTTGGGGATTAGCCAGTTATGCTCATTATTTGATGCCACTCTTCACCTCTCTCTAGATATAAACAGTGACATCACATCTGACAATTCCATACTGAACGGTTTCCATAGACTCACTTTAGATGGGAAGTCAGCAACTGAAACCCAAACAGCCTACCTAGTACATTGTATTTTCACATAGCATCAAAACATCATATGCTTTCAAAACCATAAGTAAATTTCAAGTCTTTAAAATATTTATCTACAAAATATCTAATTCTTTCCTTTGTTATTCCATGTCTCCTAACTGACCCTTGATCCCCCTTTCACTGCCAACCACAATACAGAATCCCACAGGTACCACCCTTAGCAGGCTCTCCACATTCAAAGGTCAAGTGCATCCATTTCTTTTGTTCTCTAGGCTTTTAAGTGAATCATGACATGATCCTGAGAAGTCAAAGGAACCCTGGAGAAATGAGCCAGATATGTGCAAAGGGATACAAAAAGTGGGAGGCTTCTATGTTGGGAAGGTTCCCCAATGCTGCTCCCTCATACTCATCAATTTTTGGCCCTATGGGTATAAAAGAAAGTTTGCTCCTGCATGTTGATTGAAAACTAGAACATGAATGTGCTGGTTCTAATGTGCTTCAGCCTGGAGATTTGGGGTTTTGGAGCAAATTATTTTGAGAAAAAAAGTCTCTATTTGGGCTGTCATTTCATGTTGTCACTGTATTCATATGGAAGTTCCCAGTACACAAAGAGTTGCTCCATGCACTGAGCCCATGGGTGAGAGAGATTCTAGATTGGGTTTCTCTTGGCTATTTTCTGTAACAGTCATTACTAATGTCTGTCTCACATTCTCTCTGCCCAGTGCTATGTTTGTTTCACAGCCTGGTGGATGGTTCCTATGACTACTGACAATCTCCTGCTTCCACAGTGTATTCCTGTGTTCCTTGCTGAGATTCCTTCCAGAGCAACAGGACCTTCCCTGGTAGTGAGAGCAATGATGCTGGTGAGGTTGGGAGGCAGTGTGTCTCTGAGGGATCACCCTGAGGGCCACAATGCATGGTGCCCTGGTGGGTCCTATTGAGCCTCACTGCCTGGCAGCTGCATCACACTCTCATTGTAGACCTGGTGAAGTGATCTTTTTCTCTCCTAATGATTGGGTAAAACAGTAGCTATTACACAATCCCAGAAGAAGAGCTTTGGTATGTTTCTAAAGGAAACTTTGGCAACTGTCTCTCAACCAAGGAGACCAGTTTGTTCTTTGTTTCCATTACTCTTTTCCTTCTCTCTTGTGGTAAGAAAAATACCTTCCTAGGACCATAAGTCTCACAAGGGCAGCAGCCATAGCTGTTTTGCTTGTGTCTGTACTTCCAACAGGCAACTTAAGACTTAGTACTTGGTAGGTTATTCATACAGCAATTCCATCTACCATCTCTATCTGTCTGTCTGTCTATCTTCTATCTATCTACCTATCTACCTATCTATATTCATCATCATCATCATCTATGTATCTGTCATCTATCTATAAATCTATGTATATATGTATGTATGTATCTATCTATCTGTCTATCTATCTGTCTATCTATCTATCTATCTATCTATCTATCTATCTACCTACGTACCTACCTATCTACCTACCTACCTTCCTACCTATCCTCTACTCAACATTTATCAATCATGTTATATTTAACCATCTGCCTAGCACATATGGAGATTATTTTCACTATATTTATAAAAATATGCAACCATTACCATTTTCTAATTTCAGAACATTTGCGGAGGAGTGCTATGAAGTGGTGTCTTCTGGATATGAACCGACCACTGCAACCATGAACACATGTGAGCTGTAAACACTTCACAAGGTACAAAATTGGCTATTCAACAGTCTGTCAAGTATACGGGAGGTGTTTAGGAGACATCACCCCTCATGAAGGGCTATTGGAGGTTGATAGCTACGAGAGAAGAAGCTGTAGTTTTCTTTAGCAGTGTACCCACTGGTAAGGTGCCCATGTTCCTTCCAGTAATAACACATCATACATGCTCATATAAACAACCCTCATACAGACTCAGTGGTCTAAATAAAAACAAAAGACACAGAAGTAGAGGAGAGACTGGTAATGAAGCACAGGGTCTGCAGGAATCAGAAGAAGATAAAAGATGGTTGTGGGTAGTAATATATTCATAATACATTGAAAATATGTATGAAATTGTAAAACCAAATAAACAGACAAAGGCTTTTTCTATTCTTTTCTCCTTATGCCCTGGAAATCACTCATTTACTTTCTGACTACTCTAAACACTTCCTATAAAAGAAATTATGTAATATGACCTTTTATATCTGGCTTTTTTCACTTATCACAATGTTTTCAAGGTATGTCCATGTTATAGCATGTTTTAGCACTAGTACCTCACAGCTTTTTATAGCTGGATAATATTCCTTCATAGGAATATACCATGTTTTGTTTATTCAATCCTCAGTTTGTAGACATTTGAGTTACTGTCTTTGGTTATTTGAATAATACTCCTGTGGGCATTCATATGTAAGCAGAATAAACCATTTTACTTTTTCATCAGTAATGTCTGAAACAGTTCAGTTTTCCCATTTTCTTACCACTTGGTATCATCTTCCTTTTTATTATAGCCATCTTAACGTCAGACTCAATTTGCTTTGAAGCGAATGGACTTTGGAGAGCATGCTAGATTTTCTTTTCATCCAGCAATTTGCTTTCCCTCTGCACTGTCCTCCTTTTGCAGCGATATATAGAAACTAAATTTCGTGAAGCAGCTGAGAGTGTTGACTTACATAAAGGCAATGATCATTTTCATTTTCTACAGCAATCACTGTCTCAAATTCAATAAAATCGGACGTAGATTCAGCATACTGTATCTAATGTGCGCCTCTGACCTTATCAAGTTGTATGACCATGGGGAAGTCACTTCTTCTCTGGACCGCAGGTAAGTTGTCTGCATATGGACAAAGTCAGATCTGATGACTTATACTAAATGGCTCTAAGCTTTCTTTGAAAGTTCAGTGTGCACAACAGTGGAATTCTTTTATCCATATTTTTTTTTTTGCACATGCTCTGCTTGTTCCATGGGGGATATGTTCTTTATCAGTGGCAACTACTATTTCTGGGAATCTCAGAATTGATATCTTAATTTCAAAGAATACAGATGATTGAACCCTTTCTTCCTAGGTAGGACAATCAGCTAAGATATGGGTATACGACTTACACTTGGAGATCCACGCTATCAAGGCCAGTGGCATTTGCCCTTGGGCTTCTCTGCTGAAGAGAATTATATATATAATTTGTATTTACTTGACTTCCATGTATAGATACAAGAAATTTCAGTTGCATTCCCCACCTCCAGCTTCCCATGGATCACCTCCCATGTAACCCTCTCAACTTCATGATTTTATAAAAACACCCACACATGAAGTAGGGCTAACCTGGAGCATGGTCAACCTTCTAGATGCCACACTCCTAGAGAAAACTTATTCTCCACCACCCCCGCCCGCAAGAACCCATCATCAGCCCACAGCTCATCAGCGAGGGGTGAAGAGGGCTTAGAAACCATTCTTCCTTCCATGCTAGAATGTTGGCTGTTACAATCTTGTACAAGCCTTGTGTAGACATCTGCAACTGCTATCAGTTCAGGGGTGCAGCAGAGCTGTCAAGCTCCAGAGACCCTATTGTGCCCCAGTTCTTCTTGACCTCTGGCCATCATTGTCTTTCTGTCCCCTCTTCCAGTGACGTTTCTTGAGCCACAAATCTTTTCTTGGTGGGGGTGGGGGGTGGGGGACTTGAGACTGGGCTTTACTGTATAACCCTAGCTTTCCTGGAACTGGCTTTGTAGATCAGGCTGGCCTCAAATTTGAAGATCCATCTGCCTCTGCCTCCTAAATTCTGGGAATAAAGGCATGTGCCACCGCCTCAGTTTTGTTGTTGTTTTGTTTTTGGAGACAGGTGTGTGTGTGGTGTGTGTGTGTGTGTGTGTGTGTGTGTGTGTGTGTGTGTGCAGCCCTGGATGTCCTGGCACTCACTTTGTAGACTAGGTGGGCCTCAAACTCATAGAGATTCAATCTGCCTACCTCTGCCTCCCAAGAGATGGTATTTAAGGCATGTGCCACTACCACCTGGCGAGCCACAAATCTTAACACTGCTTACGCAGTTGTATTCACCATGGAGAAAGTGCTTAATAGTGAGAAAACAGCTCATTTAGTTTGTAATATATTTTGAAGTGTTTGGTGCATGCGTGCATGTGTGTAAATATTTACTGAGCCAAGTATAGTCATACACACATGTAATATCAGTACTTGGGAGACTGAAGCAGGAAAATTGCCACTAGTCAGAGGTTATAATGGTCTATGTAATAAGACTACATCTCAAAACAGAAACAAAAAAAACAACAACAAAAATCAGAACAAAACAGAGACAAACAAACCAACCAAAACATTTGTTGAGTGCTGACATTGGATAGTCTGAAGTAGTTTTTTGTTTTTTGTTTTTAGGTAGAAGCCTGTAATTTCAAGGAGAATCTAGGCTAGTTTGGTGGCTGAGACACAGAAATGGGGAATTAAAGTAAGATGAGGAGTAAGTACATCAAGTTTGCAACCAGCATATTCCATATGAGGTGCACACAGGGGCTGGGGGGTGCTTGACTAACAGTCTACTGACTGATGTCTTACCCAGTGCTGTTACATAGTGGTGTGTCCCATAGTGCTTTGCTATCTGACAACCCTGTGCGCTCCATACATTTTAGCTCCATCACTTTGGGCATATTTTCTTTATATTTAGACCTCACTTCTTATATCTACAAAATGATTTTATACATGAGCTGTACTGATGATTAAACAAGACCACAGAGATTCTAGTTCTTGATACCTAGACAGAAGCCTCTTCCAGCTCTGAAAGATCAAATTGTACATAAAATTTATCTTTAAAAAATGTACTTAAGGAGCCGTGCACCCTGGGGCACTCTAGGAGGCAGAGGCAGGCAGTTCAAGTCCAGACTACTCCACAAAGCCAGTCCACGCCAGCCAAGGCAACACAGGGAAACCTTGTCTCAAAAAACAAAAAACAAAACAAAACAAAACCAAAAACAAACAGAAAAAAAATGTACTTAAGGGCCATAGAAATGGCTTAATGTGTAAATGTGCTTCCTGCCCAGTCTAAAGATTTGAGTGTGATCCCAAGGTTAACTCCACAAGTTGTTGTCTAACTGTACATACATGTCATGACACATATGCATGCACACACACACACACACACACACACACACACACACACACACACACACACTTAATCTTAAAACTGCATTTTAAGCTGAGGAAATATTTTTCTCTTGACGCTATTATATATAATAGTTTTTCAGTGACCTCTTAAATACCAATCACTTATTTAGCATAGTGACTTCACAAACACACTAAATCAACACAATTCAGTGATTATCCCAGATGTTCACACATTTTGGAAAGATTAGTAGGTAGAAATTGAGATGATGGATAGCATATAAAAAAAAAACTCTTGCTAAACAACAATCAAAATTGATTAATCAAGAATTTTCTCAGAGGTCCCGCTCAAACTATGGCACCAGCCAAGAACAATACGTGCAGTAAACTTTGAACCCCTACCCAGATCTAGCCAATGGACAGGACATTCTCCACAGTTGAGTGGAGAGTGGAGACTGACTTTCACACGAACTCTGGTGCCTCATATTTGACCACGTCCCCTGAATGGGGAGGCCTGGTGGCACTCAGAGGAAGGATAGCAGGCTACCAAGAATAGACTTGATACCCTATGAGCATATACAGGGGGAGGAAGTCCCCCTCAGTCACAGGCATAGGGGAGGGGAGTAAGGGGAAAATGGGAGGGAGGGAAGAATGGGAGGATACAAGGGATAGGATAACAATTGAGATGTAATATGAATAAATTAATAAAATATATTTTAAAAAAGAATTTTCTTCCTGAAGGCATGAGTCTTCTGATTATGAGTTTAATGACAACAATCTCCTTGTCAAATGTTGGTATCATAGCCAGTAGATCCATTTGTCTTTGGTCTCAGAATTGGCTGTCACTTGGACATAAAATTAAAGCATTGCAATAGCTTTGGAACAGCCTCATGAGTCACTACCATAGTGTCATTATTGTTTAATGGATGCACAGAGTAAATTCATGTCACAGCAATGGGAAATCATTTTGTCTGCTACTGGCTCAGGACTTGGAGAGTGTGGTAAGTTGCCTGTCTACTCATTTCAAACCTTAGTTCCTCTTTGTTGTCTGTACTCTTATCTGTCTAACCCACATTGCAAAGTGACAAAACTGATGAAATGGTTAAAGGAGCAAATGTAAATATTTAAAGTATTTCCTGAAAATAACTGTTTCCAAGCATCTATGTGTAAACTAAAGACCTGGAATGGGATTTGGATTACTATTGCAGTCTAAAACAATGGCAGGTTTGTCAAGGGAGCAGTCCTTCTATGAATCAATTATTTTCCTGATTAGATTACACTCATAAAGAAATGAATACGGTGCCTTTTAGAAATGCAATATAGTTATGAACAAAAAGCCCACCTTCATCCTATACTTTTAATGACTAGCAAAGCTATCTCATGGTTTGGATAGAGGCCCAGGAAATGATCCAAATGGGATATTCTTTTCTTAATCTATTAGGGTAATGTACAATTTGCTTCCCTACTGTACCAGAACCCATCTAACATGGCAGGTATTATTAGGAGACACTGAAATGGTGATATTCCGGAGACAGACTCACATAGAGTTTATCATCTCCAGACGCAGTGTCTGTCATAGCCTGAGACATTTACAAGAAAGTATGGCTGACCAGCAGGGAACTTTTATGTTTTCAAAATTGATTGGTTATAGGCATACAGTATAATAGTCGGTGTGGTCAACATTATGCAAATATATGAAGGGTCAGTGGATGTGCTGCATATTCTCTTCCTCTGCCCTCAGACCTTACTCCAAGTTAATAAAGAATATGGGGTACTAAATTACAAACTCATAAGAAAACCAGAGGAGAATGCTGTGTCTTAGGCCATCACCATCAGTACCAGACAAGAGAAAGACACAACTTTATGGAGATCGAGATACCATCGACAGAAAATGATTGTAGTCATTTTCAGGATTAAAGACGTAAGAGTGAAAAACAGAGCCCTCTTCAGAGAAGACATCAAGACATCGAATCTCTGATTAGACGATGTTGCCCAGACACAAACAATGAGAAACCCAAGGCTAAGGACCAAAGGTGAAAACTCAAAGACAATAAGGATGGATACTTCTCTTCCATCTCCCTGTGGACACTTATAACCAAGAGGGCTTTGAGTTCTGGGAGAAGATGCCAAAAGCCACCAAACACTCTTCTTGCTACCTCTATTGGAAATGGTTGCTGAGAAGATGCTGGCTGAGGCCGAGCCCTACTCCAGGGGGACTCAGTTAGACCATGTAACTGGTGTTGAAGGGATGCAACCTTCCACTGCTTTTGTGCTGTTTCAGATGCTTGTCAGTTCTCTGAAACTGCGCTCCTTTTGGCAAAAAAATGGGTGCTATTTGATTGTTGGATGCTTTATTTTAGCTTTAAACTCTTGTTTAAAGAAAAACCAACAGTTCTATCAAAAATAAATGGAAGATTGTCTACACAATGCATTAAGTATGGGTTTTAATTAGGTTGCTTTTGCTTTTGTTTTGAGACAGGGTCTCATGTAGCCCAGGCTAGCCTGAAACTCATTACATAATGATGGTGGCTTTGAGCTCCTGATCCTTCTGCTTCAACCTCCCATGTGCTGAGGTTACAGGCATCACCACTTTCGACTTGACTAAGATTTTAAAAGAATGAGAATCTTGTATCCTATTCCTTTTCCTAAGCTCCCCAACAAATGACAGGAAAGTTGTCATTAAATTATGCCCTAGTCGAACTTTATTTTGCTTATTCACTTTATGAATATAAGAATGGTATCTAAGACAAGGTAGGAAGTATGCATGAGGAGAGCATTCTTTTTATGTTAAGCATCTCTGTTTGTATTTATGAATACTGAACACATAGGTGGAAGGTGGCTTGGGGATCAAGTTGGTTCCTTGATTCATCCACACAGCAATTACTTATGGGGCACCTACAGTGTGCCTGGCTCTGTGTTGGCAGTTGGTTCACTCAGAGGTCAAGGCACAGTCACTACCCTCCTGAAGTGAATAATGGTTCAACTGAGCAGTACTGAGCGCATTTCTTGACTGTGGTGCGGCGTAGGAGTGGGTAGTAGGTACCCTGTCTTCACCAAGCCCACAGGTAAGAGCAGGCTCTGAGCATTAAACATGCCCAGGTTGTATATGATGGAGGCTACGGTAGAGATGGAGATCAACAAAGGGACACACCAAGTTCTTTTGAACCATGCTTTGTGTTCATTCTCTGCTTTTATGCTTTCCTCCGGGAGATGTGGTTCCTCTAAACACTGACCTCTGGAAACAACAAAGGAAAGCTGCTTTAGCTTTTGTCTTTCTTGTTGTGGCATGCCTACTTTGCATTCTTGGAGTACTATCTGAACAGGATTCCCTAAGTCCCCTCATGTCTGGGAGCATCCAGGCTAAGAGGTCTTGTTTACTTGAGGTACTGGCTTTGCATGGTGGTGGTGGGGTGGCTGTGGAGATGGAGTGGCTCCTGAGAGGACAACAGCCCACAGATCCTTGAGATCCTCTCGTCCTCATGGTCTGAATCCACCATTTTGACTTCTTTCTATCCTCTGTGCCACTGTATGGTTTGAATTGCAAATGCCCCTCACATAATCTTTAACTGTTTGTATTGGGTTGGTGGTTGTTTTGGGATGTTCTGGAAACGTAGGAGTGGACCAGAGCTCTAGAAAGTAAGTCACAAGGAGTGGATTCTTAAGGGTATATATAGTCCATGACTATTTGTCTCATTCTGTGATTCCTGTCTACTGTGATATGAATGCTATCTTCCAGCATGTGCCCCTACCACCAATACATTCATCACAAGAACTTAGGATCAAGCACCTGTAGACCTTTAAACCTGATCAGAAATACATAATCCCCCACCCTTTAAGATGTGTATATCAGATATATTTTCTTCTCAGTCATGCAACAGTAACTCATATAGCACCTATACGGTTATAACTAATTCATCTAAACTGGTACTAGAATGACGTTTCTAGAGCCAACATAACATTGACTAGAGTTTACTCATGCAAAGAAACAGGTTTAAAAGCTAGTCTTGAAGCACCGTCAAAATGGCCAAAACTCTAATTGAGCTCTGAGTCCCCAGCATCGTTCCCAGTTACCTTTTTCATTCACCGCTGAGTTCAACATTATAGTGTTTCTGGAAAACTAGGTAGTTATGTGAGTCAGTTCTTCACCACTTCAGAGGTATGGATGTTTAAATTATTATCTTATGAGGGGTGATTTGTGCTTCCATATATGTGTTTGCCCTTTAGTTCCTTAACCTTTAGCCAATGCTATGTTAGTCGTGATTTATTTTCTATATATGTTTTTGACCTTCTCTTGGCAGCTGGATTCAACATTATCCTTATTGAGAACGATTCCGACACTGCCTACAGAGATAGAATTGTGTCCTGTTTATGGCATATAGAAAGCCAGAAGACTTCTTTAGAGCCCTTGTCATATATCACTGTCAATATTTTGAACCACAAAATTGTTATTAAAAATTCAGAGACAATAATCCATTTTGAGAATACCACCAGAGGAGCAAATGCTATAATGAGTGACTGACATTTCAGAAGTAATGTCTTTCAGGACATGCTAATTTCCTCACAACCCATCTCTTTCGGTGAGTCTCTATTGTATAAATATATTTGGTTTCCAAACCATTCCCAGCATTTGCTTCTGAAGAGGGAGTCTTGGTTTTCTAGGAGAAAAAAAAATCAGATATAATAAGATTTGTCCATAATGTATGTGTCTTTTGCCCAAATTAAAAAAAAAAACAAAACATTCCTAGCTACAATACATTTCTTTATCAGCAGACGCTTTCTAATGGTTTTCTTGTACCAGAAACACCTAAACTGGTGTGATCAGTAGTTCAGGGATAATCTGATTCAATGAGAACTATGTCAGACAATGATTTGGGGGTGGGAGAGCTCTGGTCCTACAACTAATGTAGCTCCTTGTAGCTGAGCCTAGCTTTACTTTCTTTGCTATTTTCTTTTAAAAAAGGAAAAGAAGAAGAAGAAGAAGAAGAAGAAGAAGAAGAAGAAGAAGAAGAAGAAGAAGAAGAAGAAGAAGAAGAAGTCAAGCAAATTTGGTGTGCATGGCTCTAGCAGGCTCTATGAAGTCCAGGTTGAAATATAAGAGAATGCTTTATGGTAAAGCATATTTTACCTTTGTTCATATTCTTGCTTGCTTTGGTTGGCTTTTAATGTAGTCTTATGCCTCCTGGAGCATCCTTTCCTCTACCGCTTCTCTATCATGAGCTCTGGGCTTACAGGTGTGTGCTGCTATGTCTGGTTTATGAGGGTCTGGAGAACTAACGCAGGGCTTGGTGCATGCTAAGCAAGCACTCTCCCAGCTGGCCTATATCCTTGAGCACTGTCTATATTCTTTATAAAAGTATAGCTTTTTAAGATCCACTCTTCTAGGAAGAGCAGAGAGTTGACCTTCTGATCGTGTCATTTTCAAATACCTCCACTCTATGAACCAGTTTGGCAGGGTACAATATTTACAGATCCTCTATCCAGCATTTACTTGTCATTGTAACAGAGAACAACAGACATAAATGGTTGGTTTTGTTAATGAAAAATGTTGCTTCTTTCAGTCAGATGTTAAGATGAATGATCATAAACACAGAGTTAATGTGTTTTGTACAAGAAAGTATAGATTATGCTATCATAAAAGAATTGATAGCAATAATTTGCACTTATGTAGCATATCAAATTTTAAAACACTGGCATCCTCGTTTTCAAGAAGATTTTATTGCATTTATTTGTTCTCTGTTTCTATTTCTATCTCCGTCTCTCTCTTTCTGTCTCTCTTTTTGTGTCTCTCTGTCTCTCTGTCTGTCTCTGTCTCTCTATGTGTCTCTATCTCTGCCTGTCTCTGTCTGTCTGTCTGTCTGTCTGTCTGTCTGTCTCTCTCTCTCTCTCTCCCTGCGCACACACATGTGGAGGTCAGAGGACAACTTTCATGAGCTGGCTCTTCTCTTTCCTTAACGCTGGCTCTTGGGATCCAATTCAGGTTACCAGGTTTGGCATCAAGGACCTTTACCTACTGAGCTATCTAGTTAACCATACTTACATTTAAAAAACTTATTTGACAAGAAAATGGGGTTTTACATTTTATTGGGTAAGAAATGTGACACTTAACACTAAATTAGAGGTATAAAGCTCTATCAAGATCCTTGCCATATGAAGATAAGTTCAAGGCCAGCTTTGACTACATCGGGAATTCTAGTGTAGCCTGGACAGTGCAAGATCCTATCAAGCAAACAAAACTAAACTAAACAAGATCCTCCATTCTATGTTTTAAAAAATGTTTTCTTTGTTTATTAAGCCTTATTGCATTAGCTCTTAGCACCAAGATATTTGTCTTTGGGCCACTTATATTAAACTCCAAGGCTCTGACTTTGTAGCCAAGGATGACTTTGAACTACTGGTCCTTTGGTCAATACACTCCAAGTGCTACAATTGCAAGTATATTGCTATGCCTGCTTTCCTACAGTGCTAAGGAATCATATTCAGAGCCTCCAGTACAGTATACAAGCACTCCCCAAATGGAACAATGTCCCCAGTCTCAGGAATGGTAGTCTAACATTCCTTGGTCCTGAACTCTCTTCAGCTGTTGGCTGTTGTGACTATAGAGTACAGCTGAGAAGGAAGTCAGGGCAAACTGCAATGGGCTAAACACACTTTCATGGATCCGAATGACTGTTAATATTGTCAATGTGTTTGGTAAACTTTGTTTTGTTCTTTGAGACAGGGTTTCTCTGCATAGCCTTGGCTGTCCTGGACTTTATTTGTAGACCAGGCTGGCCTTGAACTCACAGTGATCTGCTTACCTCTGCCTCCCTGACTGCTGGGATTAAAGGTGTGCACCACCACACCCAGCTGTATGGTACATTTTTTGATGTTATGTTTATAGAATTAAAAGGTTCTTCTTCAGCCAGGCATGGTGGCACGTGCCTTTAATCCCAGCTTGGTCTACAAGTCCAGGACAGAGTTGATAGTCCTCTTCCTATCTCGTGGTCCTCAGAGAAGGGCTGGATTTAGCTATTTCCTTTTCACAATGGCAGAATAAACTAAGAGAGAAGTTAGGATGTATCCACAGCCCAGAATGGATTCAGAGCCTCTTATTTGTTACTGTCTAAGGTATGCTTCATAGCTTTTGGTGGCCAAAGGCCAAAAGCATTTTCTCATTCTAAATATCAGCTCACTAGAGTGAAAGGTAGGAAGCTAACGATGACCCCATCATAGCTTTTGTGTGGATGGAGGCTTGTATTACATTTGAAATGCATTAGCAGACTGCTACACACATCCACATGTTCACGGGGCAAGTGAAAATTAAATAAGACATCAGCTCTAAGGCATTCAATACTGCATAGCACCCAGAGCTTCCTGTATTATAACAATATCGATAAAAGAGACATAATAGTAGCAATTATTGTTTAGGGCAGAGGTAGGAAAAAACAATGCTTGGGAGTGGGAGTTAAAAAAAAAAAAAAAAAAAAAAAAAAAGAGGGTTGGGGTGGCCCAGAGACAAGGCCTTTCTCTCTGCTTTGATTTTTGGCTCCAATTTGATCTGAGGTCTGGATTCTCTCTTTAACTGCTACTGTTAGGCATGGTGATTTAATGCTTGTGTGGTTTCATAGGCTCCCATGAATACTAGAATAATATCCCCCTCCCCCTGAATGCCAGGAGGATCTGTTGAATAAGAGTGCTGAGGGGTCAGACCCAGAGCCCAGGAGTATGAACTGCCGTTGCTGGCATTATGAAGACTGAAGATGCAGAACTGGAAGTCGGATGTGTTCTTGGGACTTGAATCAACAACATTAGCCTTGCCGTCGAGTGCTCCCAACCTCTTTAGCTGGTGCCTTGGGGCTTACGACCAGTGGCCTGAAGACAAATATCTTGGTATTAGAAACCAATGGTCCTTCCCTAATGGGCCATTAATACAAAGGGATACTTGCCATTTGGAGTCTTCAGTGAAAGTTCACTGGGAAAATGCTTGTTAAGCATTCTATAAAGAGAGATATGGAAATGGAAACTATTTCAGAAAATGTCCCCCTCTCCCAAATAATGGTTTCCATTTTCTACCAATTTGTCTTGTGTACAAAAGTTCAGGGGCTTCCTATCTGATTATGTGAGAATAGGATCTGTTTTTTTTTGTTTTTTTTTTTTTTTTTTTTAAATCCCTACTAGGGAAAAACATTTTCCAAATCACCATCTGTTTATCCTCCTTTCTGTGTGCCTTTCTTCAATAGGATGCTGGCCAGCTCCAACAGGAGGGCAGGGGCTCAGAGGCAGGTAGGAGTTTGACAGCCATCACAGATCTAGGACAAATGAAGGTTCTTCCTGAGGCCTAGAGCCAACCTGTTTCTAGTGAGCCTGTGTGGGGCACTCACAAAGACACATGAGTTACTCTCCACCCACAGCATCCAAGATAAATACCTAAAAGGTTGTTTTTCCTGCCACCACCCCCCCCCCAAACAAATCGAAGCTAGTTCAAGATGAAAACTCACTTGATTGCCCTCTTCTTTTCTTCCAAATACAACTTCGCGAATGGAGTGATTCTAGAATGGCCAAGGAAAACAAATCAATTCTGTTTGGTTTTTAGGAACTAACGAGAAATGCTGAGTGAGTAAAAGGCATTTGCTAAATGCACCAGCACCAGGAGGGAGGTCAATTTAAAATTGTGTTTGACTGTTGGAGTTTACTGAAAAAAAAAAGAATTAAGTACCATTACTGGAGACAAAATATTGCATATGTGCATTAGCTCTTGGCTAGACAGCCAGTACTCATGTACACGGTCTAATTTTTATATATAAATGGATGCGCTACAAATCAAGGTTCTCTTAATCTCAGCTGTGGCCCCAGCCCAGTACTGCTCAGAAACTGTTATTCATCTGATCCCCCTGCCTCCCCTCCTCTGGCTAGTGTGGATGTGGGCTACTTTGAACAATTCCCTTCCAGGCTTGCTCTAACTGCTGGCTTCCTCCCCAGAGATGTCTCTCTTCCAAGCAAGACCTTCTCCAAGAGCCTTTATGTGTTTTTCGCAAGGTTTCAAGAACCGGAAATCGGTTTGCTTGGCTGTCCAGCTGCATCGTGTTTGGATCTTTGCCAGGTGTCTTCCATCCCACGCTGCTTGAATTGAACCATCTTAGCCAGAGTAAGACTGTTTTCTAGGATCCACCACGACCTCCTGGTGAGACAGGCGAGAGGACAACTTTATGCAGGTGAGACCACAGGGTGTGCCCAAACCCGTGCTGACTCTGTCTGTCTCCGCGCAGGCACTTTGCAGTGTGTAGCTGAGCTGCGGGCTGCTGCTGGGTCTTCTTTCGGGCATCTTCTCTGGCTTCATCTTTAAGGAATTCTCCTCTTCCAATTTCATACTTTAAACACTGTGCCTGCCTTTCGTAAGCAACTGACCACCTCATTAGTCTTCCACAGCAACATTTCTGAACTATGAATTTTTAGTTGGATTTCTCTGCCTTTCCACTCCCATTCCTACTGCAAAGCCTTACACAGTTGCTAAAGGGCACTCTTTTTGCTTATGAAGCATTGGGCGTTTTTTCCTCCCCCAACCCAATGGAATCTTCTCAAGACTTTCATCTTTCCCCCTTTCTTTAGGGGGAGACATTCCATATGATTAATCAGTAGGAAATCTGGAAGATTTATTTCATTCCTGTGTTTAAACTGACTCCCTTATGCCAGTGGACCTTCAAATCTGCGTTTGTATTGGTTGCTTTTCTCATTGCTGTGATAGGGTACCCAACAGAGTCACGTAAGGAAGGAAGTGTTTGTTCTGTTTCACAGGTCTGGGATGTGGTCCATGATGATGGGGAAGGCATGGGGACACCTGGTGGCATCGCCTCTGCAGTCAAGAGAGAGCAGGCATACATGCTGGCACTGAACTCACTTTCTGTTTTTCTGCAAGTCTGAGATCTCAGCTCCATGTAATCAGAGGGGGGGGCTTTCCTTCTTCGCTTAAATCTTTCTAGAAATATTGACATAGAGAGAGGACAGTCAGAGATACCAAGTGAAATCTTGTCCCAAATAACAACAACAAAAAGATTGCCTGTCACAATGCCTCAGTCCATTCCTCTCTCTGAGACTCCAATAGCCTCTTCATAATTCTCTTGGTTATCATCCACTTGTATGGCAAGTGGAACTCCACCTTCATTTATAAGTGTGGATAGCATTGTAACAACTCATCATTAAAATCTTATTGTCTCTTCTCTTTCTTCCTATCTCTTCTGTTGTCATTGATCACCATGCTCCAAAGACCCCAGACTCTTGCCCACCCCTCTGTTTTGTTTACTCCTGTGTCTGCATGGGCATCCCTGATCCATCTTATTTCCAGCCTAACCAGGCCACATCTATCCTGCCCTAGTCCTCCTCACTGGATTCTGACTCAAGTATCTCACCTCATAATGTGTCCCCCATGAGGTCACAAAATTTTCTTTGTTAAACTTGGTTGTCATATTATCACCTCTCTGTGCTTAAAAATACCTGTATCCCCTCTATTCAAACACATTTTATACCTTTGTGATGTGTGTGTGTACGTGTGTGTCTGTGTGTATGTGTGTATGTGTGTATGCACATACACATGTGGAGGCCAGAAATCAACCTTCTGTGTTGTTCTTGAAAAGCCATTCACATTAGTTTCTCAGTCAGGTTTTCTCATTGGCCTGGAGCTCCCAGAGTAGGCTAGCCTGGCTGCCCAGTAAGGCCCCCGAGAGCTGCCGGTCTCCACATCCCCATCACTGGGCCTATCCGTGCATGCTACTAATCCTGGTTTCTACACAGGGGCTCTGGGAAGCAGACTCAGACCCTCATACCCACAAGACAAGCATTTTACCTACCCAATCATTTCCCCAGCCACATTTCAAGCCTTTTAAAATCGTCTACAATATATCCACAGACTGTCTCTTGATTTTTCTCTCCCTTTTCTACCCTTCACTCATCTTTTCTTTCCCTGCCACACTAGAATATTGACGTCAGACTCCTAATTCAAAGACCAGTTGAAATGCTTAGATTTTCTTTGTACAAAGTCATCTCTGGGCATCCCGTTAACAATAGTGTCTCTTTCTCCTAGTTTGTTTGGCTTGAGTCTTCTCCAGCCCTTTCTCTGCCTCACATCCCTGTCTGCTTAGCATCATCAGAGCCCCACATTCAGCTGCCTCCTTGAGAACCACTCAAGTCTTCCTGATAAAACCCGATGTTGGGTCTGAAAATGATGGCAGCAGGAACCTGATATCTGTTATTTTTGAATATTTTTGAAACACTGGCATTTTCTATGACTCTGTTGAGCAAAATTCAAACAAAAGAGCTGATGATTTTTCATGGTTTCTAATTTATTCTACCAGACAGGTGTAAAATGGCTGCAGAAAGGCTGGGATGCAAATTAATTATCCATTTCACCTCTGACAAAAGAAGATAATCTGACACCCTTTCAAGAATCTTCCTTTTCTGCCCTCAATTGGGGCAACAATGTAACATTTCACTAATATCTTTCAAGGAAAACGTCGCATTTATGGCTCTTTGTCACTCAGTCTCAAGCCTTGGCAGCTGAGCAGACTGTGGGTAGGTGATAAGGGCAGGTAAACAGAGCTCAGGGGGAAAGCAGGCTTGTCTGTGGTGCATCGTAAAGACGGGGAAAGCTGGGATATACCCAGTGGGACTCGTGTGTGTTGACAAAAAGGGGAGAGTGGGGTTCATGATTCCCTGTGAGAAGAAAGAGTAACACAGATTAGGATTGTGTTCCTTGGCTTGCCACCATGAAATTAACCAAAGCAGCCATATATGCTGTCTGCTCTCAGTTTCAATGAGTTTTCTTTTGACTTGTGGAGGCTTCCATTTGATGGATGAACACATGGAGAACTGAGGAAAGTTTTTCTGTCTTCAGCTTTTTTTTTTTTTTCTAAGAAAGAGATCTAGTGCAAGCCCTCATTTGAAGATAGTTTCACCACTATTTAGCATCAAATATCACTTTCTTCCTATGTAGGAATGTCTCTCAGGGCATTAGGGAAAAAAAAAAAAAAGAAAAAAAGAAATGACAGAAAAAGGGAAAGCATGATTGTCTCCTAGATGGGTTTTTTGAAGCGTTATAAAAACACTCTATTCTGATATCTGTATAACTCTTCAAACCCCTTTAAAAGATCAGAGTGGTAGATTTCAAACTCTTGATAATAATTCCTTAACTGAGGAGCTCTGAACTGAAATTGGCTTTTTAACAATCATTTATTCAGCATCCAAAGCTGTTCTTTAAAAAAATTAACTCTATATCAATCACCTATTTTATGTTATTAAATCCACTTAAAGAGGAAAATTCAACATTATTTTCTTATTGTGGGTAACCAGTCATACAGGGCATCTGGAAGCTTTCTTCAGTTCAGTCAATGGTATCCAGATGTAATGAAGGTTGGGAGGCAGGAAACAAAGGCAGGCTAGAATGTAGTGTGTATCTTACTCTTACCCCAGGCATTGGTCTTTCTAAATAACTGCCATCACTAGCAGACCTTTGAAAAGAAAAACAAAGCTATCATGAATCACTGTTGGTTGTTGGTCCAACTCCCTAGGCCCACTCCAGAACAATCCTGGGCCAGCATGAGTTGGCAAGAATAAAGTCATATCCCTCTTCCTGTGGTGGCCACAATCCCCTGGGGACGATTGCCTTCCACACCTTCCTTTGCTTGGTCTCTTAAGCAATTTTTACTTACATTTCTTCACCTAAAGTTAGAAACAAGCTTCAGACGTCAATCATTGGCTGCCACAGATAATTCACAGCATCCACAAAGACCTTCCAGGTGCCCAATCGTAGGTCTATTTCCTTACTTCCCAGCCTATGCTTTCTCCCCAACACTTGACAAAATTGAATCGACAACTGAATGTCTGTTCAAATCTTCCCCAGTGATGAAGAGTGAGAAGCTGTAGCTATTGGCTCTACAAGCAAGCCTTCATTTTTCAGATGAAAGTTTAAAAGGCTTTTTTTTTCCCACTGTCTGTGTGCTTCTTAGGAACAAACAAAATTAAGACTTGCCTATTCAAAAGTATTAAAACATGTAAAGATGGAGAGTGCAGGACATGAACCCAAACATGCCTTGGGGCCTTCACTGTGCAAAGGCTCGGTGTGAATAATTAGATATGACATCACAAAGATGGCTTCCTCTTTGGAAGAATTCCATCCTTCCTGTAGTTCCAACCCAAGCCATGTAGCACTGGCTTTCTAGCTATTTGGGTACCTTGGGATATGGCTGTCCAGCTGGTTTAGTCTTACGTATACCAGTGGCTTCTTGTAGTTGTATGTCTTTGGTTTGACTTTTCCAACAAATCTGTGCCTAGTTGAAAATTCTCCTTAAGTTTCTTGCACAGAGCTACCCATTTTGATCTCAAGTGATGCTTATATGAGGTAAGGCATGAACCCACTCACTGGGCCACTGCTTTCTTCATCCTGATGTTGTAGGCATGACTAATCAATAACCACTCTCCTCTTTTGAAATGAAACCCTGTCTCATAATCCCTCTGAAACCAGTGTTTGATTGTAGTTGACATGCCACATAAAATATGCATGGTCTCTCTGTGTTTCTCACTCTTGAGCAGCCCCATGTTTCCTGCTGCAGCAATAATGCATTTTACTTAACTAATTAGTATGTTTTTTTTTTTTTTTTTTTTTTTTTTTTTTTTTTTTTTTTGCCAATTTGGCAGTGAGTAGTTTTGTGTATATATCTTAGTTAGTGTCTAAACATAGGTCTATAAAATGAAATTGCTAGGTCAAAGGAGATGTACAGTTTGTATTCCTGTTTTTGCTGGCATTTCAAGATGGGTGTGCAATATTAGTAATTTTACATATAACAGTTTTGTAATAAAGGGAGACTGCTTGTTTTACCTTCTAAGTGACTGGCAATCTGTACTCTCATTTCACCAAATTATTAGTATTATTCATAATTGTTTGAAAATTGTCACCAGACCAAGTGTCAAAGGATTTATAAGATTACCCTGTTACAGTCAATTTACAACTTATTTTGAAATAAAGCCAGCATTATTCAGTTTAATTCATTACCTCAGTCTCTAGACTTGCTTTCAACAAACTTTTACTTTTCAAAAACAAAAATCTATTTTCCTATATCAAAATATTTGTATTCTTGAGGATATTCAAAAGGATAGACTGCCATCGCTAGGAGCTGAGCAAAGGGAGCAGACTGTCTTCTTAGGAACTGCTGCAACCTGTTTAAGCTTACAGCTTCCCAAGATAACTCTTCTGTTAGAGGTAACACTTCTTGAGATGTATGAGTTCCGCATGTTTGTTTTCAAGTTCAGTTGCTTTATAGTGTCACTGTACCTCACCTTCATCAACAGCATATTCCCTCTACCTACCCATAATCCCTGAAATAACAAACTTTCACCCCAAAAGGTTGTGAAGTACTCATTCAATTTGACTTCACAGCCAGAACCATGGAGATGCCTTATCTTGCACCTCGGACTGTTCACACTGGAACCAGAGTTTTTGTCTCCCTGTGCAGCAAAGTCGCATCACTTGACTTAAGGACAGGGCAGTCTTTAAAGAGCCCTGGTTTTGGTCCGTTTAGCACACCACCCAGAGCAATTTGTAACTTGCCCATTTCAAAGGGATCTTAAGAAAATATCCGTGGAGGTTTTGTTTCCCCACTCTTCCCCTACTTAGAACATCATGCTCTTTTCAGATTATCACAGAGAAAGCAAAGAAACTGCCCTCTCTGCAGCTGCTAAAGTGCTGTGTGTGTGTACAACCCAGCTTCTGGGTGTGGTGATGGGGAATTCTTTGTTAGCCTTAGAAGCCAGAGGTCATCGAGTGAATCTTCTAATCACTTAACTCTTAAACATTCTCTCAAAAGCTGCCTTCAAAACAGCTAAGCCCAGGCTTCGCAGTTAGCCAGAGACTCAAATGAGCCACTGGGAGTGTGTCTGCTCCTTCTGGTATTGTTCTCACTCTGTCAGATTAATACATTTCTACAGGTCTCAGCCCTTTAATTCGCTTCAGGGAGAACTGGGATAAAACATATCAACCCATTCTAAAAATCCTGCTGATTTTATGACATACAGAAATAACTACAAGGAATACCTTAATCATTTTTACTTGCAAGGCTATGTAACATATTTTTCCCTCTCAAAAGTTAATGATCACTAAAGGCCAGCACACAGACACACAGATCCCTAGCCCCTGGGTCCACCCAAGTCACTTTTACGCTACAAGCCCAAAATAAAACTACATTTAGTTCTCTGAATCTGCATTCCTGCTGTACACTCTGTGGTTTATAGACTTCCATTTCCTTTCCTCTGCTAGCCATGTTGTAGCTATAATGTTTCAGCTTCCGAACAAGGCACTTAATGGGATGAGACTAATCCAGCGTAGATTTTCACTCAAAGCCAAAATTGATTGGAGCCCTGACTCCATTAATCAGAGTCTCACAGACTATGTGAACTCTACATATTTGTATTATTGTGCATATCCTGAGCCCTAAAATGACTTTCCCTCTCCAATCCAGCCAATGGAGTCTCAGACCAAGACTACTCTCTCTTTCCCAAGACTTCTCCAGTATTGAAAATCATCACAGCTACGCAATTCCCTTATAGTCTGGATCCCTGTCATTTTAGGTAATTGTCTCCTAAAAAAGAGCACTATGCTGTTTAAGACCATTGGCACTACGTGTCTCCTAGAAACTGTCCTCATCAGTGTGTGCCAACATGGGCCAGGTGCGAGTCAGCCTGAGCCCTCACACTCTCATGGTCAGGATGAGCAAGTTGTTAGTGTTCAGATCCCAAGGATGTGAGCCTGCAAGGATATGATTAGACGGAATCAAATCAAGGGTCTAATAACTACTTACTTTACCCATTTTGTTGTTTTGATGAATAGTAACATCAACATATAATATGCTGTCAAATAATTTTATGTATGATATTCTACATAAGCCTTTTTTTTTTTTGCTGGTTCTCAATATTAAAAAGCCAAAGAACAAATTTCCCTTCCAGAAAAATTTATATTTTTGTTTTGCTTTCAGCATTTCCTGAACCTCTTTGTTATAGTTCCCATTTCCACTCTAGTATTCCTTCTCAATAGCATAAAGGACTAAACAAGAAAATGAATTTCTGTTAAGAGTGTATAATGCTTTTGATATTCTTATTAAACATATAAATTCTAGTAAGTGTAGGGTTTTGCAAAGCTAGCTCTGCTCATCTTTTTTTGAGGGGTTGATGGTCCTGTGGATGGCTCAGAATTGTCTACTAAGATTAAACTTGGCATACAAGTTAATGATAAGTGTTGAAATTAGAGATAAAAGTATTTTCAACTGAATTTTAAAGTTCTACATATATTTTTTAAAGGATATTTTCCTACAGAGAGTTTCAAGTGCAGGAAAGGAAACTGAATACCATCCTCCTCTGCCTATTTTCAGGCTTCAGTAAGGGACCAGCTCAGGCTAGCCCTCTTTCACCCCTGCCCCTATTCATTTTTAATAAATCCTCATCCACATGCCACCTAATCTGTAAACGGGTCAGCTTTATCTTTCAAAGGGAACATATTTTTCAAGTTTAGTTAACTATCATTATCACATCCCAAACGTGAAAATAATTACTTACTATACATAAATATTGGACAAATGTTTGGATTCTAGTGGTCTTTAATTGTACCTACTTTGAAAATGGTCGGTTTGAATGGAGAGCAATCTATATCAGGGAAGGAGAAAGGGTGTGAAGAAGAGAGATGAGAGAAAAGGACAGAGAAGAAGGAAGGGGAAGCCAGAAGTGAGTGTGAATCTATGAATGCAGGTGGATTCTCATGATGGTATAGAGGCTCGGGAAATGCACGAGTTCCAACAGAATAGACTGTGCCTGAGGACGGAAAACCACATGTGATAAATCTCAACTTGAAGCCAGGAAAAGATGACAAAAGGTGTCACAGGTCTTACACTGGGGTTCGAAGGGGATTAAACCTTGCTCCCCCAGTCTTTTGTTCTCTTCAGATAGTCGACAGATTAGATGATGCTCACACCTGTTGGTAAAGGAACTATATACTACTAAGTCTTCAGATCCAAGTGCCAGTCTCACTTAGAAACACATTCCCAGACATACTCAGGAAAAAACTTTTCAACTGATTACACCATGGGCCACTGAACTGGACACCTATAATTTTTTTCTTTTATTGAAAAGAGGCTTTTTTTTTTTCATGTAATAATCCCAATTATGATGTTTCCAGCCTATACTCCTTCCAGTTCCTCCTCACCTCTCCTCTCATCTGGATCCACGCCCTTTCTGTCTTTCATTCGAAAACAAACAGGCTTAAGGGATAATAGAATAAACAAAAACAAACACATTAAAAGATAACAAAACAAACAGAAGGAAAATAACTGAAGAGAAGGCACAAGAAACAGATATGGAAGCAGAGACCCACTCATTTGAATACTAAGTGTCTCTGTCAATGTTCTATAGCCGTGAAGAAATACGATGACCATGGCAACTCATAAAGGGAAGCATTTAACTGGGCTTGTGCACAGTTTCAGAAGTTTACTCCATTACCATCACAGTTGGAAGCATGCAGGCAGACATAGTGCTGGAGCAGCTGAGAGCTCTACATCCAGAGAGACGCTGGTCCTGGCTTGAGCATTTGAAACCCTAAAGCCCACCCCACACCCAATGACACACTTCCTCCAACACGAACACACCTCCTCTAACAAGGAGCCCTAAATTTTAGCTCTCTCCCTACATTTCTTCCCCATCCCCCTCCAATTACTTAACCTATCAATTAACCATCACAAAGTGACACGTTTTAATTGACTGAAGTGTCTTAAGCTTCTTTGGTTCTTACGTTTGCCTCTCCTTCCCTCTACCACATGCAATTTGTTTGTTGAAGAAGTAGCTTTATGTACTGTGCAGAACTTTCTCCAGTGTGTTTTGTGTATTGCACCCCCACTGTTTCAGTTAACATTTTTGACATTGTAAATATTTAAATGAAGTATTTTAAAGTCATAGTTTTTTCAATTTTAGCATTCATTGTGCAATTAATTGTTAATGTAAAAAAAAAAAAAAAAAAAAAAAAAACCTGGCCTCTCTCTGTTTGTGTGGGTAGGTGTCCAGAAACATACATATGTAAGACTAAAACAAGTTGTTAATATTGTAAAAATGTCCTCAGCTATCATGAGTAACTTGTGTGCTTACTCATCAATACACTAGTGTTGAGTGCATTGGAGAGCACAAGTGAGAGCCTGAGGAGGAGTGAGGGCTTTACCCCACTATACTGTTGCTCAAGGAGCTATTATGTTCATGCAATAGAAAGAAGAGTTTCAAGTCATGTCCTTTGTGTCATATTTAAGCTGCTCCCCTCCCCGGCTCAAACCCTCCTTGGGTGCCAATGTTTTGTTTCTGATGTCAGGCATAGTGTGAAGACAAAGCTTTACCGCCTTCTGGTTTGGTCTCAAGAAAGTGCTTGTGATCTGAAAGTGCCGCTCCTAAATTCGTGCTTTGACACCATAATCTCCTGAAGAGATTGGGTTAGCTGGGTCTTTAGGAAGCAGGCAGGTCCTGAGGGTGGAACCCACATCAGTGTGAGTCCTCTTAAAAAAATATTAGTGATCTCATCAGTTGCTTTTTATGTCAAGTGGGTAGAGGAGGAAGAGAGCTGGCTGTGAAGAAGGCAGGGCCTCACCTATAGAACATGTGTGGGCGCCTCTTTAAAACTTTTAAAAATGTATTCAACAATTTCAAATATATACGTTCTTGTCTCTCTGTCTCTGTCTCTCTGTCTCTTTGTCTCTCTCTCTCTCTCTTTGTCACACACACACACACACACACACACACACACACACACACACACACTTAAACACTCATATATACTCCTGAAACCCTCTCATTCCCTCCTTTTCCACTCTCTGGACTCCTCCTCCTTTCTACAAGTCTATCATCTCCTTTTTCCTGACCCTCTAGAGAGTACATTGAATGCATCACTAACCATCAGTTGATTTTCCTGACTGGGGGAGGGTGTGACTTAGACTTGATACTCAATTATACTTGGAAAGTTCTGCCTTTTATGACTTTGAGATGAAAGTGAAAAAGTCTAGAAGACCAGCTATCCTGTTCTATGCGTTAAGTGTTTGCTGTAGTGATACTTACTTCAAAAAGGGGAAGCCAATTAAAAGCCAACTCTTAGAAGGGAAGATGAAAAAAGAAAGAAAAGAAAGAAAGAAAGAAAGAAAGAAAGAAAGAAAGAAAGAACGAAAGCCAACCCACTTCCCCTGAAGAGAAAGCAAAGGGCTGGCGATGACAGGTGCATCTCTGGTCTCTTCTATAAATGCTGACACTGAAGCACTTCCTGTCACAGACAGCAATCTATTTTCCTAAGCATTTTCATAATCCAGACCTTAGCCACTGCCAAAAAGGCTTGGGCTTTGCCTAAAATCAGCAGATGACAGGTTGGATTGAAGCCATGCTTTTCTGTTTAGATTGCTCTCTGAATTTATTGTAGGCCCAGAGCTCACTGATCTGATGTCCGGGTGAAGAGACACATACTTTCTGAGGTTTGCCACAGTTCTCTCACAGCTTCACCATGGACCAGATGTTGATGACTGGGAATGGGGGGAAGGGGGAGGGAGGAGGTACCATCGAGAGCTGACCTGTTTCAACTTTTGAACTTTGAAAACGTGCCTGCCTAAGTAAGTCCTCTTAGTCAGTTCCCACTGCCCAAAGCATCAGAGGATCACAGGTGACACAAACTGCTAACCACCTGGCACTCCACAGAGCCAATAGGAAGGAGACCTACATTTTTCAAGCCTAGGGCACCTGAAGCCATAGGCGAGTGATAGTTTCTCTGGTAACCTGTTATGACAGCTAATACAACACCTTTGTGAGTGAATACAGTCTATGTACCCTGGTGCGCTTTCTTGGGATTTGATACTTTCTTTGTAATTGGCTGTTACCTGCAAGTGTGCCTGTCACTGTCCATGCTCTCAGGTTTCTGAACTTGTCCAAGTCTTTTCTCTTCTCTCGGTATCTATAAACACAGCAGATTGTGAACTCCTATAAACAATGGCTTGCTTTCTTAGCACTTAGTAGATGATATTGAGGGTAGTGAGAAGGCAGTCCGACAGAGTACACTTTATCAAAGCAATCTTTGGGAGCAAAGATTTGGAACTGAAAATTTGCTGGTCAGATCATTGTTTTAATCTCCAAATTTACCTCGTTTTAGTATATAATATATTACTCATTTTAAAATAAGTCTTTTTTGTTTGTTTGTTTGAGATAGTGTTTCTCTGTGTAGCTTTGGCTGTCCTGGAGCTCACTATGTAGACCAGGTTGTCCTTGAACTCACAGAGATACGTTTACCTCTGTCTCCAGAGTGCTAGGATTAAAGGCATGCATCACCATCACCCGGCTTTAAAATTAGTTTTATTAATTATGTGTTTATACATACATAATTGTGTGTATATGGCACATGTGTACAGGTGTGCATGAAGGCCAAAACAGGGCATTGGGTGCCCTGAAACTGGAGTTACAGATAGTTGTAAGTTGCCAAACACAGGTTCTGGGAACTGAACTTGGCAGTAAGCACTCTTAACAACTGAGTCATCTTTCCAGTTCCTTCTATGCTAAACTATATAATTAAATTTTGTGAATTTAAAGTTTAAAATATATATGTCAAGTAATATAATTATCAAATATATATATTTTGCTATAAATATATTTAATTATCCATAAGCTTTGGCACCAGCATATTCATAATCCTTCAGCACGGTAAATATTATCATGCCCCTTACATCAGGATGTTTTTGGCAGAAAGTGAGAAAATAATGGATCAATCTGGGTTCAACAATGAGCAAATATATCTCACGTAATATGAATGACATTTACAGTACTGGCCTAGGGTACAGTATTGTCTGTGGCTTAGAGTGTCAGCAAGTACCCAGTGCTTGGTATCAAGTGCCTGCCATGCACGGGGTGCCAGTACTAGCCTCTTTTTAGATTAGCTTCCCGGGGGTCCCAGATTAACTTTCACAGCTCTGGTGGTGGTCATGCTTAGATAGGACAAAGCCTACAGCATAAAAGACCCCCATCTGTTATGTGCCTTCTTCATACATTCCCCTCTCCCAGCATGTGCCAGGGTTCGTCTGTAAAAGGAAATGCAAATGAGGGACTACTATTATGGGCTGCAGTTTAAATGGGCACCACAGCCAGAGCTAGGATAGAGAGGCCTTTTCTTGTCTCTTTCAAGGAACAGGCGACAGGTAGTAAAAGTGGACTTCTGCTAGAGAAGAAAAGGGAGAAAAGGGAAGATGGCCAGGAAGATGTGTCTGTCATTAAACCAAACCAAAACAAAACAAAACAAAAGCCAGGGAGACCTGTGAAAGAGTAGGGGGGAGGGATAAAAGGACTCAGAGGGGACAAGAACTCCTCAAGAAGACCAATAGAGTCAACTAACCTAGATACACGGGAGCTTACAGAGATGGAAACACCAACCAGAGAGCATGCATGGACAGAACCTAGGCCCACTACACGTGTAACTGATAGGTAGTTTGACCTTCATGTGGGTTCCCTAGTAAGTTGAGCAGGTGCTGTCTATGACACGGACTCTGTTGCCTGCTTTTGATCACTTCGCCCTAACAGGCTGCCTTGCCTGGCCTCAGTGGATGAGGAGGAGCTCAGGCCTGATGTGACTTGAGGTGCTGGGAGTAGGTTTGGGGGAATGCTCTTCTTCTGAGGAGGAAGGGAGGGGCACAGGGAAAAGAGGGTGGGAGGGAAGGGCTTGGAGGACAGAAGGGAGAGTGCTACAATCAGGAATTATATAAATTAAATTATATAAATTATATACATTAAAAATAAATTTTAAAAGGTTAATTTGCTTAAAATCACAAGACCTGCACATAGGATTCATAATCAGAACACATAATTATCAGAGTGATCCCAGAAATCAAATGGCTGAGCTTCTTCAATTTTTAACCTTGAAACCCAAGCCCAGAATCTTTAAACCCTTGCTCGACATGGCCAAGACCCAGCCAGAAGTAACAGTGCCATCAAACTCAGTTCCTTTATGTCCCATTCCATCATGGCATGCCACTTTGTGGGTGCGTTAATTTGTGTTTAGCGTGTGCTATTGCGCATGAATGAAAAGCAGCCAGGAGCAGTGCTTGCACTCTTCTGGTATTTTACACTGATTGCATAAGTAGAACATAGGTTCTGGGAGCCTAGACAACTCCCTCTGTTCCCCCAACACTTTGCCTTCCTGCTGTCCCACGTTCTAAACATTTCTTAATTCCCTCCAACTGCACGATCATTTTGAGGTTATTTGCCAGTTGGGCTCAGCCACAGGGAAAGGGAGAGTGACATGCTTTATGTGAGGAAGAGCTACAGGGAGATTATATTTAAATAACACAGACATTGATTATTATGCAAAGCAGAATGCAAGCTCAATTAAAGGGAACATCATAACTGTCATTTCTCTAGTTTTTCCTTGCATCACCTAGAAGTTGAGAATTGCTATGTTAAGCTATTATTAGTCTGCCCAGGACTTCATAGAATTAAAATATGATAGTTTTTAACCCATCAAAAAGGTTGTTTATATAAATAAATAGAACAGCAGTATGTTACCTGCTTTCTATGAACAATAGAAGTTTACTAACAGTAAAAATATTTTGATAAATTTATTTGTGTCTTCTGTGCGAAATGTAGTTTATTCTCTTTAAAACTCTCTGTAAATGTCTACAAAGGCATTATTCTCTCGGGCATTTGTTCTTTGGGTTTATAGGGTATGTATTTCTGTTGAATCATAAATTATTTGTGGATGTTTCCTGACTTCTGTTATGTATGGAATTCTGCCGTCTTTTGAGTCTGGGTTTTGTCAGTGTTGTGCTTGTAAGGTCTTTGCATGTTGCCATATTCTGTAGTAATTTGTTTTCCTCTATTGGTTTGACAGGGTTCTACTATGTGGGAGAGTCTAACTCCAAGACTCTGGGATCTGCTGGAGCATTTGTGTATAGGACGCCCTCTCTATGAGGAGCATTATCCTATAGCTGAGATGGTTGGGAGAAAGATTGAAGCCTTAGCCACCTCTGTCATATTTTGGACTCCTCCATGAAAAATATTTGTATTGGGTGCCTCTACTCAACTGAGTCAGACATCCTCATGACACTGTACAAAGTATGAGGTCCCTGTCCTCCCCGCTCCCTCTTTCACAAGTAGCAGATCTGCAGTGTGTCTTGAGGCCTTATCCTGATCGATTTATTTCATAGACATTGCTCTCAATACATATCTTGGGCTCTTAACTCCTTTGATCATTTTGCTTAGCAAAGGCTATGAACTAAGACATGTTATCCAATTGTAATGACAATTTATCCATCTGTTGCATGGTTAGTAAGGGTCTGAGATCTTTTCAGGCTTGTGCATATATTTTGCTCCATGTTTACATGAAGATCAGTTTAATTGAATAATTGTACCTGATGACATTGCCACCAACATGACACGAAAGCTTCAACTGCTCCATACACCTTTCCCATAACCCTTGTGTTTCTCAGCTGCGGCATGTGTTTACATATGCTGATTGGTCATTATTTTCTGGATGTGAGTCCTGAATATTATCTTCAACCCTACCATGTGCTTGGTTAGTCATTTTAAAAAAGCATTTTTTTTATTTTTTTATTTTTTGGAAAATTTCACACATATATACAACATACCCATTGCTCTACTCCTTGTCACTAACTCCCCATGGGACACCCCTCACCTCAACATATTCCCTCTCAATGACATGCTACTAAAAAAAATAAATAAATAAGTAACCCATTGAGTCTGGATAATTCTGTCCACATGCACACAGATGTGAGGCCAACCACTGGAACATGTGCAACACACTGGCAGCCACCCCACAAAAGAGAAATAACTCACCCTTACGCAGCTGGTTGTCAGTAGCTTCTCAACTAGGTGACCAGCCATGGGAGCTCCTCTCTATTGCATAATAGAGTTTTTGACTGGCTTGTGCAGGTCTTACACAGGTAATCAGAGCAACAGTGAGTAATGCATGTAACAGTCATGTCATGTCCTGTCCTGTCCTGTCATGTCCTGTCCTGTCCTGTCATGTCCTGTCATGTCATGTCATGTCTAGAGGTCAGCATTTTAGTCTTTTTCCTTGCCCTCTGGCTCTATATGATGTTCTGCCATTCTTTTTGCCCCCTCTTTGCTGATATTTCTTGAGCCTTGAGTGGGAGGATCAATAGGGATGCCCCATCTGTGGCCGAGAACTCACATTCCTTTATTTTCAGCACTTCCTGTACACTGCAATAAGAAACTTCTCAGACTAAAGTTGAGAGCTTCACAAATCTGTGTACATAAATATTTAAAAGGCAGTTGGCACTGTGACCACTTAGCAAGGCAACATAGGTCAGTTCTGCATTTGGACCTCTGACTTCTCTAGCCATGAGTTTTGACTGTGTTTGCAGTACCAGCATAAATTCTCCTCTGTGGCCAAGGCCTCAAATCCAATTAAGAAAGCAGTTGATTGTCCACACAAACAGACTTGTCGTCATTGCACCAACAGGAAGATTTTCCCTCCTATATTGGGACTGCAGCATGCAGAGTCCCACCTTAGATCTGACCATTGATGTCTTGTCTCCCCCAGCAACCTCCTTAGTACCCCCTAGTGCTATGCAAGCTAGGTAGCAGATAGAATGCTTCCTGCTGAGTTCAAAACTGATTTCTCTATATCCTGAGATCAAAGTGTGTGTGTGGGGAGGGGGGAACTGGGATGATGGCTCAGCAGTTCTTAGTACTTGTTCCTCTTACTGAGAACCTGGATTTGGTCCTAGCTCCATAGTGGCTCTTAACCATGCCTACTTCCAGTTCTAGAGGATTCAACATCATCTTCTGAACTTTGTGAGAGCCAGATGTACAAATGGTGTACATATGTGCATGTAGGCAAAACGTTAATACATATAAATCTAAAAAAAAAAATAGCATGCTGACTTCAGCAATATGTTACTCAACCAAAAGCAATTGTTTTGGGTGTCTTTTGGTGTTCTTTTAGTCAACAAACTTTATCATTTTTTTCTTCCTTTTCTAAAACCTTTTTGACTATTTTGATTTTCTGAAGGTCATATAGTTGTCAGTATTTCTTTTCTAGGAGTTTTAAATTTTGTTTGCTTGTTTCCTTGGTTTGAGACAGCATCTTTCTATATAGTTCAGGCTGACCTAGATCAGGCTCAAGGCTAGCCTAGAACTCATGATCACCCTCTCCCAGTCTATCCAGTGCTTAGATTACAGTATATGCCATGATGCAGGATCCCTCTAGAAGCCTTTGCTATTTAATATTCCACATTTTAGGTCTACAGCTTCCTGGAGTTGACCTTTTCCTTCATCTGAATTTTTGTTGACATTAACTTAAGACTACAAAGCTGTTCGGATGTAGGGAAAGCCCCCTTGTAGTAAGTGCTCCTACTTTCTCTAAGTAGAACACATTCAGTTGTATGTGAAATTTATTCATTCTTCCACATATATTTATTGGGTATACTTAGTATTCTCATATGAAATACACAGTGTGCTAGAATCTGTGGTGATAGGCATAAATTTAACTATAACACTGGGTCTGAGAGGCTTATAGACTAACGAGACGTTTAAGTGGGGAGGTTGGAAAGCAGAAAGAAATCAGGATTTGCATGCAGATGCTTGAAGGATATTTATTAGGTGTGACCCTGAACAAGTTATTCAGATAAGTCTGAACTCTAGGAGGAAAATATTGAGTGCCACGAAGATTAGAGATAAAACATGTAACATGCCTAGCACCATGCCTGCAATGTTGTGCGATATAAATAATTGATGGTCCTTATTTTTAGTTCACAGGGAAAGACCCACAAAGTGCAAAGTCTCTGAGAGTGTTTATGGAGGATAAGAGAAGATTTTTACAGAGGTTAAGATACACAAGGTATTAAGCCAATGCAGTTAGCACTGACAGGGCATAGCATGAGGGAGGTGGGGTGGGGGAGGATACAGAGAGAAAAAGAAGAGAGGGACAGAGCCAGAAAGGGAGAGACAAAGACACAGAGACAGACAGAGAGAGAGAGAGAGAGATAAAGAAACAGAGACAGACAGTGGGATACAGAATCAGAAACCAAGAGGGAGAGACAGAAAGAAGGATTGGTAGTTAGAGATATAATTGATGTGGAAGAAATTGTACAAGCCTTTTTCATATATCACAAATTGAGCATTTTTATATGTCTGACACAGTTTTGTGAGGCTACAGCGGTAATACAATGGGCGTGGCAGATTGACCTACTTTTAGAAAGCCTGCTTATAGTGGAGACTATAGATACCTGAATGAGAAATTACAAACCCCATTGTCTTGCTTATCTTCGGGAATAAAAGCCTGTCCCATAGTCCTTGTTCTTTTCTTTAAATCTATCCCTCTATCATATGCCTAACTTAAATGGAGCCAATAAGATGATGGTAGAAATTTGGAGATGTCATCCGGGGACATTTAGTTTTATGCAAATGGCTAGAGCTGTGGATTGTCTCCCATATGGCTATGAGACAGAGATGTGTGCTTTATAGCGACATATAAGAATGAAGCAGATATATAGAAAGAAGTGAGCAAAAATATGAACCTTCTTTTATGAGCACCACTCCTTTCCTAAGGCCCAATTTCAGTCTTACCCTTGGATCACGCAAAACAACACCATGTCTCTACGTCACTCACATCCCCTCAAGCTGGCTCCATTGGCTTCCAATGAAGCGGCTGAAGACAACAGATTTATGATGAACATTAATGTGCAGACTGCAAGCTTTGCACAGAGTTCCATGAGAAAGATGCAGTGTCACTGAAGTGGTGGACCAGACAAGATTTTGGAAGAAACTGGGATTGGAATAATCAGTAGGAGTCTTGCAAATAGGAAGAGGACTTAAGACTGTTCTAAGTAGAGGTGTGTGTGCCCTACAGAGGGAAGTAGAGGATGGGGCAGTGGCTGCAGATGCCTTGTCTGTGGAGGTACAATTCCTTGAGCATGGAAGGAAGTGCATGAGGGTATATCATGAGCTAAATGGTTTTATTTTATTCATCATCATCATCTCTTATTTAATAAGAATGATGTATATTGGACCCTCTACATTTTACCAGTCCTTATAGCTAACATTTGCTGTAGTAGTGGCCATTCAGGTACACTCGTGTGTGTGTGTGTGTGTGTGTGTGATCACGTGTACATGTGATCATGTAGATACACATGCATATGGATGTCAATGTCAGGTATCTTCCTTAGTTTCTCTCCATGTTAGTGTTTGAAGCCTGATCTTTCACTGAACCAGGAGCTCATCTGTTTATGCTGACTGGACAGGAAGCCCAGGGATTTACCTTCCTCTTCCTCCATCACTGAGATTGTGGTTTCGTGCCATCATGTCTGGGGCCTGGCATTCCTGAGTGCTGGAGATAGAGTTCAAGTCTAACGAGGGCACAGCAAACACCAGCTGCTGAGCCAGTGTCTCGCCCCTCTGTTCCCTTTCTCACAGAGGCCAAGTGGGTAGTATCTGGAGGATGTTTGAATACCAGCGCATATGCCTCAGTTTCTTTGAACTCTTCCTTAAGAACTGAAATTTGCCCTCATTTCTTCCCTCTCTGGGGTTCTTTCTAAGTTGTTCTTTAGAAAATATAACCATGGACAAAAGAATGTTTTGGTGGCCACTACTGAGACAGCTAATGAAAAGGGACGTAAGTGCTCTATTTATGGAGTGGGAAATCCAAACATGGCCAATGGGTTGGGACTTTGATAAAGGGTTGTGTAGAACCCATGATGACATGTAATATTGATTTTTTTCTAGGCACTGCTCTACTAAATCAGTGAGATAGGTCAAGAGTGAGCAGTTCAACACTTGGCTTTATTTGAGTAAACCATTTCCCTGGGTGTTTGTAGTGTGTTTATAAACAACTTGAGTTAGCCAAAGAAAAGTGCTAAATAATTACATAATTATGACATACTTCACTGTAGTAACTGGCACTTCTCCCAGGTTGGTATTAGACAATATGACTTTTTCTCTAGTAATGTTGTTAGTAAAGTAAAGCAAGCTTGTCCCGTACACTGCCTCTTGAGTTTCAGAAACAAGAACTCAAAGTCTGTGTGTTGGAGATGGCTCCGTAATTCTCTTTCCCCTTCTAACAAAGGACATGGTATTTCTCAATCTCTAAACTTCCTTCTCGGGAGGGACAAGCAGAGACGGGCTGAGCCTAGATCTGGTGCATTCCACTTCATCGTGGAGCTGTGTCTTACCCTAGCCTCAAACCCAGACCATCCATCCGTCCTTACAGACAGTCTTCTTTGCTTATCCAAAGCTAATACTAGCTTATCTGGAGCAGCCACTTTCTCTCCAGTCAGTAGCTAATATCAAATGATGTGGAGCCTGAGAAGGATTTGGAAGGTGATAAATTAAATGGAAAAAAAAATCAATGATAGAGAGGAAGGAACCTATGTAATCCTTGTAGGTACATAGGGATACTAATGGGTCTCTTCAGAAACTTCCAGGCATGTGCAGTAGGGCTCTGGGGAAACCCCTGCACCAGGAACACACTCCTCTCCTGAGAAGTAAGGGAGAAGGCAAGGAGTGGTGAGGACGAACATACAGTTATACATTGTCCTTCCTATAGAGAGAAATACTTTCTGGCGTCTTCTTAAGTATTTATTATAGGCACTGGGTTTGCATTTTTCATAGGTTGTCTTACTTAATATAATGGCCTGCCTTATAAGCTGGATGCTACTACCCTGGGTTCCAGCTAATAGAGGAGTAACCTACGATGGGGGATGATTGTGAACCCTGCTTTGTCTAGTTGAGGGACACACAGCCACTTCCTTGTTAGGTAACCCCTTTGTCTGCTTTTGTCCTTCAGGACTTGCACATTTAGCTGCCTTCTACTTGTTTGGGTTAATGGACACCTTTAAAGCTCTGTGACTTTCTCAAGACCTAGGCTGGTCATAGGCATTACTTTATTACCCAGCATCATCCCCCACCCGCACCCCCCACCTCTGAATGTCAGCTATGCCCACGGAGTGCAGTGTCACCTAGACTTGTTCTCTGCAATACTGTGCAGTTACTTCCGTGCCTTAAATCCACTTCTGGCTTCAGCTACCAACCAGCCTGGTGTCCCTCCCCAATATCATACCAAGCCATGCACCCCATCAGCAGACCCTCAGTCAGGCTGTTCATCAACTCTCTCTGCCCCTTGTGACTTCTTCCCACACCCCAGCCCTGGGAGGGACTTAGCAAAGCAATTCACTCAGCTGCCCTTCTGAAGGGCTCGGTGGGTGGCAGGGGTAGCAAGGGGTGACTGTGGTGAATGGGGAACCTGTCAGTCTTCGGTCCAGTTCCTCTGGGTTCCCATTTCCACGTCTTTGCTGAAATGGAATTTGAATTTCAAAAGGTTTAAAGAACATTTCTCAAGCCCACAATTTCCCAGCAGCTTGAAAACCCTCTTAAAACATTACCTTTAATCTATTGCTACTGATGAGTGGATGCTGGGTACTTATATGAATGGTGTCATGCTGGCCAGTTGGAGCTGCCTCCTCCATGTCCCTGGCTCACCCACGAGGGAGCATTCAAACCAACTAGGCTTCCCTTGGCTTCTGGGAGGAAAAATCCTGCTCTCAGAAAGCTGACACCTACTGTGTCTCCCCTTTGAGGAGTAATTCCCTCGCAGTGTAAGTAAGGCTCACCTAAACAAGAGCTGGCTAGCCCCCAGGCAAGGATGCGGAGTGGATTTCTTCCTGAAACTGGGGGAGGGATGCTGGCTCAGTGCTCCTAGCCCTGGGGTAGCTGCAGAGGCTCATATCTGTGCTGTGACCTATCTGCCAGCACCATCATTTTTATTTAGAGTGAAGCTGCTGAGGGGACTTCAGCGGGGGTTCCATTGTCAGTTTCGCATTACAGAACCATTAAAATGGAGCGTTACTGTAAGAAGGCTGCCTGCTAGACAGTTCTCAGAAGAGACTTGTGCCTTTTCTGAGAGCCACTTGGTTTCCCTCTCCGTTTTCAGGAGGGGGGGGAGGGCCCCTAACGAACTGGGCGTTTTTAATTGATTATAAAACCAGAAGAGAACACAGCAGTGGGGATTGTTGGCAAGGCTTTATAGCAAGTGGCAAGTCGCTGCATATTCATTTGTTTCTCATTGGCCAAGATGAATCCTCTTTTGGTATTAAAGCAAATGAGCTGCGAAGTCGCAGTGGACAGGCCTTAACAACTTTTCTTGGCTGACAGCCTGATTTTTTTACTTTTTTTTTTTTTTTAATGTTTTTAAAAATTAACGTGTGTCTGTGTGTGTGTGTGTGTGTGTGTGAGAGAGAGAGAGAGAGAGAGAGAGAGAGAGAGAGAGAGAGAGAGAGAGAGAGAGAGAGAGTAGGCAGCAGGATCTGAGAAACCAGGGAGTGGTAGGGGTAGAGATCTGAGTGGAGGACAGAGAAATGGGAAAGTTTCGGTGAAGGCAGGAGCCTGTGGTCCTGACGCAGCCGCTGAAAGAATGGCGCTGGCGCTGGCAGCGTGGGTGGGAGGTGGGAGAGCCAGCCGTAGTGGAATCAGGAAGCGTCTCTACAGAGAGGCCCTGCCTTGGCGGCGTCTGTGGGGTATTGGCTCCACGACCCCCCTTTGTGGCCAAAATCTGCAGAGGCCCACATACAGAGTAGCACTGTATTGACTTAAACCTTACACATATCATCTCCGCCTGTGTATTCTGAGTCATTGCTGGATCACCTGTAACCTCTTAACGCAATGTTAATAATCGTTCTGCTGTATCGCTTTTCATAAGATTTCTTTTCCTTTCTTTTCTTCTTTTTTTTTTTTTTAATTTTGGTTTGGGAATTTTAAAAATGATTTTTAGTCCATGGTTGGTTGGTTCCAGGCTGAGAATCTTGTACATACAAGGGACTGACTATGTCACCATAATTTTGATAGTTCAGGAAATAAGACTGTGACCAGAGTCAGCTCCTTTATGGGAAGTTTGTGGGGCTTGGCTTCCTTTGACTGTTTCACTGTACTTGGTGGAGCTGCTCACAGGTTCTATAAAGCAAAAGACAGCTCCTGCCTGGTGTGCTGTGTCCCATATTCGATGTCCTGTGGCATCCCTGTTAGGATTCTGCTTCTGTCTGTCTACCTGTGATGTCACTGCTTACCTGCCACAGGGGTGTGGCCCTGCCTTGGGCCATATAAAAGACAGACCCTCCACATGGTCTCTCTCTCTCTCTCTCTCTCTCTCTCTCTCTCTCTTTCTCAGGTACCCCTTCCCCCTTTTCCTTCTTCCCCCCCACCCATGCTCATTTAATAAACTCCGTATAGTGTAATATCTGCTTCCTGGGACCCTCTATCTGTCATTGTTTTAACTATTAAATATAAAATTGGTGGCCCATACAGGAACATTCATTGGCAGGAGGAGCTGGGACAGCAGCCCTGGTGAAGGTATAAGACAAATCCACCCAAGAGGGGACAGGAAACAAATAGGAGGAGATGGAGGGTCCTGGAGACAATGAGGAGTCACTCATGGGCCCTGAGAGAGGTCAATCTGTCGTTCGTTCGTTCGTTCATTCACTCAGAAGATATTTACTGAGCCTTATTATATGCCAAGGTGGCGTGTTGGAAAGTAGGAACAACCTCTGCCCTCATCCGTGTGTCCGTTGGGCAGTCAGCAAACACATACTGACCTAGCACCGGCCTTGAGCATAGGACACCACAAGGAGTGTCACTCCTCTCTTCCTGGAGCTGAAACTGTAATGGGGCGTGGGGGTGTTCATATCCCTCTCTAAGAGCAGATGAGTAAGGGAGGCGGTGGAGACCTTCCTGTCCTTTAGTCTCCGAGTCTGCCCTTGGGGCAAGACTAACAGACCAGTGCAAACTTTGTAGCATTTGTAAGCTCCAGGAGCCAAGAGACAGACCCAGCAAGCAGCTCGGAGGTGGCGCCTACTAGAACACTGAGTGTGCAGGGAAAGACAGACAAATGGTTAGAGCAGGCGGAGGAGAAGCAGCCGAAAGGGAGGACTCTTGATTTTGGAGTTGAATATGGTGGGTGGCAGAAGCCAGCAGAAACAAGTGAGCTGCACTTTAGGAGAGTCAAAATCAGCAGCATGGTTCTGTTAGGAGGCCAGGCTGCTAGGATTCTGCTTCAATAGGCTTATCTGTGATGTCACTGCCTACATGCCATGGGGGCATGGCCATGCCCAGGGCTATTTGAAAGGACAGACTCACCTAGCCCCCCCCTTTCTCTTGTCCCTAACTCCCCCTCCCTCTTTTACCTCTCTCTCTCTCTCCTCCCCTCCCTCCCTCTTCTCTCTCTCTGGCGTACCCCTTCCCACTTTCCTTCTCCCCCCATGCTCATTTAATAAACTCCATATAACATAGTATCTGAGCCTTGTATTCTACCATTATCTTATTCTTACACAAATATAACCCCCAGCATTCCTTGAAGCAGTAGCATTCAGTCCACTTAAACCACAGCTTGTTCATAGACCCCCTGGTGGAGCTCTGTAACTGAATGTGGGGGCTGCCAGAAAACTGGCAAGAGTCAAGGTTTTTAGATGATACAACAATCAAAATCTAATTCAAAATCAAATGTGGGATGAATCCAAGGTGTTTTGGTAAGTGCTCATGTGTGTATACAAAATTTGATTTCATCTTTTAAATGGTAAAAGTCTATGTTCACCAAAGCCGTGTGTTAAAACAAAATTCTTCATGATTTATTTATTTATGTTTGATCTGTGTGCCTATGTTGTATACCATATATATATATATATATATATATATATATATATATATATATATATATATACCACATATATATATAGCATAAAAATGACATGGGTTAAAAAGGGTTCAGTCGCCAAGTGCAGAGAGAGAAAGGCTTAGGAGCACTCAGCCTTAAGTGGGATATCATTATCCTGCCTCTCCTCTCAAGGCTCAGAGATCTATGTGCAAGAGGGAGCGGAAAGATTGTAAGAGGCAGAAGAGGTAGACGACCCCAAGGAAACTATTTTCCAGAAAATACAGGATCGAAACCCAAAGAGACTTTGGCAGCACATGAAAGATCTCATTAGTAACATGTTGGAGTAATGTCTGGCTTCCTCCAGGCAGAGTTCACTCTCTGGTCTATGCTTCCGCTGATCATTTCCTTCTAATCTTCTGTCTACGTAAAAATCATGGCTGACATACTGTGAGGTCAAAGCTCTGATGCCAGGAGCAGGGTCATGGGAGGCTGAGTGATTGAATGAGATGAATCCCAAGGAGGTGAGATTTTATTGAAGATACAGGGGATAACAGCAGGCACCCAGGTACATGCCAAAACACACAGACCACATACAGGTAGGTAGATTCACACATGCAGACTGACACACAGGCCACTTGGAGGCATGCACAAGAGCATGGAGATAGACACACGTATGCAGATTGGAAAAGGTTAAGGCTAAGTCCTCTGACCTCAAAGCAGTATTTGCAGAGGACACTCAAAAAAGAAGCAGTGTGCTAAAAACAATTATAGAACAAAGTGCAAAGATAACTCTGGGGTTCCCTAGATATTTGGTGTCAACATTTTGTGTTGACTCACAGGCTCTCAGATATCTGATGTCAACCATGTTTCAGCTGACTCGTAGTGATATCTATACCAGCCCTATCTTCTCTAAACACAAACTGGTCCTTATGGCCTTCTGTTCCCAATACATCTCTAGAACAAGAAACAGGTTAATATGGACAAAGTACAGAAGATTCACTTAATCACAGTTTTATGCGCCTCAGAAGACTTTAAGAATGTGACCCAGAATCCAGAGACCATTTAGGTTTGGTATAGAATAAATGGCTGTACAGAAATATGATTGGACAATCTGCCTGAAGACATTTCTATTAAAATTCTTCAAATGATGGCCTCGGAGGCTGCCAGTTTGCCAGAGCTTCCAGGCAGATTTTCTCTACTTGTCAAAAGTTCCTGACTTACAAGAGTCACAGATTGAGAGAGGAAACCCAGCCAGTTCTGCCTGCTTCATCACTCAGCTTTTCTATAGTGCATCATGATGTAGGAGACTTTCTAGAATTGGGGTTTTATAGCTATTTCCAGGCAAGATGGAATGGGAAGGTTTTTAATGGTCTTCTCTTATACAGAAAAGAGGGAGGCATTTAGAGCAATGTTCCCACTTACTGTGACTCACATAGAGGGATACGTTTGGATTCTGTGTGCTGCTTTTAGGAAGAAAGACAATCAGGAGATGGGGGAACAGGCAAAGGTCAGTAGATGGCAAATTTTCCCCAGTATTCTTTGGTGTAGTCAGCTTCCCAGAGTTCCATGCCTTGGGTGCCATTTTATGAGCCATTAGCAATAGTCAGAGTAATTTCAAGATAAAACCAAGAGCCTTTGGAGCAGTCAAGTGAAGGCAACAAATGTTAACTTTCCTATTTCCACTCAGAAGACTAACAGATAAGGGTGGTCTGCCAACTCTGAGGCTTCCACTTTTGAAACAGTGTCAAACATCTCCCCATTACTAACAACTATGTCATAAGTAAATATGACAAGCAAATGGAATCATGTTTAATGCCACAAAAATACTGGCAAAGGAGGTAGATATGTATAGTGGAAATATCTGGATCAAAACTAGACAGATTTTAAGAGGCATGGTGCTCCTTGGGCTCATTCTTAGCTCTCAGTGCTGGTATCAGAGGAAAGATCGTGGTGCCTGGGCTAGTGGGTATTTTATTAGACCCCTTTGCTTCCCTACCACATTGCCATGTCAGGACCTGTGATGAGTAAGCCTCTGTCAGGGGGAGTACCATTCATTGGATGAGACTGATTAGAATCTGATAATGCTTATGAGTCAGGGTGAAGAAGTACCATGGTCAGCAAAAGGAATTTGATCCCACTAGCGAGACTTAAGAGATTTCTAAGCCTCTCAGTAGTCAGCAGCAGCAACCAACTGGTGAATTGGGGCCAGGGGTGAGGGGGCGGGGCGGGCATTCTGCTCAAACTATTGCACTAACCAAGGACAATACAACTAGTAAACATCAAACCCCTACTCTGACCTATCCAGTGAGCAGGACATTCTCCACAGTTACGTGGAGAGCGGGGACTGACTCTGGCATGAACTCTGGTGCCCCATATTTGACCACCTCCCCTTGGTGAGGAGGCCTGATGGCACTCAAAGAAAGAATAAGCAGGCTACCAAGATGAGACTTGATAGCCTATGACCATATAGTGGGGGAGGAGGTCCCCCTCAGTCTTAGACCTAGGGGAGGGGAATAGGGTAAAAGCAGGAGGGAGGGAGGAATGGGAAGATACAAGTGATGGGATAACAACTGAGTTGTAATCTGAATAAATTAATTAAATAAAATAAAAATTTTAAAAGGGAAAATGCAATCCTAGCCAAAAAAAAAAAAAAAAAAAAAAAAATCCCACCTATAGACATTGCCTTGAGTACCAGGAAAGGCAGCAGTCACCAGCCAGAAAAGGATGTTTCTCCCAGTTCTGCCCTTCCTCAAGGTCAGGGTCAAATTGTCTCCATGGAGAATGATGATAATAACATTGAAAAGATATTCTTTTCCCCAGATCAGCAGAGGCAAAGGCTGAAGTGTGGACAGATGGGTGGTAGGAGGCTTCTACACAGAAGCACCAAATAAAAACTCTGGCTTCAAAACCTGCCAGCACCTCATGGATACAGGCGTTTGTGAGACCCAAGGATCTTCTAGTCCATCTGTGGAAATGACATTCAATGTCTCCTTCTCTGTGGCCTGAGGGCGTGTGTTGAGGAGATAAACCAGATTCCACTGTTCTTTGAGTTCATAGGTGTATCCCTTCAGAAAGTCAAGACAAATGTCAGGGAGGTGGTTGGTGAGGAAAAACGACTTGAGAAGAGGAGCCAAAGTTATGCTGGATGGGAAACAGCAACGGTTCCTTTGTAATTCCAGAAGGAAGCCTGGTGATGACGATAGAGCTGCCTTGTGTTATGAAAAACGAAAAGCAAAACAAACAAACAAACAAAAACAGGACCCAGGGAATTCTGGTGCTGAGTGTGATCCACGTATCATTATCACTGGTCTTCCTCTTTGTTCTGTAGAGACTAGTGACTGAGAAGGCAAATTAAAAACTCCTCTATTAGCGAGGAAGGTAAAATAACAGTAACGATGTCTTAAAAAGTCATCAGGAGTCAGGCTATCAACTATCTACCTTAAAAATACCCCATACTACATGTAAGTATACCAATATGCATATACAGTTTAAATGAAATGTTCTCATTGGGATGACAATATTTCCTCTAAGAGCCAAATCTATGTAGCAAAACCCTCAGCATTAGGCATGAGAAGCCCTCTTTTGGGCCAGGGGTGTCCAAGAGACTACTGAAACATTACAGGCTATTGCTCTGTGTTGCCTCCCAGAAGTAGAGGGTCAGTCCTATTGCTGAGACACCATGTATTTCATAAACAAGAACCAGAGGCCACTGAACTGGAACTAAACTGAATGCCTCTTCCCCCAAAGACTTTCATGGTACCAGAAGGTACCATGCAGGCTTTCAATGGAGATGAGCAATGAACAATTCTACCAAGCTATGATGCCCATGAACCACAATGACGATGAGAATGGCATGATAACCCTAAGAGTGCAGTAGTGGCATGTGTGCCTTGGCGGTAACCAATACCTCTCTAATAGGACTTAAGACATTCTCAACAAGAGAGAAATCATGCCTGGAACCGAAAACCTAGCCAGCTACCCAAGGCTAGTGAAGTCATGAATCTTAGAGAAGAACCTAAACTGCCATTTTACTTAGTCAGCATAATTCCTAACTGAGTCTATATATTTATCATTATAGCCATAGATAAGAGTAGTTCTTACTCCTCCTCAAGAAAACTTCTTTGTACAAGTGCAGAAAATTCCAACTAATCAAAATGCACGGTTATGGAGACCAGTCTCAATGAATACATCTATAAAACAACTCCCACGCTTAAGGGTCAGGGAACATAGTGGAAGAGGGGTCAGAAAGACTATAAGAACCAGAGAATCAGGGAGTTGTCTGTGAGACTGTGTCTCCTAGGAATGCCAGAAGCTATAATCTTAAAGTCTCACCAATATGACTGCCTAAACATGAGCTGAACAAAACCTGACAACAATAGAAATTTAAAAGTGGATGGAGAAAATCCCAGGAAGCCTCAACTGTACACAAAGAATTTCAGGCACCTAAAGAATGCTGGGAGTGGGAGCAATAGCCTTCCCCAGGGAAGAACACACCGATTGATTATCCAGCACCGAACAATTATCCCTGAAAACACACATACAAGTAACACTATACAGGCTCAGCAGCTTATGTTTAAGGACATGTTCATTCATGCATTCAACAACAATTAAGGGGCCATGAATTTGAAAGAGCAAGGTGGAGTATATGGGAGAGTTTGAGGGAAGGAAAGGGAAGGAGGAAATAAGGAAATTATATTATAATCTCAAAATCAAAAGAAATAATCAAAATAGTAAAAGAGAAAAAAAAACTTTCATTTTTCTTACTAATTTTCTTCCCCTCTTTGAATATACTCCACTCAGTTACTCGTTAAGTTTTGTTAGTGGAAAAAATTGAGTACCCAGAGAGACACATATGGTGAGCCCTCACTTATAAGCAGATGTTAGGTGTGTAGTACAGGATAACATTTCACAGACCCAAAGGAGCTAAGTACCAAGGAGAGCCCAAGGGAGGATGCTTAAATCTCAATCAGAAGGCGAAATAGAATAGATTGCAGATGAGAGGGAACAGGGTAGGAGAGGAAGTGATGAGGGTGAGGATCAGGTGTGGGGAAAGTGGGGATGGGAGGCCAGAGGGCTTGGAGAGAGATGGGAAACCAAGTGTGGAAGTATCTCTGAAACAAGCTAGAGAACCTACAAGGTAGGCTCCTGGGAAGAAATGGGGATGACTCTAGCTAAGATTCCTAGTAGCACAGGTCATGGAGAATGAAGAGGCTACCTTTTAGCCAGATAGGACTTCTAGTGGAGGGAGAGGAACACCAACTCACCCACAAAAACTTTGACCCCAAATTTACCCTGCCTACAAGATGTGCAGAGATAAAGACAGAACAAAGTTTGAGGGAATGTCCAACCAAGGCCTGGCTCAACCTGACAACCACCCCATGGGAGAGTGCCAACCCCTGACACTATTAAAGATACTCTGCTGTACTTGCAGACAGAAAACTAGCATAGCTAACCTCTGAGAGGCTCCACCCAGCAGCAGATTGAGTCAGATACTGGACTCAAAGACATTAGGTGGAGCATGGGGAGTCTTGTGGAAGAGTGGGATGTGGGAGCAGGGAAAGATAGAAGGACCCAGAGTGGACCACATTTCCATAAGAACACCAATAAGGCCAATTAACCTGGGCCCAGGATGAGGCTTACAGAGACTGAATCACTAACATAGGACCATGCATGGACTGAACCTAGGCCCCCTACACATATGGGTAGCTTAGTCTTCATGTCAGTACCCTAGTAATGGAAGTGGGTGCTGTCTTTTTGATCACTTCCCCCTGGAGAGGGGTTGCCTTACCCAGTCTCAGTGGAAGAGGATGTGCTCAGTCCTGATGTGACTGTGTGTGCTAGGATGGGGTGATGGGAGGGGACTGCCATTTTCTGATGAGTAGAGAAAGGAAATAGATGAAAGAGGGAGAAAGAATAAGACTGGGGAAAGAGGGGAGAGATGGGCTATCATAGAGAAGTAAAGTGAACAATTTTTAAGTGAGCAATTTATTTTTTAGGGAAAATAAGATTTTTTTTTTTTTTTTAGTTGCTGATGTAGAGTCTACTTGTGGCTATGAGGAGGGTTTTCTGTCCAATGTCTTAGATTGTAGAGGGAGCTTTGTAAATGTAGACTGTGTAAGAAGGGCAATATGAACACTCTTGTGATTTGATGGGTCACAGTTTGATGTAAATTATCTTGAGTCCATAGATAATAGCCAAGCATCATGTTTAAATGCACGTGTCTATCAGAATTCTACAAAGGGAGTCCTCCTTCACTGGTGTGTTGCCAGAGGATCCAGACAAAGTTTATTTTACACTTTAAGAGTAATCCAATTTTTATGAAACACCTAGAAGAAAAATTCAAGGGACCACAAACCTCAAGGTTATTAATATTTCTCTTCCAGAAAACCCTGCCAATATTTTTGATTAACCAACAGCCTTGTGATCAGTAAAAGGCCCTTAAAGAGGAGCATCTCTGAGACAAGCAGTCCAGTAAAGCAAGCACGTGCTCCAGAGTTATTGTCCCATTGTGATGTTGGCAATGCTCTTCGTAGGTGTGCTTCTTTACCCCCCCCCCCACTGCATTTTCAAGAGGGAGACCCTTAACTCAGCCCCTTAAACTTTTCAGTTCTCAAGACTCATTTCCTCTGCTTGCTGTGCCTTAATGTCCTCTCAATGGACATTCTTAGGAAGGGCCCGGTACTGTGTCTATCTTGGTGCAAATTTAATCATCATGTCACTTGAGACTAGGAGACAGGGGACAAGCATGGAGTGAGGAAGGGCTTTGGTGCCTTACCTTTTAAACAATTGTTGAAATGACATTTTTAATTTGGTAGTTTTGAGTCATCCATACTACTTTTGCTATCATTTGATAACTTTTCACAAGAGAAAAATAACTATAAAAGTAAGAATAAATGTAAATTTTGATTTCTGGGATTGTCTTTTCAAGATATCATGCTGAGGACAGGTTCCATGTCCTACCACCTTCTCTTTGCACATCTTGAAGATCTTTGTGAATTCCCAGGGGACATGCTTATATTTTCTTTTATTTGAACATCCACATGGAATTCCATTTCATAAACATACATAAATTATCCACTCGGTTTTCTCTTTGTAGACATTTGACTTCCGCCTTCAGCTTTAAAACAAGAATTCTAAGAAGAACACGTTCATGAGCCATTTTGAACATGTGCAAATATATCTTTGAGAATTTTTCCCAGAAGCAGAATCACTGAGTCCAAGAGTATATACATTCGTAATTCTAATAGATACTGCCAAATCACCCTCTGCGAGTCTTGCAGCCATTTACTCTCCCATGGGTGATGTATGGGAGCCACCATTTTCTCACTGCCTGGACAACAAAGTGTATTATAATGAAAGGCTCTTAATCCTTATTAAACAAATTTCCAGGATTAGAGCTCTTTTGAGAAAAGAATTTATGTTATATCTAAAAACCTTCTCAATTCTTCTAAAACCACTTCCCTTGGGCAGTAAAAAACAAAGCAAGACTTGCTAAATTCTAGGCAGCTCGCCAAGGATTAGGGACATAGAGGTAAGTGCGATGGGCTTTTAACTTCCTTTGCCTTCCCTACTCCCCTCCCTTGACATTTTTTAAGGCCTACTGATTTTATATTTCCAGGTTGAAACTTATTATGCCCATCTTTTCTCCATCTTTTTACATGTGTGGTCACAGAAGCATCTTAACTGTTTGCCTGCCCCCTGTCCCTTCAATTTCCAATCTCCAACCCCTCTTTTTTTTTTTTTTTTTTTTCCATTTCAGAAAAGGACTATTTTTTGTTCTTTTTTTTTTTTTTTTTTTTTATTGTTACATCTCAATGGTTATCCCATCCCTTGTATCCTCCCATTCTTCCCTCCCTCTCATTTTCCCCTTATTCCCCTCCCCTATGACTGTTCCTGAGGGGGATTACCTCCCCCTGTATATGATCATAGGGTATCAAGTCTCTTCTTGGTAACCTGCTGTCCTTCCTCTGAGTGCCACCAGGTCTCCCCCTCCAGGGGATATGGTCAAATGTGAGGCACCAGAGTACGTGAGAAAGTCATATCCCACTCTCCACTCAACTGTGGAGAATGTTCTGACCATTGGCTAGATCTGGGTAGGGGTTTAAAGTTTACCACCTGTATCTTTCTTCAGGCAATCTTTCTAAAGCATGAGAGAGCTAATTCTTTTCCATCACCATGTGGTCTGAATCAGAAAGGTCCCTAACAGGCTCATGTTCTGAGGACTTGTTCCCAGGCTGGTGGTGGGGCTATTAGGGTAAACTGTGGGACCTGAAGGATGTTTGGAGGAGTTATCCACCTCTGGTTCCCAACTTGCTCTCTATGCCTCCTGACTTGCTGAGATGTGCGGCCTTTGAGTCCACATTCCAACTCTATCACAAACTCCCCCTTTCTATCTCACCTGATAGATAAAACCACAAGCCAAAATAATCCACATCCCTTAAGGTGCTGACTACAGGTTTTGTCACAGGGACATGAAAGTAATTAATGCATAGGTTCTTTGGGCTCATGGGGTGATGTCAGAATTTCTTCATCCAATGGCTAATGCCTTCCCAATGTCACATTTACCTGCTTCTTCCATGTTCCTTTCCTCAGAAGCTCATCTTTGATGGTTTGTAATATAAATTTTAGATTTTTTAAAGTAATTCTCTTTTTTTACTTTTCTGCCTGGACAGTTCTCCTCATTTTCGTTCACTTTAAGTACCATCTTCCTCTGCATATCACCCCAGCACTCAACCCTAAACCCTTGCCACGCAAATTAGAACTGGTCTCCTTACTGTTCTTAGTTACCCATAATATTGCTCTGTACATTTGTTTTTCCTCCTCAACCAGGGGTTCACTGAAGGAGACACTGTTTCTCACCCATTCTTGGAGCTGCTCAATGGGTGTGTTCAGTTCTGTAATCACCACTTGCCAAACATTCTAGGACGGCTTCAAGATCATATTTTAACTAAAAGTCATCTCTGTGCTGTGCTTGCTTGAAATGGAAACCAGCAACCTTGCATTGAGCAAGCCTTCTGCCTAGGTCTGTTTTCTCACAAAAATGGCTTGGAGGTCAGACACATGAACCTGATGGTTGACAGGGCCGACTAGCACGTCATGGCAAAGCTAGATGCAATGCTTACTCTGTTTCCAATGCTTGGCTAAACAGTTTCCAGCAGCTTCCCTTGAAGTTAGGCTAGACCATGGGCTGATTTGAGGTCATCAGAAAAGCAGGAAGCAACAGATGCTGTTAAAAGTCTAATGACCTAAAGCCACCTGTAAAATGTTCTTCTGTTGCTCTCTGCCTAGATATAGAAGATTGGTGGAAAACTGACCTCCTAGAAAATGGTGGCACCCAATGACAGAACCGCTACACGGAAGGTCACTCAGCAAATACTCCACCACAAAGGCAGTAAGGCTGCCTGCTGCAGCACTTGGCGTATCCCAAAAGCCAACTGTGAGTAAACCTACATGTAGCTATTTAACCTAAGGGTGGCTTGGATCTCTCAGTGGAAGAATATATGCAGCCAGTGCAAATTGAATCACATAAGAGCTGTAGTATCAGCTGTTCCCCTCTAGAGGCAGCACAGAGCCAGTCTGAAGGTCCTCCCAATATGGCCATGTGTTCAGCATTGACCATGGCTGAGAATATGCATGCAGGTGCTAATCATAATTCAATAAGCAAGCATTTTCTTTCCCTCCAGTAATGACCACTTTGTACGTTAAGAAATTGTCGTTCTTCCAATAAACAACAACAACAACAACAACAACACATACACACTGACTTTCAGTTTCTCAGCAACAATTCCCGACATGTAATTTCCCCATGTCTCATCACTGCCACCATGATAATCAAACACTGGTTTCCACCTGAGGCAGCTCAGTCGACTCCCTCTGGGCTCTCTCCGTCACTGGCCATCTTCTTCCTGTCATCTCATAGGCTATCCATGGCAGCTGAACGCAGCCTGTGAAATTGGAAGACAGATAACATCTATCGAGTACCCCAATACTTCTGATCCCCTGGGGAGTCTGTATCAGTCAGGCAGGTCAAGTTTTGCTGGAGCAACAAATGCACCCTGACATCTCAGGGGCTCAGTCAGCCAAGCTTTCGATGCCACTCAGGTGACGTCTGATGTGAGTAAGAGGGTTCTCAAGCCAAGCACTTCCACTTGAAGGTCATGGAATGAGGCAAAGAGAGGTGGAGGAGGCACACTTGTATCTTTCCTGCCCTGGTCTGCCAGTCATGCGCGTCCCATCTGCTCAGAATCAGATTCTTATGACTAGGTGTGTAGTGGGAATGCAGCTGCAAAGAACACTGGGATATCTAGAAGAACATGGTTTTTCTGTGGACATTTGTCTTCAAGGACAAGCCAAAGTCATTAATATGCAGGACTTTGCTAAAGAACTCTTTAGAATCTTCTCGTGCCTTCTTTATTCCGTACTTCAGGCTCTCTGTGTACATTCCCATCATCCCTCTCTCCTTGTCAGGCCACTAGCTTTACTGGCTGGCTTACTAGTATTTCCCACTCAGCTCCATTGCTGCCTGGCCGCTCCTCCTGCCACATCCACTATACTCAATAGTCCTTAAGTTACTTTCTCATGTCCATCTGATCCCAGCTGGAAATGGGCCCTCAGTATCTGCCTTGATGTAGGGCGCTGCCTTGCTGGTATCACTTCACCTACAGCTCGTTCGTCTTTAGTGTATTTAATTATCTCTTCCACTAGAACATGAGCTCCCTGAGGTCAGATCTTTTGTTTCAATGTCTAAAAAGAGCCTGGTACAAGTTGACATGAAAGCATTCATTTTGTTGACTAGATAAACTATCGGTTTGCAAACTACCCTGCAACTCTCATCATCCTTACCCTCTTCATCCTCACCTTAGCCCTCAATGATATGATTCTAGACCTTAAAGTTTAGTTACCTTCAAAATAGACATGAATAAACCCCTTCAACATATATCTGTGACAAGCACAGTGAGAAAAATCAATTTTACAGACACACCTGGTGAATGATGAAGCAATATGTTACATCCAGGAGATGGCATATTTATTGTTATGTATCTGTTTGTTTCTATTGAAATGTAAAAACTCCCAGCCAAAGTCTCTGCATCATATATTTAACCAAAATCTAATATAAATGTTTTCTAGTTCATTCCAATGCAGAACAACATCCTGTTTTCTCTCTCTCTCTCTCTCTCTCTCTCTCTCTCTCTCTCTCTCTCTCTCTCTCTCTCTCCCTCCCTCCCTCCCTCCCTCTCTCCTTCCCCCCTTCTCTCTCCTTCCCCTCTCTCTCCTTCCCTACCTCCCTCTCTTTTCCTCCCACCTTCTCTTCCTCTCTCCCTGTCTCTCCTCCTTCTCTCAACAATTCCCTCATCCTCCGAAGAGTAAAAAAATATCATTCAACCATGTAGCTGAATATTTTACCATATAGAAACTCTAACTTTTATTACAGGAGACAACTCACATCCCTAAAATTAATTTTAATTATCTCTGCAGCTTGTTACTGAAGAATAAAAGCATACACTCGGACAAAGCCAGTTGGAGGTAGGGAGTTAAATCATGGCCCAGGTTTTTCCACAAAAAGCGTTATTCTCCTGGGAGCTGCCCTCGTTTAGTGAGGAATGGTTAGCACCTACCTCTGGTTTCCTAGCAACACAAAGCTTTCTTGCTGCTAGGACTGAGGGTCATTTTTGTATCTTCCATCATTTTCTCTTGGACTCTATGAAGAGAAATTACTCTAGAAAATTCTCATAACAGAAGGCACACTGAAAAGGATGTGTCTGAGATGGGATAAGCAATGGTCCATGCATTTGGAGAGGGAGATGGGGAAAAGTTGAGGGAGAGAGTAGGAATGACATGAAGGGCTCAGAGAAAAGACCTTCATAAACATGTCTTTTCAATGGCTCAAACCCTTACCCTAACACAGACCAAGACTAAGATGTTCCCTTGACAACGTAAAGCTTGTTTTGTCAGACATTTAAACTGAATAAAGAAACACTGTAGACATCTGTTTTCTTCACCTTTTATAAGCTCAATCTATAGATAATCATTGTTTAAATTCTGTAGGTATTCTTACAAAAATATCTATTTTTAAATGTTGGTTTCCAGAGGCCACAGTCCCCCATTGATATCGCTGTGGACAGACAGCAGTTTTGAGATCCCAGACAGGTGTGAATTCATTCTCTGACATCCACCTGTTAGCTATGTCACATTAAAAGTTATCAAAACTGAAAATTGGTTCTCTTCACTTGGAAAAGGATGGTAACATTCATATGTACAGCCGGCTATTTGTCTATGTATCTATGTATCTATATATGTATGTATGTATGTATGTATGTATCTATCTATCTATCTATCATTTATTTATCTATCTATATGCCTATCATCTATCTATCACCTATCATCTATCTATCTATAATTCATCTATCATCTATCATTTATCTATCATCTTGTATCTATCTCCTGCACTCTGGTTTTTCTGCTGAGGACAACCCAGAGCCTTGCATATGCCAGGCAAGGGCTCTATAACTGAGCCACATTTCCTGGCTCCAAATGTTCCTTAATGATAAGACCCTGACTAGGGTTTGTGTGTGTGTGTTGATGCATGTATGTGTGTGTTTGTGTGTGCATGTGTGTGTGTGTGTGTTGTGTTGTGTATAACAAAGTGCCCAGCTTCCCAGCTTTAAAAGATAAAATTTCAGCCTCTCATTCCAGGAGAGTTTTCCCAGTCAGGTGTAAGAACATGGCTACTTGGTATAGCTTCTATGAAGAAGAGCTTTTTCTGTTTAAAGGAATTGATTCTGCTAAAATGAACCTTGACCCCTGGTCAGCCATCCTCTTCCAAAGCTGAGTGAACTCAAGCAAGCTGTTCTGGGGAGCGACAGGGAAGGAGAACCTGAAGACACAGCTGTGTGCCCAGGCTGGAGGGACATGAAGAGGGTAAGAGCCTTACATTCTGAAATCCCTCCTGTGGCTCTGCCCACCCTGTCTCCATCTATTTTTTTTAACATGAGAAAAAGAAGCTCTTATTTTAAAGCCAACATTCACTTAAAAGCAAAACAACAAAAAATTACAACCTAGGATGGGAACGTAACTCAACAGTGGAAGCTTGCCTAGAGTGCTTAAAACTCTACATTTGGTTCCCAGCACAACCAAAATAAATCAAAGCACAAATACACAAAACCCAATAGTTCTGATGGATTCTTTTAAACATATAGGACCCATTTTACCACACAAATAATATACTGATTTAGTGAAACCCAATTTGCTTACATTAGAGATTATTTGAATATTTTATTTGAACCTGTAATCACACACAAGACTCTCCCTTTAACAATGATTATTTTAGAATTATTATGCTTAAGAAGTTATAATGTAAGGATTTTAATTGTTGTATTGACAACACTAATAATATTCTTTAAGAAATTTCCATGCCTTCATTTGTTCCTATGTTCTTACTAAACTTTTTCTGTGTGTTGGATTTGATTCATTGTCTCTGTAATGCTTTGGTCCTTTCATTTCATGAGCTCACATTCAAGCAGATGACAGAAATGTATAATGGCTGAGCCTTTCCTTAGCTCCAGGGAATGGGCCACGGGCAGAATAGTCTCCTCCAAAACATCTTCATGACGACTCAGTAGCAAAGTCAAGTGTTTAGTGCCACACGTGTTAGTGTTAATCTTTCATCACAAACAAACAGTGCCCCCAAAGAAACTAAACAAACAAACAAAAAATAGCTTGAGTGTATATAGGAAAAATATTTAAGGGTCAGGACATCTCAGAGTTTATGCTTCACAGCCTGTTTTGAGACAACTCCTAGTTATCACAAGATTGGTTCTTCCTTAGTGCTATTGTGAGGATGCCATTTGGCTTTGCTTCGCTTGCTGGCACCTTTTCAATGCAATGTCTCCATAGATACAACAAATGAAAGAACCTGTGGGTGAGAGTTAGCAGACAGTTGGGCCCACATAAAGTCATTCTCAGTTTAAATAATTTGTAGAAGTCTATTGATTTGTTACAGATGCTCTTATCTCCAAAAAAGACCAAAAAAAGACAAAACAAACAAACAAAAAAAAAACAAAACAAAACAACCAAACAAGGTAGAATTTTAGAAATGATATTTTTTATAAATTAAAAAAAACATAAAATAAATCATATTCAGTGCTGACATCTTCATAGACCCATGCTAAAGAAGCATGTGTATCTATTGTTTTATCTGTCTAAAATATACAGATGGGCTGGAGAGATGGCCCAGTGGTCAAGAGTACTGACTGCTCTTCCAGAGGACCTGGGTTCAACTCCCAGCAACCATATGGCAACTCATAACCGTCTGTAACTCCAAGATCTGACACCCTCACACAGACATACATGCCACAGATGCACATACAACAATTTTTTTTAATTAAAAAAAAAAAGAAGTAGCTGGGTTTGGTAGCACATGCCTTTGATCCCAGCACTAGGAAGGCAGATGCATATCTATGGATTTTAGGCCAGTCTAGTCTACTTAGCAAGCTCTAAGCCAGCCATGGTTACCCTGTCTCAATAGACAGAAAAAGAGAGAGAGAGAGAGAGAGAGAGAGAGAGAGAGAGAGAGAGAGAGAGAGAGAGAGAGAGAGAGAGAGAGAGAGAGAGAGAGAGAGAGATGTTTAAATGTAAATTAATTAAAATTGTAAATTAATGTAAACTTTCAGTCACCCCTCTGCCAATTTAAGCTGAAAAGATAAAATTCAATGAAAGAAGTACTAAAATACTGATTGTGCATGGGTGTATTACTTTTTGTTCAATCCATCCCTTAAGATATTCTTAGCTTCAAGAGCTAAATGTGGGCTGCTGAGGTGGCTCACTCAGTAACACATGTGCTGCCAAGTCTGAGGACCCAAGTTTGATCCCCAGACCCTACATGATAGGAAGAGAGAATCTGCTCCCTCCGGCTATTCTCCGACCTCTACATGGACATTATGCATGTTAAGTGCTCTCCCCAAATCAATGAATAAAATAAAATGCAATCAAATTTTTAAAGAGAGCTAACGTCTGTTATTTAGTGCTCTTACTATAGGGCCAATCTTTTTATGTTGGAAAGTCCACAGCACCACAACTCTTGGTCTAGCTGTGTTTGCTTTGTTACCATCATCCCTGCAGCCTCTGCTCACTAACTCCTGTGGGTTTTCTATGACTCATGCTCAAGGTTTTTTTTTTTTTCCTCCTTCTTATGAAACCATCCTTGATCTGCAGCAGCTAGAGACATCTGGGTCAGGCCCTCCAGGTCCTCCAGAGAATGATACCATGAAACTCAAAAAGCCACTCCACTTGTGACTAGCAGGAGACATCCTTGGCAGACCATCCTGAAGACTGGTAGAGAATTTGAAGGCTGGTTGCCACTGGGCTCCTTGCACTGCCCTATCTTGGGTCTTTCCTTTTATAACTATCTTGTACCTCACAGTTCATTTCACTGTTTGCTTCTGGTGAATTCAGCACCCAGTGCAGCCCTTTGCATAATCAGTGAGTGGGTGAGTTAATGCTTCATGCCAGGACCCATCAGTCCACTCCTATGGAGGAGGTTTATGGCAGAGTAGGGTTGAAAAGGGAAACTCAGCATGGGCTTTGGACCAAAGGGGAGGAAGATCTGATTGTAATCGCTTGATATTGTTGTTGTTGTTGTTGTTGATGATGATGATAGTTGTTGTGGTGACGATGAGATGATGATGATGGTGGTGGTGGTGGTGATGATGGTAGCTCTGGGTGGCAAATAATCTTATTTATACCACGAGACAGGTATTATTATCATTCTCAGTCAAAGTGGGAAAATAGAACACCAGAGACATCCACACACTTGCCTAGTAAAAGGCAAAGTCAGAATACACAGCCAGTCCCCAAACCATGTTAATGGTGGCCTTCTTCACTGAGTGCTCCGTGAAGGTATGGACAATGTGTTCACTGTTGGATCCCCTCATGGTACCAAATGACTAAGTATACATCTGAAGCTCAGTATATATCTTGTGGTTCATCTTCACTATCAACTTGCCCAGATGTAGAATCACTATGGAGACAAGCCTCTGAGTGTGTCTAGTGTGTTTCCAGTGAGATGACGAGGATGAGGTGAACATGGGTGGAACAGTTTCATATGATGAGGTTCTAGAAGGAGTAAGAAGGAGAAAGGGAGCGGAACATCAATATTACTCTCTCTCTCTCTCTCTCTCTCTCTCTCTCTCTCTCTCTCTCTCTCTCTCCCTGTGTGTGTGTGTGTGTGTGTGTGTGTGTGTGTGTGTGTGTGTGTGTCTTTGTCTTTCTGCTTTTTTACTGCAAGAGCTATGCAATGGACCACCTCGGGTTCATGCTACCATTCATGGCTCCTAATGATGGTATACTTTCAAACTGTAAGCCAAAATAAACCCACCCTCACCTAAGTTACTGTTGTCTGGTATCTTGTCACAAAGAGAAAAGTAGCATACATATTGAACAGATTATCATTAAGACTTCTTTGTCACATTTAGAGCAAGTTGACTTTGAGGATAAAAGTCCTGCCTTTCTTTTATTTTCTTTCTTTTTTAACAATAAATACTATTTAACACAGTGTTTTGTATGCTGTAAATGTTATATTGACATTTGTTTAATTAAACTAAGTAAAATTAGGACTTTGTTAACTGAAGAATTTACATAGTGCATTTTGTATTTGTTGACTTGGTCTTTGCAAATAAAACTTGACTGTCTCTTGTGACCTCAGGAGATCTTTGGATAGGAACAGAGTTTATATGCACTAGACTCTTCAGAAGGGATTTATGAGTACACAGCAACTTTCCCTCTTCAGGCCGTACTGCCCAGGGCTAAGGGTTGATGTTTAGTGGCCATGAGTGCAATCAGGTGCCCTGAGCAAGATGGTGGGACCTAGAGTAGTCACGTGGCTCAGGCTACAGTGGTTAAGCTACCTCTTGCTGTTGAGCAGGCTTTCATTAACCCCATATACCAACAATTGGAATCTTTGAATTATAGTCATTTCACATATAGAATAGTACTTAGAAAACAAACAAAATCTTTCACTTGCTCTCCCAAGAGCTCTTTGTTTCCTGCCTTAGCTGAGGCTTTATTAGGGTTGGGATGTCTGACCATATTCTGCCAATAACTTTCCCTTGGGTTATTGGTGGTCGTCTATCCAACTGGCAACAGAAGGAGCCAACACCATCACCTTTCAACTTAGAGTGTGTTTGCTCATTTATCTGGAGAACCCAGGAAAGGTCACCAGACAGATTTAACTGCTCACCCTAAAGTACCTGGAATTAAGGGAAGCTCTAGAGTGGACATGGAGAAGGATTGTGATTGTTCTGGATATTATTTGGTTAAGAGGGTTAATTCCAGCTTGGATTTGTGGGGGAAACATGTTTCTTCTCTCTTACATTACCAGTGGTTTATAGAGTTTGTTTTATTACATATTTGAAATCAACACACCTTTTGCCTTTTGTTTTCTCCTCGAAAAGGATCATTAAAGCAACTTCTCTATGGTGCCATGTTGGCATTCCCAAAGAAGATTCATGATTGGATTATGTTCCTGGGCAGCATAAATCAAACCTGATGGCAGGGAGATGTTGATAGCTTGAAGTAAGTGAGAAATAAATTAGGAAAGGAGAAGGCCTGGAGTGCAAAGACATAAATCTCAAATTTAAACCTCAAAAGATGAAAAACTGCAAAAAGGCCATTTTGAAAACCTGGCTTAGACTCTGTTAAATGAGCCAAACATAGAAGGAAGAGACTAAGGAGAGTGAGTGAATTTGATTTATACAAATTCTGTAAGGAGAAGAGAACCCATGTGCTTTAAGCAATACCAGGAGGTCCTTTTGAAGGGTGTTGTAATTGCAAGAGGGATTATTTAAAATGTTTCAAAATACTTAAATCACACAAAGGATTATTTGTGGCATAATGATTTTCCTAATTTATTTATTTATTTATTTATTTATTTATTTATTTATTGTTAGTAGCAGGGATGGAATCTAGGTTATCACATATGTCAGTTAAGTGTTCTCCTATGAAACTACAGTCTTGGCCCTATTTGTAGCATTTGAAAAAAGAAATATATGTATACACACAGGTGTATATACATACATACATACATACATACATACATACATACATACATACATATCCTATCATATGTAGTCATTAGTCAGGCCAAAGCTGCAAAGCCGCTTTGCTGAATTACTTACATGCACTGGCTTTCTTTGCCTTATGTTCACTGCTGTCATTCTTTTCCTAAGGCTAAAGGCATGTGATTCAGAATTCACATAGATTATTGGAAGTAATGTAAACGCACACACACACACACACACACACACACACACACAAAAGAGTTGGTGTGTTTGGGTCAAAACAAACCCCTTCATTGAGTCTTCTTTTAATCAGCTATATGACCTTGGGAAGGTCATTTGACTTTGAAGTTTAATGTCCCCACCTTAGATTAGGCAAGAATGAAATGAAACTTGCATCTACACTGAATTCCAGAGTCCCCAGCTTGCAATATGTGCCTACAAAGCACAAAATTTGTAGAAAGAAATCCATTTCATTTCTTTGAAACGTTATACTTCAAAGAAGTATTTTAATTTATGCAAATAGTTCCCTTTTGGCCAACGGAAGAAGATAGTTATAACACTTGACTTACCTAATAAGAAGCTTGAATATCTGACCCACAATGGTGTACATCCCACTAAATCTTGTTCAAGGTCTCTCAGTAGAATGGTGTCAATACACAAGGTGCACCTGCTGCTCTTCTGCACAGCCTCTCTCAGAGGGCTGGGGTGAACTCTACCCCTCAAATTAGACTAGGGGTGAATTGCATACAGAGGCTTTTAGATTTATGATGTTTGAGTACACTTTGGGTTTTTAAAAAAGATTTTTATGAAATATATATGGTTTTGCCTGTATGTGTACCACCTGTATATAGAATAAGGCATTAGATCCCCTGAAACTAGAGTTATTAATGATTGTGAGTCACAGTATAGATGCTAGAAACCAAACTCAGGTCCTCTACGAAAGCAGTAAGTGCTCTTAATCCCTGAACCATCTCTGAAGTCCTTGAATTCATCTTAGATGGGTACTTTTAAAACAAGTTGTAAGCATTTGACTATCCAGACGTGATAAATAATCCCCTTTTGCTCTATCAAATTATTCTCATGCGAAGAGTAAACTACTTTCCTTTCTTATAAGTGAATGGCATGAGAGAAAGCTGACTCCTAAAATGCTCAAGTTTGTTAAGTGGGGTTGGTACAGTTAGCAAGTGAATGCAGATGATTTGGGTGGAGATATGGTGGAAAGGGAGATTTGCTGGTGATAGACGATGTTAGACTTTATTATAACAAAATTTTAAATGCTAGCTGGTTTATAAACAACAGCAACAACAAATTGCCTTGAGGATTCTTCTTCTTCTTCTTCTTCTTCTTCTTCTTCTTCTTCTTCTTCTTCTTCTTCTTCTTCTTCTTCTTCTTCTTCTTCTTCTTTTTCCTTCTACATCTTCTCCTCTTCCTACTCCTCTTCTGCCACCTTCTTTTTCTCTGTGACATTGTGTGAAAGTGAACCTTTTGGGGGCTTGTTTTATAAGGACAGTAATTTGATTTGTCAAAACTATGGTGTCCACCTATTAATATTATCATCGTGGAGGCTAGGATTTCAACAAGTGATTTGCGTCAGGGGCGGGGAGTGTAAAACTGTATGGACCAGAGTGGTATGATTTGTGTGAGTTCCTTTTCTCCATCTAGAAAGTAGATTAAACATCTCAAATAACACTAGAAGATTTTTCTCAAAGGTTCTGGTGCTGGTGCGGTGTGAGCCCCATCATCTTTGTAGCCTGTGATGGGAACATTGTGGCATCCTCTTAGAGAATCCTCTGTGAAAATTACAAATTCAATAAGATAGAAATTCCATCCTTATTGGCCAAAAATCTCAAGGCAGATGTAGGTAAGAGAGTTTTCAATTTTTCCTCACTTTATAGAAAAGAAAGGAAAAAAAAGAGATAAAAGAACCTAGCTTTAAGCTAGAGAGTAAAGTTTATATAATTTTGTATTTGTTTTATAATGTGCATATTTATTGTAACAGATCTACAAATGTAAAAGCTAGAATGAATAATAAAAATTTTATGAACCTATCTCAAAGATAGACACTAATTTTATGGTGGAAATGGTCTTAAATATCTCCCTGGAAATTTCCCAGGTGTTCTGGGTCACTGTTTCAGAGAAGGAAGGATGGGGAGTTTCAAAGTATTGGAAGCTCATGTCTATACTTGGTTGTGTAAAGACAATAATTTGACATGGATGAGGGGTCATGAGAGGATACAGGATGGGCCAGATTGCAGGGACTTGGCTCACTTTCATTTTCTCTATTCTGAGTCCTACTAATCTGTTGTCTCGATGTGGGATGACAAGTGGTGCTCGCCTCCTTTGTGCCAACTTCAGGCTCTTGTCTTCTGAGCATTTGTGCGTCCTGCTTGTCAGCTGGTTCCTGTCATCTCTGCTTGTGACTGTGGGAACTTGCCAGACCTCCCAGGGCTTGTTAGATCCCACATGGTCCCTGCAGATTCTTGGATATGGCTCCCTAGTGATGGGCTGATGGAGCTTAGCAGGGGACTTTGGCCAATGTTCCAGAAGACACTAGTCAGTCCCTTTCATTTAGGTTGACTCGTCCTAGGGTTTCCCACATAACTGGCCAGAGTTCCCTGAAAATGGAGGGAGAGGAGATTCTCTTCTCTTTAGTCAAGGGACGATACTGAGTTATTTCTTTATAATTATGAGGAAGGCAGCCCACTGCAATTTCCTCACAGGGCTGTAACTAATGGGGTAGCTTTGAAATAAATTATTCCTGCTGTGTTAGCTGGACACTGGAGGATCTTCAAAGTGTATTTCCCCCCATTTAACTTCTTGCTACAGAGGAATTTGAATAAGATCAGAGTGAAAAAAAACCCCAAACAAATAAACTATAATACAATTTTGAATAAATACCTTAGATATCTCATAACCATCCTCTTTAACTCAGAACCCTCATAAGAGACAAGTGCAGGAAAGAAACAGCTGAGAGGAACCATATGCTGAGAATGCATGCATGCAAACCCCTGCTTCTGTCTGGATGGAAGGACTCAGAAGAAAGGCAAAGGTCCTTACTTCAGAAATACTGGGACTTGAAATTTCCTGGGAGCTCTTCTACATAGTGTAAAAACAGCAAAGGAAAGGCCATGGGCTGACTAGAAATAAGCAGTGATGGAGAGTGAGTGAGGTTAAGGCTTGTCCCTCCTCAGACCTTCAATTCCCTGATCTCATCATCCTTTTGGAGAGTGCTTCAGTATCCATATAGACATTTGATTTTATCATCTAGACTTCCTCTCCACCAACCAGTATATTCAGTTCTCTGTACCCTCACACAGAGGCCAAAACACACAGCTGTTGTCTGTTTCTAAGCCCCAAATCTATATCGCCATGTCCTCCATTATCCTTGGAGGAAAGAAACTTACAGAAGAAAAAAAGTTAGATTCCTTCTGAAATTTGGGCCCATGAGTTCTTAGTCACAAATTCAACTTGAGAGGATTAGTATCTAGATCAATGGCAGGAACTATGGGTTCAGATACCCTAAATTTAAATTACCAGAAGTGATGTCCGGAGCAAGACAGTTAATGTGCTTTTTCTGTGATTTCGTTTCTTTTGTTGTATCAAAACAATTGTTTTATCACTTTCTGTGACTATTAAACATCCTATGCCAGTGGCTGGCATGAGTCTTAAAATTTACCAACTTCTGTCTTACTTAGCAAATGACACTTTCCATTCCATGGAAAATAATGGCAGTAAAAATCCAAACACCTCAAGTCCACCAACTTTACTATCTTCTTTGTTATGGAATGTATTCCTTCCTTCTGTAAAAACAGAATTCCTCCTTTCCCAGTTTATGAGACGCTGAGCGTCCAGTTATTAATGACCTGAGTCATGCCTGACTCTATTCTGGCTTCTCCTCTTCATAGACATAAACTCAGGCTGACCTTGAACTCCCCGTGTAGCTGAGGATGATCTTGAACTTCTGGCCTTCCTGCCTTCTCCTGCCCAGTGATGAGATTACAGCTGTATGTCACCATGGGAGGTTCTTGTAATGCTAAGGACCAGACACAGGGTTGTGCGTATGTTAGGTCAGTGGTCTACTAGCTGAGCTGTGTCTCGTCAAAGACACATTCAATTCCTTACCTATCTTCCATCAACCTATTGCAGTGTAGTTTGCTGCTCCCACAAAGAGTACTCAGATGGGGCCATGAAAAAAAACACTGTATAGAATAATACAGTAGGGGGTAAGTTTATTGTTTTCTGTGGATAATAAATGCTGGTATTTCTCAAGCTCTGTGCTATTTTCCTCTCATCTTGCTCTGCTTCTGTGAATCATGTGAACAAAATTATCTCATCTTCCTCTTGGATTCAAGAATCAACTGAATGCAATGTTCTTTAATTTTTGTGCTCAAACTAGCATTTTGTGCTCCAATTAACCAAACCCATCTATCTACTTACAAATATATTTTTAATTTGTTTTTATTTTTGTATATGGTGTTTTTTCTGTATGTATGTCTCTTTGCACCCCTTGTGAGGGCTTAGCCACTAGGCATAAGATTCCTCAGGACTAGGGTTACATGTGATTTTGAGACACCATATAGGTGCTGGGAATTGAACCCAGGTCCTCTAGAAGAAAAGCCAGTGCTTGCAACCACACATAAATGTATTTTGAATACCACTTCTACTGCTGCTGCTGCTGCTGCTAATCATCATCATCATCATCATCATCATCTCCTCTTCACAGCTTTTCGGTCCACTGTGGTCTCTACTTAATAAGTGACACCAAGGACCCAGTTGCTTAAGTTTGAACACTTAGAATTGGCTATACTTGATGTCTTCCTCAATGTCACAGAGTTGTTTGATTGCTAAGTACAGTTGATAATTCTCACAAACCCACCTATTCAGTTTACCTCCTCTCACCTCTGTGTTTGTCTCCTAGCAGTGCTATAACAATCCATATAGTGGATGGTTTAAAAACATGGAAATTGATTTTTGTTATCATTTAAAACATCAGAAATCCAAAATGAGAGTGTCGATATGGACATATACTGCCTCTGAAAACTCAGGATTGGGAGTCGTCCCTTGCCCTGATAAGCATGAGTGATCCAAACATTTCTCAGTTTGTGACAATATGAGTCTAATCCCAATCTCTGTTGTCACAGATTTCTCCTTGGAAGGCCTCCCTGTGTCTTTACATGACCTTGAAAGGGTGCTAGCTATTGACTTTAGGTACACTTTACCATGTATAAACTAATTTTCATTTAACTATTTGCAAAAGACTGCATATTCATCGCACGGCCAGTTCTAGGTAGACATAAATTTGGGTGAGGTACTCATGAACACAATGAAATAGGGAAATCCTACTTTGTTCCACTACCATGTCATGCCTACTAAATCTCAACACTGCCATAATTGTCTTCCTGGGTGTGTCTTGTTCTCATCTCTTGCCATATATTTATTTATTTTTATACTGGCAGGTCATGTTGCTCTCCACGTAGGACAAGCCAACAGAATCCTTGTGAGCTTCAGAATAAGGACCATGGCCCTTTGTACAATTTAAGAGTTCCTTTGCATGTGTGGTGTCAGATCTCAGCCTCCTCACACCCTCTTTTGTCATAGCAAACTGCTTAGCAACTTCAGTTGTGAAAGAGGGATACATTCTTCTTTAAAAAAAACTGTATGTACGTGCTTGAGTGTGTGTATGAACATGGATGTGTGTGTGTGTGTGTGTAGGACAGAGTGTAACCACAGATGCCATCCTCAGGAGCCCTTCACTGTTTGTTTGGGCTGTTTTTTTTTTTTTTTACCTCAAAGCCTTCACATATGTTCTATCTTCGGTCAGTAATGTACACCCAGTCTACGTCATTCTCTTCCCATCATCCACTGCTCGCGAACTTTCAGATTTCAAGTTGAGCATCTCTACTGTCATCCTCAGCCCTCAGCCACCACCCAACTTGATTCATTCTTTGTCTTCAGTCCATGGTGTGCTTTATAACATCTTCCCTAATGTAGGGCAGTTGCTCATTCCCCTATCTTCATTCCCTCCTCATCAACAATGTCTGTGATGACAGCACATTTCAAATGCAGTGTGGCCACCCACACAGGGCCTGGAGTACACAGGCGCACATCAGCATTAGCAGAACAAATGGGTTAAGAGCACTTAATGCTTTTACATTAAAGGCATGTGATGTTTAATCTGCCTCACAGAGACATTTCTAATAGTTACTTTGAACATCTCTTTTTCCTACAAAGAACTGTAAGTATGAAAATATGATAGCAATACTTCTTTTTAAAAAGAAAAAAGGGTGGACATATCAGTAACATGTTTTACATTTCATGAGTCCAATGAGCTATTATAGTCTGATTTGCAGTGCATGTGGTAATCGACTAGGCCTTGCTAAAGACTCTGAATTCTCCTCTGTCTTTCCTATCCAGAGGGGGCTAGAGAACCCTGCCAGAAGTTGCTGTGTCTCCCTCAAAGGTACCATTGATTTGACCAAGATCTATGAAGTACATATTTGGTTGTGAACACATGACTTGGGAGAATGAAAAAGAAATAAGCAGGTAGGATGAGTAATGTGAAAGGGACTAAAATTTTTCTTGACTATCTAAACCTTGTCAGTGCCAACTTACCAACGAGCCTCATGCATCTCTAATTCTTACCTTCATTTTTGTTATTTTATCTGTCTTGGGGAAAAGTGCCCCTCATATTTATTGGGCCACGTGAGAGATTTGCAAGACTTTATGATTAGCCAAGCTGGATCAGACACCTCTGGGGGACGGTAAATGTGAGCTAGTGGATCACATCCATATCCACGCTTTCTTTTGACAAATCCAGGGAGTCTATAGAATTAGAGACCCCCGCTTTGGACAAATCATTCCATGTGCTTCTCTTGGACACTGCAAGCCCAAATTTCATCTGCAATTGAAGGGCCAGAAACTCCCAGAAACAAGCATAGGTGTACATGCTTCTGTCCTTGGCTTTTGCAAATGTCTCTGCAAATGATGTTAAGCATAAAAGAACAGGTGGGCAAGTTGGGCTTTACTGACATTGAAACCTCTTGTACAGAGGTGGGGAGAGATAGCTCATGGCTACAGCGCCTGCTGTACAGGTAAGAGAGCATGAGTGCAGATCCCAGCGCCATGGAAAAGCAGGGTACCACAGCAGTGTGTGTGTGCAACCCCAGTGCAGGAGAGATGAGACACCAAGTTCCAGACTCAGAGAGACCCTGTCTCGGTAAATAAAGCAGAGGCTGATACAAGACAACATACAACACCGTCATTTGACATTTACATGTGTGCACACCTATGCACTACACAAAATGCACACAAATATACACTACACACACACACACTTTTTTCAATGCAAATTTATTTATTTATTTATTTATTTATTTATCCATTCATTCATTCATTCATTCATTCATTCATATTACATCTCAATTGTTATCCCATCCCTTCTATCCTCCCATTCCTCCCTCCCTCCCGCTTTCCCCCTATTCCCCTCCTCTATGACTGTGACTGAGGGGGACCTCCTCCCCCTGTATATGATAATAGGGTATAAAGTCTCTTCTTGGTAGCCTGCTATCCTTCCTCTCAGTGCCACCGGGCCTCCCTATCAAGGGGATGTGGTCAAATATGGGGCACCAGAGTTCATATGAAAGTCAGTCCCCACTCTCCACTCAACTGTAGAGAATGTCCTGTCCATTGGCTAGATCTGGGTAGGGGTTCAATGTTTACTGCACTTATTGTCCTTGGTTGGTGCCATAGTTTGAGCAGGAGCCTTGGGCCCAGATCTGCCCATCATAATGTTCTACTTGTAGGTTTCTAGGACCCTCTGGATCCTTCCATTTCCCCATTCTCCCATGCTTCTCTCACATCTATCCCACTTTCCTGGTAGGTGAAGACTTTCATGGGACATGTCCTTTGGGCTAGTGTCTAGTTATAAGTGAGTATATACTGTTTGAGTCTTTCTGCTTCTGGGTTAACTCACTCATTATGATAATTTCTAGATCAATCTATTCATCCACCAATTTCGGGAATTCCTTGTTTTTAATAGCTGAGTAGTATTCCATAGTGTAAAGGTACTACAGTTTCTTCATCCATTCTTCTACTGAGGAACACTTAGGCTGTTTCCATGTTCTGGCAATTATGAATAAGGTCACTATGAACATGGTTGCACATTACACACATTTTAATGTATCCCTTATGCATTAAAGGACACTATAAAGAAAGTAGAAAACCCAAACTTAGAATGGGAAGAAAATATTTGCAGTATAAACCATACAAGGTATAATATCCCATATTCATAAAGAACATATGCATAGAATAACAGAAAGATTAAAAGAGAACAAGTTAAAACATGGGCAGTAGAGCAGACATTTCTTCAAATTAGTTCTACAAGTGGCAGGCAATTACACAGCTTACCATCATTGTCTCTAGGGAAACACCTGAGCCACAGTGTGACACCATTCATCTCAACTTTTAAAAAATGTTTATGTGTATGAGGTATACAGGCCTATATATGTTTGCTTGTGTGTGTGTGTGTGTGTGTGTGTGTGTGTGTGTGTGTGTGTGTGTGCAGGTTTTCATGCATGTATGTGCAAGTGCTGGTTCAAAGTTGATATAGGTGTATTACTTCATTGCTCTCCACTTTATTTATTGAGGCATGGTGTTCTCTCATTGAATGCAGAGCTTGCCAGTTCTAGGTACTCTAGCAGGCTGTCCTATTCTAAGTAGATTCTGTCTCTTCCTCATACATGCTAAAATTACTAGCAGCTTCCAGGCCTGCCAGGCTTTTATGTGGGTTCTGGAGAACCAAACTCTGGTCCTCACTGTGGAAGAGGAAACACTTTATCCACTAAGTTATCTCTTCAGCTCTTTTCTCCTTCTCTGTCTCTTTCTCCTCTTCCTCCTCCTTCCTCTTCTTTTCTTTTGTGTAGTCCTGAGGTTGATGTTGGTTTCCGCATTGATTGCTTTCCACCTTATTTTCTCTGGGACTGGGTCTCTTCATGCACCTGAAGCTTCAGTGGGAACTAAACAGGTAGACCAGTAAGCTCTAATCATCCTCCTGTTTCACTTTCCCAGAGCTGACATTACAGGTGCATGTCATCCCACTTAGCTTTATATGTGGATTATGAGGGAAGCAAACTCATATCCTAATGTTGGTGCAGCTGTTATTTTACTGACAGAACCGTCTTCCCAACTCAGAGGCTCTTATTTTCTGTGTTCTAATCTTCAACTAAAAAATACCTTCTTTTTCCTCACTAAAGCAAGCATCTTTTGTAGTTAAAGTACTTATTGTGAGGCTATAAGGAACAGTTTCCTTGTGATTTGTGAAGCTATAAATGGCCCTTTCATTTGTCTTGTATTCCTTCCAGAGAGTATGCCACCTTCACACATTATGCCTGGAGCTGCAATAATTTAATCAATATTATAATTAAACAGTCCCACTGTAAGTATATATTTATACTATGGTGTTGACAACTGGCTTTAAGGAGCCCCAAGTCCAACCATTCTGTGCATCATTTACAGTCCCCCTGAGCCACTGACATGATTGATCAGCACCACAATTAGGAATTACGTCCTCTGCAGAGCCTCTTGTGGATTGGGAGAATTGATTATCTTTCCCTGGAGAGGTCAAATCTCATAATGCAGATGTTAATTAATTTTTTATATTAAAAGCTAAATACAAAGATTGAATCACTTTTATTAGGGACTTCTTCTAATGAATCCCCTGCCCTCTGAACCCAAACACTTTATCTTTGGACACATGCATTCAATTAAAGAATAAAAACAATTGATTGTAGAAGCCTGCACATGGAATCTTCCTTTCGAATTATAGATACTTGCTGAGGTGGCCTCTTCGACTATAAGTTTACCTTGAGTGTTAGCAGGGCCTCTTCCTTCTTATCTTTTTTCTATTTCTCTTTGAAAAGTAACTTGAAAAAACAGTCAAAAAGTTAGAACAAATGGCATCAACATTTCTTTTACTGTGAGGATTTACAGAGAAATAAACACACCATTTGTTTAAAAAATATCAGAGTATTATATCAAAAAGCCATGCTATTGATGGGTTGGAGAGATGGCTCAGCAGCTAGAAACACTTGCTGTTCTTCCATAGAACCCAGATTGGATTCCTAGCATCCATATGGTGACTCACAACCATCTATGGCCCCAGTTCCAGGGGATAGGACACCCTCATATTCTCCTTGGGCACCAGGCATGTGAGAGGTACACAGATGTATAGGCAGGCAAATATTTACATACATACAAATATTTACAATATGCAAACGTGATGCAAATTATAGAATAGCCTATAAATAATCTACAAATCTAACAGGCCTAGGGCAGTGGCTTCACTGTGTAGTAAAAATTCACAACCAATGCAGAACTTCTTACATGAGTTTTATAGGGAGTTTTATTGGAAATTTTAATGAAAACATATCCTCTGGTGACTGGCATCCAAGTAGTCTTTTAGTGGTTGGGTTTTCCTGTGAGGTATATGGTTTTGAACTATTATAGTCTAGAATTTACTTAGGAAAGACCTTCGTCATGAATGGGATGAAGTATATTTGGGGTTCTCCCCCCCCCCCTTTTTTTCCCACTGTGTTCCCGGGACCAGGTGGCATCGTCTTTCTTCCTTCCTAATATAGCATCACCACCAAAGTTTGCTTTTTGAGCGCTGCCCCTATCTTTTGAAGAGTGGTGGGAAGCTCGTAATTAGCCTAAAGCATCTCACTAGGTAACAAAAGAGAAAACCTTAAAAGGGCTCCACAGCAGAAGGCAGGGTAGAGCATAGCGTGCCGAGACACCCACATTACCTGAGCTGCCTCGTGTCAGGGGCTAGTTCTCACTGCGACAGTAGGCATTAGGAACACTTCATCAAGGGGACATTGACTCATTTCTGAACAGATGTGATCCTTAGCTCACTTATGCACCTTGATGGAAATAAGCATTTTTGACCTTCAATGTTGGATTAATTATTTCTAGGCAGTTTTCCTGGGCTGTATTAATGACCCATGTCTCAGATATCTTCGCTCTGAAACCTCTATGTTGGGTTTATCTAAAATAGAGTAACAACTTGGGTGGATTGTTTTCAGGCTTTAATTTTGTTATTGTTGTTGTTTTTGCTTTTTACTTATTTCTTTAGTCTCCCATATTCCTTTCTGAGTTTGTATCTTCGTGCCTAATATCTCCCACTGTCCAACAGCTTTCAGAGTGTTCATCAGCACCTTACCCCACTCAGACATGTCCCATTCAGATGGTGCACAGCCGCAGGCATCAACAGGGTCGCATCACTTCACCTTCCACTATTCCAAGATGCCCGGAAGAGGGATAAAACAAGGGTTTTAAAATACGACATTACATGAAATCTACCCCATAAATTCTGAGGCTCAAACCAGGGTTTTATTTGCTTCATCTCAATTTGAAATTGCCCATTTTCAGCAAAATGGACAATGGTCATAAATTGTAAGTATATATCATTCAATTATAAACATTGCCAATCATCCTCTGGGGAACGGAGGATTTGGGGAACAGGTAAACAACAGCTAGAGGGCTCAGATGCTTTGTCTATGTGATGTAACACTGAGCCGTAGAAGCCAGGCCTGAGAGACAAAGCCAGATGTGGATACATGTGAATGGAGAAGAGCTGGAAGCTGTGGAGGTGAAGAGTACCTGTGACATGTGACTGGCATGTGACATGGAGAATGAGAGGAGAATGTAGACTTCAAAGTCTAGTTTTACATTTTAAATGTACTTTCCCCTTCATAGTTTAAGAAAAATACTGCAGCAGGTTAAATGCTCTTTATATTTTGGGTGCTGAACTGAGATATTTGAATGGCACCAAGGGAGAGCTTGGCTCCCATAGGAGCCCATCCTATCTGATACTCAGCTCTGCTTGGGAGCTCCTCCCCCACTTTCTTTTTAACTTTTTATTTATTCCTTCTGAATTTTGCATCTTATACCCCAAACCCGCTCATCTCCCCAATCCCTTTGTATTCACCCTCTGCCCTTTCAATCTCCCACTAAAGAAAATGAAACAACAAAATCAATCAATCAGATAGAAAAAAAGAAACAAGCAAGTAAGCAAGCAAACAAGCAAACACATCTCATTGTGAAAGCTCCAGTGTTTCCTACAGTATACCCTTTGTCCAAACATCTTTACTTGCAAATGTGCATTGCAGTGAGTCACTCACTGGTCTGGTTCAAGGCCTCTGGCTTCAATACACTATCAATACTGGATCCTCTCGGGAACTCCTCTCAGATATACTGTTGTTGTTCTGTGTCATGGAGATCTAGCAGCTTTGGTTCTGCAGGACTGGCGCCTTCACACACTTCAGCAGTTCATAGACAGAGTAAATGGTGGGGTGGGCCAACTCAAAGTCCAAGATCTGGAACTGGGTAGTAGCTGGGTTGGTCAGACTGCCGTTTCTGGCCCCCACTCCACCAGAGCCAGCTCTCCAGCACTGCCCTGGCTGTGCAAGGGATAGGGGACAGCTATCCTGCTCTCACAGCCTTGGGCAGGTTCAATGGCTCCTTCGCCACCAAGGCCAGCTTTACTGTGCTGCCTAGGCGAGGTGCAGGGCTTGCTCTCCCAAATGCTGCATCCTCTGAAGGACAGAGTCAGATATGCTTTCATGCCCTTGGGGACAGCTCTCTCTCTCTCTCTCTCTCTCTCTCTCTCTCTCTCTCTCTCTCTCTCTCTCTCTCTCTCTCTCCCCTCCCTCCCTTTCTCTCTCTCTCTCTCTTCTCTCTCTCCTGATGCAGGGTGGGGAGAAGGAGGAAGGGGGGTCTATCCCTCACCCACATCACTGCATGGCAGATGAGGGGCAGGGCCAGGGTCTCCCTCTTCTGGGGTGGTCAACTAATATGTCACTGGGTGGTGTTAGGGACTTATGCATAACTTTACCCAAGCAGCCTCTCAAGTATTGACACTTCTATGAGTTTCCAACACTTTTTCCACGGTCTAAATGCCCTAGTTTCTTCCTGTTTACCATTTTCTTGTGTCTCTTTATTAGATTCACGTGGATTATTGGGTTTAATCAGTTGGCAAGCTTTCCTATCCTGAGTTTCTAGAAAATGTGAATCTGTTCCCAGGAGAGTGCGCCATTGCTGACATCATGACAAATTAATGACACTTTCTTTCTCTGACTATAAAAATATAGCAAACAGGAAGTCAATTTTACATTGTGAAGTTGCTTCCACCTTTCTACTCTTTCCTGAAACAAATTTGTTTCCTTCTGTGTTCAGTAATTAGAAACACTATTAAAATAAGGGGGGAAATCAAACATTTGGACACAATTTTTGCTAAAGTCAGCATTTTGCTAAGTACTGAATTACAGTAAAATGCATAAAAAAGAAGGAAAGAAAAAAGATAAAAAGAAAAAAAGACAAGCTCTTATCTTCACAGTGTCTGCAGGGAAATGAGAGAGACCTCCTAGGCAAATAACTATCTACAGAAATGTATATTCATGGACTGCATTAACTACTGCGGGGGGTGGGGGGAAAGAAAGAGGATGCAAGGAAACTGTGTATCAGGAAATCTTTCCTAGGGTGGTACTCTAGTTCCATTCTGTTGCTGTGGTAAAATCCCCATGACAGAGAGCATTTCAGGGGCCAGGAAAGGGTTTATTTGATTCACACTTCCACATTACAGCCCATCCCAGAGCAAAACAGGGCAAGAACTCTACCAGGGCCTTGAAGCTGAAACCATGGAGGACTGGTCCTCTCTCTTAAAGGCGCATGCTTAGTTCGTTAGTTTGTCTGGTTGCTGTTGTTTACATACAGCCCAGGGAACAGCACTGCCTACAGTGGGTTGGCATCTTTTACAGTCAATTAACAAACAAGATAGCCCATTAAAGGCATACCCACCGGCCAATTTGGTCTGGGTACTTCCTCAATTGAGAGGAGCTGTGTCCAGTTGACAAGAAAAGCTAACTGTGACCAGCAGGAGCAAAGGGAGTTTCTTGAAGCATTCACCACACAAAAGGAGTGGAGAAAGTGATTAAGGAGGCCAGAAAAAGAGCTGCACAAAGGTGCTGAGGCAGGTCAGAGGATGGAACACTTAAGGAGCAGAAAGAAGTCACTGTGTATTGAGAGGGCAGACGTTTGAGTCTGATGAAGCAGAGGGGGCAAACTCCTGCTAAGTTCTGAGGACTGAGTTAAGCATTTTCAAATAAGAGCTCTAAGCAGCAAAGCAGCATTAACATGTTTGCTGTAAGACCACTGGTTAAAGGGGGGAGAAATGTCAGAAGACAAGCTGGGAGCTACTGCTGTAGTCTAGCCAGAGTCTGATGGAGGTTTGGTATGGATTTATAATGAGTTTGGCATAATTAATGGAAAGACATAACAGATGCATGGGAGATAAAGATTAGAAAGCTAATAAAGGGATCTACCGTGGAGATACAGAAAGGGAAAAGGAGGAAGGTAGAAAAGAAGAAAACAAGTCGTGAATGACATGTCTGTCTCTAAAACAACTTTAGTAATAACTATCTGATGGTATGGTTTGGCTGTGGTCACAGCACATAGGATATATAGTGTCCAGTTCTTGCTGCATAAGAGACCTTAAGTGAGGACTCAGTTCTATTACGATGTGTATACCTGTGTGTATATTCAAACTCAATGTCTGTATGTAAATAATCAAATTAATCTTCTCTATTTATATTTTAAATTCAGCCAACATAAAGCTACTGCTGTATGGAAGATAGATCGTGTGCCTCTTTTTAACCTCTGAACCCCAGAGTAATTTAATTCCAAATTCAAGATAGACAGGATAATATATAGCCAACTTGTGCTATGCCATTTTATCTTTGCATTTATTTGAGCCTATAAGTTCACAACGTCAGTTTGAAAAAAAAGTGGCATCCTGGTTCTAAATAATTACAGTATTTTAACTTTAATTTAATTACTGTGCACTGAAGAGTAGACCTTTTAAAACTATGTAGCGATTTGCCTCAGTGAGTTAAACTAATCAGTACACCTCATTATCTGCAGCACATAAAAGGAATATATGTCTCCCACTCCAATGTGCTCCTACCGAGCCATCAAAGCCGATGCCCTTGCAAAGCTGCTTGATTTCCTTTTAAAATAAAAGTCCTCAAGGGTGAGGTTTTGCAGGGAACACTATGGGGAAAGAAAGTTGGTAAATCAAGGATCCAGCCTCTGCTTTGGCAGCATCTAGGCTCTGCAGGAGCCACAAAGCACTGGTGAGTTAATTCTTCACTGGCAGGTGACATAAAGATGATCTATGGAGTCATCACTATCTATACGTGGATGGAACAGAGTATGAGGACCTGTCAAATGAAAATAGCATTGCAATAGAGGTTAGGTTGATGATCCTCTGCACAAGTTGGCATGAGGGCGTATTAGTGAAAAAAATCCTTCGAAAAGACAGACATCAAATTCATGTCGTGGAACGAGCAACAAAGAATTAATCAGGTAAATGAATTTTTAGAATTTGGACAGATTTATTCCTGAGAAAAACTGTTCCCCAAAATGAAAATAGGGGATTGGGAGAGAGTTTCCTTGGTAAAGCATGTCACCTGCTGGGACATGATTTTCATTGCCAGAATTAATGCTTTTTGTTTTGGTTTTTTTTTTGTTTGTTTGTTTTGTTTGTTTTTGTTTTTGTTTTTTGGCTTTTAAAGACAAGATTGGTGATGCTCATTGGGGAGAGAGAAAGAAGGATAGACCTCTGGGGATACTGACTACCCAGCCTAGTCTACTTGGCAAGTCCCAGACCAGTGAGAGACCCTGCCTTAAAATAAAGATTAGCATCACCTGAGGAGGGACACCTGAGACTGTCCTCTGGCCTCCATATGCATAAACACATGCAAGCACACAGATATGTTCACACACACACACACACCACCACCACCACCACCACCACCACTGCCACATGCCTACATACAAAGACATACATATACATACAGAAACAAATATAATGTTTTGAGCATTGATATAACTGATTCATCGCATAAGCATCAAATGGGGAAGGTGGAGAGGGACAGGGAAGATTGGACCTGGGAAATTTAGAGAAGGTAAATTAGGTTAAGGAGTTGAAGGGTGAAAATGAACAGACATCATATTTTCATGTTCATTGACTAAACGATGAGAACAGAGATGAAATATCTTGGGCAGTGAAAATGCAGGCTGTGACTTGAAAGATGGCCAAACTATGAAGGCACCAGGCCCAATAACCCCAGCCCACCTACAAGACGCTATGTAATAAACCAGCGTCATTTAAATGGATGAAATACCTCAGCTACTGGGTCACAGGGATCACATAACAGTCCTGTAATCCCCGGAATATTAAACATCAATATGGCTTTATTTATTTTCCAGTGAGTCGTAGGAGATGGTCGAGCATCTGTGGTTTGGATGAAAATATGCCCTTCTTTCTTCTCTCCTGCTTCTAATCCCTCACAGCCATTTGCCTGTGGTTTGAGTTTGTGAATGCAAAGGCCTTCCAAGTAGCCATAATGGAAAGAAGCATTCTGATATTATAGAGGTGGGATGTTGGTGGAACGAGCCCAGGCACCCCACAGGGAAGGTTCCTAGGCGAACGGTGCAGATTTTATTCAAAGCCACTCTTGAGGGTTCTTCCCAGCGCTGCCAAGTTCTGCAATAAAATTTTAGGCATGGGAATTTGTGATGAGAACTGGCCTCATGTCTTTTGTCTTACTAGTATTCAGATACCCCAGTAGGTTTCCAGAACACCATACAGTTCGAGGGAGGAAGTATTTGTCCAAGAACAAAGTTAGACCTTCCATTTATCGTTAAGAATATGTTTAAGCCTACAAGAAGAACATTATGATGCACGGATCTGGGTCCAGGGGTCCTGCTCAAACTATGGCACCGTCCAAGGACAATATGTGCAGTCAACTTTGAACCCCTACCGAGATCTAGCCGATGGACAGAACATTCTCCACTATTGAGTGGAGAGTGGGGTCTGACTTTCATGTGAACTCTGGTGCCCCATTTTTTTACCACATCCCCTTGATGGGGAGGCCTGGTTGCACTCAGGAAGGATAGCAGGTTACCAAGAAGAGACTTGATACCCTATGAACATATACAGGGGGAGGAGGTCCCCCTCAGTCACAGTCATAGGGGAGGAGAGTAGGGGAAAGCGGGAGGGAGGGAGTGAAAGCCAACTCTCCAAATATCCCTGTCTCTTTTGAAGGCTTTGTTTTTCCAGGAGTCCTTGTGGATCTCTTCACCACCCACTCCATGAGAAACAAACCCAATTCCTTCCTACCTGTCTGGGTTCACCAGCCCTTTCTCTTGCTTCACCTTTCCTGTCTGTCAGGCAGTGTCCTGACGCCCTACAGAGCCATCTTCCTTCCCGGCACCTCCATAAACATCTTATTTTCTTTGAATAGTTTCTGCTAGCTTGGGCTTTCCTTTTTGGAAGGTCCCTGATTTGATGGGGGTTCAGCATAGATTTCGAGGTGGCATGAAAGCAACATGCGTTTAGTGCAAACTGTATTTGAAATCTCCCAGCCTGGAGATATGTGGCAACCCATCTTGGAAGGCACTGCCTGACAGTTTAGCTCATATGCTGTGAGTACCAGGTACAGCTAGAGGCATGCATAACACACACACACACACACACACACACACACGCACGCGCGCGCACACGCGCGCGTGTTTCTAGAAGCACAGTACCTGTCAGGGGAGGGGAATATTGTAAAAATGCAGTTTCTTGTGGTCCCTTGTATGTCTGACCAGCATCTGTATAGCTACATAAGGCCAGATTAAAGGGCCAAACCCCAACACTGAAAGGTACTTCATTGCCCACACTGTTTGGACACAAATATTTGATAAATTATGCAAAACAAGGCTGACAGGATGGCTCAGGTGACACAGGTAACTACTGATGAGCCTGATGATCTGAGTCTGGGGACCTACCTGGGAGAAGGAGAGGACTGACTGCTTCAGTGGGTCTCTGACTCCCAGACTCACGTCATTGCTTGCACACTCACAGGGTAAACAAACAGATGTAATCTAAAATGTTTGATTTTAATTTAAAAACTACAGAAAATAAGGCAAAGGCAGTCAATAATAATTCATTTTTTACAATGGTCTTTGTATTGATGATTCTGCCCAACCCAAGGAGAATGGAAAGGTTCTGAGTTCAAGAGGGTAGCTGATCTCTTTTGACATATTTACAGCTTGTGATGGCTTCATTAAGGTTTAAGAGGATCTATAGTCCCTCCCTATACCCCACACATACCTTTCTGACTTGGTCTCATGTAAACCGTGCTAGCCTCAGATTTGCTCTGTAGTTGAGGATGACCTTGAACTCCTGATCCTCCTGCCTCCAGGGTGTGCCCCATCCTGCCTGGTTCGTGCTATGTTGGTGATTTTGGAATGTGTGGCTGAGGAAGGGGAGCCTACTGCCATTAGGCTGGTGCAACATGCAACCCACCCTGGATGGCACTGCCAGACAGGTTAGCTTACATGCTGTTAGCTAGAGGCATGCATAGCACACCCCCATTCTCAGAAGCGGGTACCTGTCACATCGAGCAATACTGTAAAAATGCAGTTCCTTGTTTTTCTTATGAGTTTGAATTTTTGTGCTTGTCTCTATCGGGTCAGAGTAGAAATGACTTGTTAACACCATTCAAATATGTGACTAGATAAGGAAATTAAAATGAAATTTGTCATCTGGTGCAGATACAATGACACTTTCATACCAAAGTGATGACTGTTTTTAAAAACACCCACACAAATAGAGATAGAAGTCATTTTCTCTCTCTTTTTTTTTTTCTTCTTCTATTCCTCACCTTAAAAATGTTCTGGTGTATATGACAGAAAGATAGTTATTTCTATTCCAAATTTAGAAATCAAAGCTCAAAGGATGAGTTCATATGACTAAAAAGTATTTCTCTCCTTAAACTTCTCCTAAACGAAAAGTTATTCCTTTTGCCTTCTGACATCCAAATAAAAATGCTTAAATGCTGTTTAGGAGTGTCATGCTCTATTCCCTCTGTTAGGCAATTACATCTTATTCTCCATACATTTCTTTCCTTAGTGTCTCCAGTGTTGATATAGAAACAGTAAAGCTATTAAAAGATGCAGTAAAGGCCTCGGTGAGAATCCTTTGGGAGAACGTAGCTCTGACCCATGAGCCCTGAAGAGGGAGGAGGAGCTGCCTTCGGTCAAGCATGAATTACTTACTCTGAGTCAGAGTTGGGAGAGGGTCAGAGCCTCAGTGCTGGGGACGGGAGAGGTTTAGACCCAGGTGGGTAGAACAAAGAGGCAGGGAGTGAGCTCCCCCAAATTATACTTTCTCAGGTGCAAAGTATGTATGATCAGTGCATACCAGACTGCACATACCGAGTGCAAAAGAATGCCTTACGCTCTGCCTCCTGCACCCCAACTTCCCCTTGTCAGTCAGTCTTTTCCCAGGAGGATCATGGCACGTGCTCTATCTTGACCTCTTTCACTCTTCCATTCTCTATCTCTCAACTACACCCCTCCCATTATTTTTGACCCAACCTTCCTGAAATTGGAGCTAATAAAAACATTTCTCTATCTGGGCCCCAAATGGGGGGGGGGGGTATTGTCAGTGGCTCCTAGCAACCATAAGACTGGTCAGCCACCTTTCAGTAGCCCTATCCCATCACTAGTTGTAAGTTAGCTATTCAAGGCTCTCTTTCCCACTCAGTGTGGAAAAAGAAAGAGGTCAGAAAGGAGAGAAAATCTGATGTCCCTTTGAGCATTGACTCTTATTTCAATAGCCATGAATTCAGCTGTTGTTCTTAACATTTAAAGTCATTATAATCAAACTGTTTGAGCATCATCTTAGTTCATTTTCTGCTGCTATAACCAAATATACTGAGTTGAATTGGGCAATCTATAAAGAAAAGAGGTTAATTAGGCTGAGAAGGACAAAACTGTGAGACCACATCTGGCAAGAGCTTCTTGCTCTCTGATTGATGGTGGAGAAAAGACAAATGTGTTAGTGGAGAAGAGACAGAACACAAGGTGAAGTCTTGCCTTATGACAAGTCACCAATATGGTGACTAATCCAGTCCCCTGAGAATGAGAACCCATTCAGTACTACGCAGCAAGCATTCTCTCTCTCTCTCTCTCTCTCTCTCTCTCTCTCTCTCTCTCTCTCTCTCTCTCTCTCTCTCTCTCATAGCCCAGCCTGAACTTCCTGCATCCACACCCAAAGTGCTGAGATTCTAAGATGTGTGCCACCACATGTCACCATGCACATGCCCTGGCCATATCAAACAGCATTCAAATATTTGTTTCATATAAAGGACATATTTTATTTATTTTATTTTTATTTTAGAAGATATATTATTTATTCTTTTGTATATGTATGATACATGTGCATGGTGTGTGTGTGTGTGTGTGTGTGTATGTGACACTGTGGATGTGAAGGTGGGAGGACAACTTTCAAGGCTCAGTTCTCTTCTTCTACTATGGGTTCCAGAAATCAAACTCAGGTTGGCAGTTTTGCACAGCAAGTGCTTTACCCATCTACACCATCTCACCAGCCCCATTTAGACTTTACACATCTGCCTTTGGGAAGCTGCAGCATTCCCTTCGCTCATAAGGGAGACAGGACAGAGTTAAAAAGAAGTGGCGCCATTAGTGAAATTATTATAAGTGATTTTTCAGAATCGGGGTTAGAATTTGGAGTCCCTGGTGTGCTCAAGGCATTAGCCTGAGCAACCCTAATTTCAGACAGATCCCTTCAAGTGCAGCTGAATTTCATGCTAATTCTCACAGCCTCTATTCTGTGAACAGTCCAAGAATATGAGAGAAAGTCCTTGACCCACTTAATAAGCCCAACTAGCTGATGTGGAGTAGTGGGTGCCCTGCAAATCTGTCTTCGGCACACCTGAACATCACTTAAAGCAAGTAAGCAATCAAGTTCAACTGAACTACAGCCCCAAAGAGTAAGTTCAAAAGCCAGTGCTTGAATGCTCTGCCTGGAGCAAGATGGGTACCTAGGTCATTATTACTTGTGGAGTGCCGTGGGAACAGCATTGAGTAGTGTCATCTGTTGGAGTCTGTCAGTCTACCCATCTTTCACAGAGTCCGCAGGCAGTTTGACGGTTTTAAGAGCAAAACAAAGAAATGTTTCATTCTCATCATCCCTGAATTTGAGAGCTACGACAAATGATTACATGTTAGAAGTCGGGTTATTCTACCAGGTGCAGTGTGGCCCCTGTGTCCCTGACAGTGCATTCAGTAGATGGGATGCAGCCATGTGGACCAGCTCGTTTTGTACCTTATTTCTGTATTTTTGTTTACATTTCTAAGATGTCCACCTGCCATTGTTAACTCCTCTAAGATAAGCTAGATTCTTAAAAAGAACCAGTGGCCCCAAAATGCTTAACTGAAGCACAAGTGACGTGATGAAAACAGCTGAGAAAAAAAAACAAAAACCAAAACAAAAAACTCCAACTTGTACTAACACTGTAAATATAAATAGTGGGCGGGACTTGAGCATCATGCTACACCTGCCCACAAAACCGAGTTTCCACATGGGATCGCTTTTCCTAAGATGAGAAGAAAAGCACAAATAAGGACAAGAGATGCCTGGGAAAATTTTGATGCTGTTGGATCGAACTTGTATTCCCTTAAGGTTTCAGTCTTTTGATAGGAACATTTGTCAGGTAGCAGCCTGAACCCACCACTTTTCAAATCCTTCTCACTTATAATCACGGCAGCCAAAGTTAATAGATATTTTTCTTTTGCCCAGAACAACAATAATACAATGTTCTTTAGCATTCGGTGGATGAATTTTCCTTTTGAAGCTCGAGAAAAGGCCACTTAGGGTTTCTTTCTTTCTTCGTAGGAGGGAAGAAAGCAAAACAAAATAAAAATCAAAGACCTGCTTCTCTCTCTTACTGCTTCAGCTGACAAGCACAGGAGGGTAGAGTAGGAGATACGCTTGGAGAGGGGACACTACCAGCTCCTGGAAAAGTCTTCCTGTCAAAGGAAGCTATTGGGTGTGAAGGCACGATAGATAGCTCGCTGTTTTACTTGAGAACATTCGTGCACAGAGTGTATGAATTCACTCTTACCAAGCAAGCAAGAGATACAAGAAAGCTGCACAAACACCTACTGAGGATCCCCTTTGTTATCACTATTGTAGGTGTTTGATGTCACTTAATTAGCCCCACAATTTCTATAAACTAGACAGTAGGCTCCTCTTGGGTGCTGACCGTTGCCTTCTGCTTTGATTAACATAGTGTTTCCTGTTGTTGGCTGCCTTGCTCGCCAGCCTAACTGGTCTGTGAGCTTCGTGGGGGGCGGGGGGACCTCAGGTCTCTGCTTTCCATCTCACTGCAGGAGCACGAGGGTTACAGACCCTGGCATGTAAGCACAGCATTACAAGGGTTCTACACAGCAAGTGATTTATCCACTAAGCCATCTCACAGACCTAACCTTCACTTTTTGATTCTTTTTTTCAAGACAGGATCTCTCTGTGTAGCTCTGGCTGTCCTGGACTCATTTTGTAGATCAGGCTGGCCTCAAACTGACAGTGATCCACGTGTCTCTGCTTCCGCGAGTGCTAGGATTACAGATGTGTGCCACTGTGCCTGGCTTAACATTCACTTTTTTAATATAAAGTTTTCTTTGGAGAAAGAACAGTCCATGGTAAAATGTGTGTGTATTACCTATATTGATAAAAATAATATGCAAGGGAAATGTGTCCTGAATCATCAGGATTGCAGAAGAAGATCAAACAAGACCACCCATCCCTATCACTAAGCTGACAAGTGACCTGGTGATGGCACTGGGAATTCTGAGTCGTCACCATGCATTGATGAGGTGTGATCATTACCTTTATTCTTGATTTTGAAATATGGCTGTCTACTCAAACTTCGAGTGGTGAAAAATGTTTACAGTATGCTGAGCACAGGTGGCCTACCTATGGCAAGTGCTTCCTGAGGGAGCTGTGGTGAATGAATGGCTGGCCATCCTAGTATTGGTTGTCAGACGTTAGCTCTGATCTCAGCGCTTCTAAAGGGCTTCTCCACACCCCTCAATTTGTCAGGTCTGAGTATTTCCAGTCTCAAAAGACAAGGGTTTGTCTAAGCCAGAACCTCTCAAAGCCAGCAGTGCTGAGACTCAAGGGCAGGCAACCTTGTTGGGAGCAGGGACTGTCCGGGGCATCCTCAGATGTCTAGCAGATCTGTGGCCTCCACCTTCCAGAAACGTTTCTTACCTACTGCTTCTTCCCCAGTGTGAGGACCACAGAGATATTTAAGCAGTGCCAAATATCTCCCAGAGAGCAAAGTTACTGCTATTTTAGGCTCATTGACTTAGATGTTTCCCAAAGTAGGCCAAATAAGCTTTAAATTCTTAAGAGGTGTGTGTGTGTGTGTGTGTGTGTGTGTGTGTGTGTGTGTGTGTGTGTGTGTGTGTGTGTGTAATGTTGTGTTTGAATGCATATATATATATGAAGACACCCAAGGTCAATGTTGGGTGACTTCCTCTATCATTCCCTCTACCTTATCCTTTGAAGCAGGCTCTCTCTTCGAACCTGCAGCTTATTGGTACCCTGGTGGGCCAGTGAGTGCCATAGTGCCACGGATTCACCGGTCCGGATCTCTAGATATGTGACCACATGTGGATTTTATGTGACTTCTAGAAACCAAACCCAAGTTCTTCTGTTTTTGTGACAAGTACTTCACCCACCACACCAGCTCTCTAGATGTAAATTTCTTTAAATGTCATAACCTCTCATTTACAGTTTGTGATATTGGGAGCTAGGGCATGATTTGGATCTCTTCAATATTTCTGCATGGTAGAAGGATGCAGAAATTAAGAAAATACTTCTCCTAGCATGATAGGGACAGAACTATTTTACAGAATTCTCTTGCTGTACTTCTGAAGAATCAGAAAGTCAGAGTCCTCAATAATGAAACTATGGATCATAGATCCATCAGACCAAAGAGCCTTAGAATCTTCCAGAAAACACCCCTCAGGCATCACAGCAGAAGCGAAGGACAAAGATGATATAGTCTACAGGAGCTCTAATGGATCCAACAGCCAATAAGTATAGGAACAAAAGCTTGGTGCCTTTTTGCATTAGCAGAAACACTACAGATGGAGCTGAGAATTCAAAGACATTAATTAACAAGGCTCTAGGGCCCAGCACTCTCCTGACAGCAAAGAGGCTCTAACTGCTCGGCTGAGATGGCAAGGCCTCATTTTCACGCAGCGGGGAAACCCACACGGCAGAGCCAAGAACCCAGAGGGTGAAGCACAGAGCAGAAGGCCAAGCTGAAAACCACAGAAAATCTGACACCCAAGGAAGATTGTCCAACTGGAATTTCAACCTATTTTGTGCAAGTGGCTCTTTTCCTTTCCATTTTGATCCCTTTTTGAATATAAATGTGCATCAGTGTTATCCCACACCTGGCCCATTACTGTTTGTTTGAAGCACAGAATGTGTGGACTCAGTTCCACTGACAGAGAGGCATTGTGGGTAGGGGCTTTAGCTGCTCAAAGGGTCTTCTGACTTATGGTTTGAGCTGAAGCTTTTGGAGTCCGTGATAGTACAAAAGCATCTCACAACCAGTAGAAACAGTTCTTCAGATTTTGAATTCCAATTCTGGCCTAGAAAGAGGCAATAGAATATTCTGTCTTGGTGCCTGGCAGCTCTCATCCACAAATGGCAAAATTTAAAACTATTTGAAATTCAAATCTCAAAAGATTGATCACTAAATTGCATAAAGCTGAAAAGATTGAAGGGAGAAAAGACCAACCATTCAACAGAAACATGGATATAACGCATGAAAAAGAATTCTTAAAAAAAAAAAAAAAAAAGACTGTTAATGATTGGCATTTAAACATATGAGAAAATTCACAATCTCACTAACAAACACAAATTAAATGAAGCTATCATTTTTCATGGGCTGGCTTGATGAAAACCTAAGGCTTTAGAAGTGCAGAATTTTGGAAACAGTGCAAAAGCAGCTATTATTTCTTGTAGAAGTGAAATGTTGTAAAACTCCAATAGAAGGGTACTGGAAATCTCTAGACAATTATATATTAATGTAATGCACCCTTTACACAGCAATCTAATTTCTAGGAATGCAGCCTAAAACATGCTGGAAAATATGAGATGATCTACACTCAAGATTACTCACAGTGACATTTTTAGAATAGTCGAAAAAATAAAATTGACCTTGATGTTCATTAATTGAGAACTTGTTGAGTAAGACAGTATGCCTTTGTGTAGTAGCCTTTGGTATCCATAGGAACAGCAAGGAAAGTTGTCATCCATGTTGCATGGATGAGAAACGAGGTATATCTTAAGTAAAAAAGGGTAAGAAAAACTATGAAGTGTTATATTTTGTGAAAGAGAAAGGGTTAAAACTAAATAACTATAGCACCGGAGAGGCAGTTTAGTGGTTAAGAGCACTGCCGGCTCTTTCTGAGGACCCAGGTTTGGTTCCTAGGTACCCATGTTGGGTGACTCACAACTGCCGGGAAGTCCAGCTCCGCTCCAAATGAGTTCAATGCCTCTGGTTTCTGAGAGCATTTTCCTCGTGTACACATGCCTCCCCCCGCCACACACAAATAAAATGCTTTAAAAAATAATAAACCCCCAATGTTAATAATCTATTAGGTATGAGAAATGAAAGGATGGGCCACTGGCAAGAATAGGGCTCCTTTGAAGATAGTCGATTGCAGGAATATGATTCTGGAATTATGAAAAATGTCTTCTATAGTTAAATATTTAAACGGATTCAAAACAAGAAAGCAATTTCTAAAAAAATTGAAGAAAAATATAAACATCTGTTACTGACAGGAATGCAGAGAGAATATTTTCTCACACATTGGTAGTGTGAATTAAAACAGTTTTTGAAAGCAACCTGCCTGCAAATATCTATTAAAATTGAGTGTGTGTGGTGTGTGTGTATGTGTGTGTGTATGTATGTGTGTGTGTGTGAGTGTTTTCTACCCTAGCAATTCTGTTCCTGAAATCAACAACAGAGAAGTGAAAATACCTAAAGATATAAATACATTATTATTTAATTGCAGCAAAGAGAAACACAGGCGGGAGGCCAGTCTTAGCTTTTGATAGCAATAGCAGATTCAGTGTGTCTCCACCATGAAATACTATAAAACTACTAAAAGAATGAGCAAGGGGCTGAGGAGCTGTCTTGGTGGGTAAGAGGACTTGCTGCAAGCAAAAGGTCATGAGTTCAAATCTCAAGCCCTGGCATAAAGCTTGACACGGAAGTATGTGCCTGGAACACCCGCCAGTGTTGTGGGAGACAGGGATATGTGGATCCTGGGAACTCAACGGCCAGCCGGGCTAGCCCGAATGGCAAGCTTCAGGCATAGTGACCACCTTGTCTTCAAAGAACTAAGATGGAAGACGGCAGAGCAGGCACCCTCTCTGACCCCTACATATACACTGCCAGCACACACTCCTTCCCTATTCAGATGCACACACCACCATTCACCACAGAACAAAAATGACTCGGGATTTCTACTAACAGACTGAGAGAGAGGACTTACTATGAATATAAAGTTACAATATGGAGGAGTGCCCGTGTTACAATTTTATGTTTACAAAAGCAAACATTGAGATAAAGCAGTGTAAATATGCATGTTTCTGCAATTCTGGAGGCACGGCTGCATTAAAAGCTGTCAATCAGAAGTCGCTGTGGAATCAGTGCAAATGTGAATGAGCCTGGGGACTGAGCTAGTCGAACAGCACGCCGCTTTCCCTAGCGTTAACAGGAGGGCGGCGCACAGCTCTGGTCTTAGACAGGATGTGAATGTGGGCTCTGGGTTGGGGCTGGAAGACTGTAGAACAAAACCAAACCGGCAGGAATGTGGATGGCAGGGGACTCAAGAGCGAATGTTCCCCAGTGAGGGTCCTAGGCTGGTACAGCCCACAGGCCAACAGTTTGCTAATTGCCCTGCTCAGCTGGTGGCAGCTTCCACAGCAAACACTTTCCTTTTCAGCCCTGCAAGAGGTAATTATTGTCTGCTTACTGACAGTGCTGTCCTGTGTATCCGGAGGACTCCCATTTGTGCTTGCATGCATGCATTTCTCCGTTGGGATCTTGCCGTTTTGTTAAGATTTCACGCAGCACTGCATTGATCTCCATGTTTTCCCACAGAAGGCACGAAGCAAATACTTATCAAAATGAATTAGAGGAGATGGGAACCCAGGCCTTTCCTTTTCTAAGACATTTCTAAAGGCGGAATGAAAGGAGTGTGTTAAGCTGCAATGTAGGAATTCTCCAAGGAGGTTCTGGGCCCTGCACTTTCAGGAGTCCAGATGAGCAATGGCGTCCTGCTGAGAAGTTCAGAACAGAACTCCATGTGAGGGCTGAGATGGGCAAAGGGAGGCTAGCGTGGTCTCCCTACAAGCCCAGAAACAGCAAATCGGGGGACTGGGGCAATTGCAAGTTATCTTGAACTTTTTCCATCTCGGGGTTCTCAGAAGAGATTTCTGCTGTGGAGTGCCTCCATTTTAAAGTTAGAATGTTCTGGAGTCTGGGAAGCTGACTGCCCCGCTCTGCTCTCTGGTTTTCTACTTGTCTCGCATTCCCCACTCTTAACCTAGATCTTACCTTGGCAATCCACATTCTGGTTTCTTAAAGCCCACACCTCGCACCGGCGGAGGCTTCTCCGTCATCACCATTTTCTTACTACACTTTATGGAAACCACCAACTTTGGAGCTTAAATTGCCCAGGTCTGGTTTTAATTCATTTCAAAAATACTAAATCTATTCAACAGTTTTGAGTTATGGGAGCTGGGTGATAAAGTGTGTGCCTTTCCATTTCAGGGAGCTATGTGCATAAATATCTTCAAGCAATAAAATCTTATAGTTTCTTTCTTTTCAAACAGTGCGTTCCTTATGTGAAATTGAACAACTCAGACAAATGTGATGTTTTAATAACACAGCATTGCTTAACTATTTCAGTCACCTCACCGATGTATTATGGTGGTGTACACTTTTTTTTTATTTAATGTACATGGTTTTGAAAACAGGAAAAGATCTCCAATACTAAAAGCTGAAAATATGAAGCCAGTGGGATATTAGCTGTCTTGAAATAAACCATAGAAACGTAGCACACTCCAGAAAAACAAATAAACTTTACAGGCATAGTTGAACTATGAAAGTTTCTTGACTTCACTGAAATAGCTCTGGCATAGAAATTCAGACCTGTGAACATGGCATGATGGGCCTTCCTTCTGCCTAAGATTGCCGTGGGTAACTGATTGCATATTGTAAGTATAATTTATGTCATCTATTATTTGGACTGGGGCTGGACATAAATCTGAATTCAGTGTGACTGGTATAGTTCCAGCAGCTATTATTAGGTAGATCAATTGCTCTTATTTAGAAATGTTTTATGTAGTAATTTTCTAAACTAGTTTTTAATAAATTAGCTGTCTGACAGGTTTTTTTTTCCTCATGAGGATAATTAATTTTATATTTTCTCCCCATCATTAAATATTTTAAACATGCAAAGTCTGCTGGCATTTAGTACTGTCGATCACAGCTGTGCCAAAAAAGCCCACAGAAACTTGTTTTCAGAGAGATTGTTCACAAGCCTCCTTAATAGGGTGTAATTTGCATAAAATAAGCTCAAATTGATTACATATTTCTTATAAGATTTTTCTACTTTACAAGGGTTGGGAGAAGATACATGTGTCACCACTGGCTGGTCTCATTCCCTCTGGCAAAATGGCTGTCCACCACCCTAGCCCAGAGCAAAGTACCAAAGTCCAGAAATTATCCATCAGTGTTGCCTTTGACATCATGCATTCTGTGGCTATTAGACACATGCTTGCCCAAGTACCATGCCCCAACCAAAGATATGAGAAGAGAAGGGAGAAACGAAGGAGTAGTGAGAAGGAAGGAAGGGCTTTTTTGATAATTCACCATACCCTGTGTTCTACAACCCCAGTACAAGGTATAAGACTGGAAAATACCTGAATTTGAAGGAGCAGATTACAAACAGTTGGTTCAACAACCAAGATGCATTGACTTTGTAATTGCATATGAATGGATAAGGAAACAAAGGAAAACAGAGAGGTTTCACAACCCCACAGAAGTCAACTTGACAGTTCCCAGTGGCTGGGTTATTTATGGCAGATGAAGGTCCCCAGCTCATGTGCACACACAGAGGAAAGGATGGAGATCTGTGCTTTCTTTCACTCACCTTTCTACCAGTTGATGTGAGTTAGAATGAAAGTCATTCTTTCACACAAGTGACTGCCTGTAGACTTAACATTCTAATAGAGAAAGAAGACATTGCCCTGCCTTCATATAACCTAATCCCTTTGCTTAAAGAAGCCCAAGCCTCCAATTGTTGAAGATGGGGAGCAGCTTTTGAACCTTGTGCACAGAGATCATGGAAGTCATGCAAAGATGTGGTCCAGATGAATTGCTGATCTTGCTGCGTCCACGCCACGCTCACATCAGTCTGGCTTTCAGATGCAGTAACAACAAGGTGCACGGTTTGAAAGAGTCCCTAGAAATTATTGTGAATGCATTCCATCAGGAAGATTCCAGCTGTCAGACTCCTCCACCATCATTTATAGCCAAAGCAGACGACCTTCTGAGCTGAACTTCTCAGTTTAAGTGTCTGTCTTTCTCCATCCTTTCCCTTTGTGATTTCTAGGTAGTGTGTGTGTGTGTGTGTGTGTGTGTGTGTGTGTGTGTGTGTGTGTGTGTGTCTGTGTGTGTCTGTGTGTCTGTCTGTACATGTATGCGTATAGTTGTAAAGATCAGAGGACAATCTTGGCTTTTGTCCCTTTGGAGCCATACACCTTGTTTTTAAATTTTTGTTAATTTTCTTTTGTTGGATTTTTGAGACAAGGTCTATCACTGGCCTTCAGTTCTCCAAGCAGACTACTCTGGCCGGCTAGGGATCCCCCAGGATCTGCCTGCCTCTACCTCTCCAGTGCTGGGCTTGTAGTCATACATGATCAAGCCCGAGTCACCTTTATTAAACATGGGTTCTGAGGATTGATTTCAGGTTCTCATGCTTGTGAGGTAAGCACCATACCAAATGAGATCTCTCCTTGACATTAATTAATAATTAATTAAATTATTAATAATTAATGTTGTGGTACTGTCTCACTCATTCTATCACTAAGTTGGTTCCAGAGCCCTTGTTCTAAAATTATTAAAAAAAAAAACAAAAAAACAAAAAACTTATCAAGCTAACAAAGCATCATTTGTAAAGTGGAGTGTCTGTAGCAGATCAGAGGGAGAGATGGGCAAAGCCTCTGTGTAGTGGCATTTGGAGAGGAGGTTTGATCTTTCCCTCCCCTTTCAGTGCTGATATCACAGTTTGGATGTGCACTTTAGTTCCTCCAGTGTGGCAATGAGACAGACACTGTACGTGTGCTGATGTAGTTACAAGTAATTTCTGGCCCATGTGGATTCTCTCCAGTCTGAGTTGTGTACATGTGGCCCAGGCTGAGGACATGGCTGCTCTGGGGAAGCTGGAGTCCACCCACATGATGAAGAGATGATCTCGAGGTAACTGCACTCCAGAAGAGGCAAGGAGAGTGTGCAGAACCTTCCCCATGACAGGAGAGAGCCAGGGGTTTGCAGTGCAAGGTGCACATGTGCCATCATATATGCAAGTCTCCTACTTCTTTAAAAAGGAACAACCCTCTAATTTCTTTCTCTTGGGCACAAGTACCCTCTGGATAACCAAAATCCTGACCTCCTTCAGTGACTCTGTTTAGTCTTTTGCCTGACTGATGGTGTCTCAGTTAGTATCTGGACAGGCTCAGTGTCCCTCTGGTCGCTATGGAAATGTCTGCAGTTTCTAGTAGAGAAACTCCAAGTATCATGCGTGAAAATCCAATGCTATTGAAGGAAGTGACTCTTTTAACAATACACAGCTTTGTATTTGGTGTCAGCAATGCTGTTGTAACCCGTTTGAATTCACAGGGTTCAAGACTGGGCCTATTGAAGGGTGACAGCTGTTTTGATATGTTTGTAAAAGCAGTATCATTAAGTGTAAAATCATAAACACAGGCTATAACCAATGAATTTTAATTCAAACCTATTTGTATCATAACAAATTTATCCATGAAATAAGACTCAATTACTGTTTTACAGACTTTTCTAACTAGTGAAATTCAAGTTGGTATAAATCTGATTACATGGAATACACAGGTGTTTGTTATTTTTTGTGTGTTTTAGCATTTGCTGTTATCATAGTACAATTCTTGAGGGCTTAAGGTTTTTTTTTTTTCTTGGTATAGATGTTTCTACTCTGTGGTAGTTGTCACCTAGTTTTATCTCCAGGAGGGGTCCCTCCATCAATGCCCCCTTTCCAAGCATGAGTACACAGTGCTTCCTAGAAAGGGAGTGTAGGCAATGCAATGTAGACTAGCTTTGAGGCATTGCAAAAAAAAAATTGATTTGCTTGTAACACTAGGAAGTGTGTGTGGAAATGCAAAGTCATCATCTTCGTTATGATGTTTAACCTAGACTCAGGCAAACACACATATACACACATACACACACACACACACACACACACACACACGTATACATACCTACATACATAATATTCGTCTTCACCTTAATAAAGACAAATAACCAGTTGGTGGTTATTGCAGATAAAGGTTGTCAAAGCTCTTTAACAGGCCCTAATGCCACCAGTCTAGATTGTACTTTGAGGCATTAAAATATCATAGCATCTGGAATATTTAAGAAATACACTCACCTTCAACTATGTGAAGATTTATTGGTTTAAAGGATAAGTGCTTTGGCAAGAAAGAAAAAGTTTGGCTGACAAGACTAGTAATTTTCTGCTTGGCTCTGAAGTTCATTTATCCGATGCTGTTCCTAGTGGAGAGCCACGGGTGCCCGTGGGCCCCATTATTCAACCACAACCTCATGATTCTCTTCTGTTATCTTATGGCCTCCACCAGGCTTATCCAGAACTGGTACAAGCCAGAAATAGACAGAGCTTCAAGAAATGTTTAGATAAACTCACATATGGGCCGTGTAATGAATTATTAGAGGAGCCTGGCATGCTCTGGGTTACCTCATTGGCCTTTTTTTTTTTTTTTTTTTTTTTTTGCGGGTAGGATCAGAAGCAATAAACACGCTCTCTTGCCAAAGTGCTATCACAGATGAAAAGGAGGTCTGTATGGAGCAGCCTGAAGAAGGAACACATTTATGACCTTTTTAAAATCACATTCTATTTTAAAGGAAAAGAGCATATGTGTAATATCTTGAGTAGATTCACTTCAACAGTTTACACTAAATCAATTCAGTAATGATGGAATTGTCCTTCACTCCTAAGCCAGGCAGGATGTGGTCTTGAAAGTCTGGGCTGCCAAAACTGCCACGTTGCAAATATGACTTTAGTCTAAAACGTAACTGTACAGTATCACATTGATTTGCTGATTTGCTAACTATGCAACTATATTTCTTTTAATGGTTGCAAACTTGAAAAGTAATCGGAAAGCTGTCTGTGGTTGCAGGTCAGTGCATGATCCCTTCCTATTTACACAAATAGTTGATATTTTCCATAATGAAAAGTTTAAAGTGGTTGTTAGAAGAAAATTGACAACAGTAGTACACACTATAGCTAGAGCTGCTGTCGTTAAGCCATGTTTAGCACAGGATCATTCAGTGGGTCCAAGTGTCAACTTGGATTTCAAATGCAGACATCACAGTTTCCATGTTGCTACGGGTTGGCCAAGTAGGGGTGGCATAGAATACTTGGCTTGGGCAACACGAGTGGGTTACTCCCAAGACCATGAGAAACTTGGAAGCAAGAGGCATTCTTTGGCCATCCAGTGTGGATACAGCCACATCAGGACAGACATCCGGAAGCCTGCTTAGCATAGAGGAAAAAAAGAGGAGACTAAGAATAGTTGGAGAGGTAAGAAATTAAGCAAAAAATCAGCAGATCCAAGGCCAGTGCCTGACTTTCCTTTCATACTGGAGCTTGGTACTCTTGTGTTGGAATGTTTCTCCTGCGAATCTTCAAATCAAACACTCCATACCCAACAATATGATTTAATTGCATAATTTCCCTTCCCCAGCCTTCTCCCATATTCTTTCTTTTAAAAAAATAAAATAAAAGTAGACTTAAAATAAACAAGAAACCAAAAACCATGGAATTTCTCTTCCGTTGGCCAGACTACTCAAACATGGACAGTGCCCTGCAATGCAGTTGATATATGCTGTGACACTCTGTTGGAGAAAGCTGATTTCCCCTCTCTCAGCAGGTACCAATTGCAAATAGCTTCCTAGCGGTTGGATGGTTGGATTTGTGTCCACTTCCTCCTGTCAGTGCTGGCCTTTTTTTTCTGGTTTGAATCTCTGCAGGTCTTATGTGTGCTGCCATAGTCTTTGTGAATAATATGTATATCAGCTTTCTTGTATCTGGAAGATACTTTTTTCCTGGAGTCATCTACCACCTGTGGCTCTTAAATATCCCTGCCTCCTCTTCTCCATAGATTCCTGAGCCTCATATCAATTAGGATGGAGTCTTTCAAAGTCCCTCGCTGACTGAACATTGTCCAGTTGAAGGTCTTTGTATTCACTAATATCGACTGTAAGAGGAAGATTTTCTGATGAAGATGCGTAGCCATATGTTATCAGGAGTCATTTGCTTGCTATATTCATTTAGCAGAATCATAGCTGTACATTCCTCCCTAGGGCTCATGCCCGTGTAGCCTCAGGTTCCTGAAGACCATAAGTCGAACTGTAAACGTGGCTGGTGACTTCCATAACATTTACGCCACTATTGCACCACTGGTTATATCTTCCCGGCAGTTCACTAGCGTAGCTCACAGGGTTTGTAGGCGAATACGATTGATGATTACTTTTCTCTGCCAGTAGTGTGCATAGTACCTTCTAGCACTGTGAAAGTAGCCAGTAGGTGCAAAAATTGGGCACCAGCTCAATTTTTCTGTTTGCTCGGGCGTAAATATATAGTGTCTTCAGCAATAAGGCCTTACCATCAGGTTGTGGAATGTAACCAACAGCATAAATAATAAACCTGTGATATTGGGGAGGATATCTGTGGGACACCTTTGGCCAATGACTCAAAAACTATGTAACCCATTCCAGGTGCTAGGAGATTGATTTGTAGGATATAGTGTCTAATAGGGGAATAGTCTCACAAATTATATGGTAACTTCCTTTAAGTTCCTTTATATATGTATGTGTTTTAAGGAGCTTCTATAGTAGGTTTCCATATTTTCGAAAGGTCTTTAATGTTAGTTATCCACTTAGTTATCTCTATTCCCCCAATATACTCTGTTATTCTATCTCTCTCCTCACTTAATTCTCATATTCTAGTTTCCCTTTTGTCTCTTTGTAGCATTATATTCCATTTCTCTTCCTTGGAAAATTCCCTCCTCTTCCCTGGTTCCTCACTAGCTAGCTAATGTCTGTGGATATTCTGAGTGAAACACATACATTGACAGCTTAGAAGCTAGCATCTACATTAGAGAAACAATGCAGTGTTTGTCATCTGGGTCTGGGTTACCTCACTCAGGATGATTGTTTCTAGCTCCATCCATTTATCTCCAAATCTCATAACTTTATTTTCTGATCAGATGAATAATATTCCATTACGTTAATATATTACACTTTTATTGTCCATTCAACAGTTAATCAAAATTTAATCTGTTTCCAATTCCTGGCTTTTATAAATAAAGCAGCAAATGAACATGAATAAATGTCTCTGTAGTAAGGTATAGAGTCTTTGGGTATATGCCCACGATATAGAGCCATGGCTATATTGCTCATGATATAGAGCTATGGCTATATGTCCATGAGTGGCATAGCTATATTTTGTAGTATCTTATAATAATCATTTTTGGCTTTTTGGTGAACTTAAACACTGATTTTGATAGTGGTTGTACAACGGTGCATTCTCACCAACAGTGAAAAGTGTTCCCCTTTCTCCACGTACTCACCAGGATATGCTGTCATTTATTTCATTAATCCTGACAACTTTGACTGGAGAAATCTCGAAGTAGTTTAAATTTTCATTTCCTTAATAGCTAAAGATGTTAAGTATTTTAAATGTTTCTTGTTTATTCATTTTCATCTTTTGAGAATGCTCTCATTACTTCCATACCCCATTTTTAAATTGGGCAGCCCTGTTGACTCTTTTTTTTTTATGTTTCTTTTTTTAACATTTACATTTATATTATTACACATGGGTAAAATAAACTACACACAGCAGGAAGAACCATGAGACAATCAGGAATTATATAAATGTTACATTCATAGTAATTTGGCTATTTGTATTTGGCAAATTTGAAGTAAACATCGTTCCTATCTTGTTGGGTCTAAATTTCTGAATGGAGACTGATATCTACCACATCTCATTTCTATAAAGGAACTGTTCTCTTTGGTATCACACATATTTGATAAATGTTATTTCTCTAAAGCTCTTCCATTCTGAACATCATTCAGGATTTCACAGGAGAGTGGAGTAAGGAAGACCCTCCCAATTATTCTAAAAGCTCAGCCAAAGTGCAAGATGCTAGCTGCAAAAGGTGGGTTCTATTGTTTTTTAAAATTATCTGTATTACCTGTAGGCCTGGCTAGCAATCAATCAAGACACAGACACTTGTTATATTTTAAAATTGCCTTAGTTAACCTGGGGCAGGGCAGATATCAATCCTCTGAACTATCTCCCATAGGGGGGCAGGCATGGGATCCCTGTCTCAATCCCATGCCATCTGCTTCCAATAACTTCTATCAGGCTACCGCCCACCCATAATCCCAAAGACTTGATAATGTTCTTCTTCTGGACTGGATTCTCCATCCACACCAGCCATATGTTTCTCCTCCATCTAACCCATGGCAACCCTCCTCTCTTCCCTACCAGGCAGGGTCTCTCTCCTTTCTCCTCCTGTGCTTTTTTTTTTTTTTTTTTTTTTTTCCTTTCTTTTCAGGATTTTTCACTCTCTAAGCTCCACCTATCTCCTTTGCCCTGCCCAGGTGGGATGGCTTTTCATTAAGCAAAAGGTGGGTCACAGAGAAAGCAAGCAGTAATTAGCATCAAAATATATCAGACCATCCCCCAACAGGGTTCCCACATTAGTCACTGTCATCCTTCTAAATTTCATTGTCTCCCTGCCACAGAAAGTATTTGTTTCACATTGCAGCTAGTTACAATGGTAAGAAAATGACTGCCCTGGAACCATTCCAAATGCCACTTGGCATCTGACTCTTCACATGTGCGCACACACACACACACACACACACACACACACACACACACACACACACACTTTGCCATTTGCCATCTTTGACTGGTCTTTATTAATTTTTTTCTCATATGTCTAAGCACACTTTCAGTACTTAATGTGGCCATGAGTGTAGGAAATGATATATTCTCCCCTCTACAAAGAATTTAACAGACTCTAGGTAGCAATAGCAAAACAGTTTATTTTTGAACCTGTGGGTAAAGTATTAAGCAAGACAAAATGGCAGCCATGCAGCTGAGTGGCAGTCAATCATTCTTATAGTTCTAAATGCAGGCTCTTTCCCATCTTTTCCAACTGACTTAAATACTTGAGCAGGAGTGATAATCTCCTTTGGATGCTATGGTGGTTTGAATGAAAGTAGGTCCATAAACTCACAGGGAGCAGTACCATTAGGAAGTGTGGCTTTGTTGGAGGAAGTGCGTCATTGGGTGTGTACTTTCAGGTTTCAAATTCTGGAGCCAGGCCCAGTGTGGTGTGTGTGTGTGTGTGTGTGTGTGTGTGTGTCTGTCTGTCTGTCTGTCTGTCTGTCTGTCTCTCCCCTGCCCCCGCGTGTGTGTGTGTGTGTGTGTCTGTCTGTCTGTCTGTCTGTGCTGCTGCACGTGTAGCACTCTCCGCTGTTCTCTAGCACTGTGTCTGCCTGCATGCTGCCATGTGTCTGTCTGTCTGTCTGTCTCTCCCCCCTCCCCCGCTGCTTGCTGCTGCACGTGTAGCACTCTCCGCTGTTCTCTAGCACTATGTCTGCCTGCATGCTGCCATGTGTCTGTCTAGCACTCCGCTGTTCTCTAGCACTGGTCTGTCTATGTCTGTCTATGTTCCCCCATCCCCGCCCCCCCCCCCGCTGCTTGCTGCTGCACGTGTAGCACTCTCCGCTGTTCTCTAGCACTATGTCTGCCTGTATGCTGCCATGTGTGTGTCTGTCTGTCTGTCGTGTGTCTGTCTGTCTGTCTGTCTGTCTGTCTGTCTGTCTCTCCCCACCCCCACCCCCACCCCCGCTTGCTGCTGCACGTGTAGCACTCTCCGCTGTTCTCTCGCACTATGTCTGCCTGCTTGCTGCCACACGTCCAGCCATGGCAATAATGAATAAACCTCAGAACCTGTACACCAGCCCCAACTAAATATATTTTCTTTATGGAATTGTTGTGGTCATGGTGTCTTTTCACAGAAATGAAACCTTAACTAAGACAGTTGCTATTACAGTTCCACAGTTTCTACTTAATGGAATCCCCAAGTTAGTTTGGGCACTTTTTCTTAGTTTTCCATTCTCAAGTTTGTAAAACCCTGTTATCTGATCACCCAGTGTCCTGTTTGCATGGTTTTAGTTATGTGATCTTTAATTTTAAAAGAAAATTTTATTTTTATTTATGTACATGAGTGTGTATGTGTGTGTGTGTGTGTGTGTGTGTGTGTGTGTGGTTTTGTGTGTGTCCTGTGTATGTAGGTACCTACAGAGGACAGAAGAGCGAATTGGATTTACTGGACCTAGAATTACAGCTAGTGGCTGCCATATGTAAGTGCTGGGAACAGAACTCAGATCCTTTGGAAGAGCACCCAGTGTTTTTAGCTACTGATCCTGTGCATCTTCAACTCTTTGAAATAGGCCACTAGATGTTAATGATTATAGCAAGGGGTGACAGAAGCATTCAAATAAGAAAGGGGCCTCACAGATCTATTTGGACTTTAACCAGAGTCCCCAGGTTGCAGGAACTTCCGAGTGGCGCTGTCAGAAGTCTCTGGGTGTCCCTGACTCAGATAGCACTCATATGAAGCACCCACCCATACAGACTTCCTCTTCCACCCTTTAGTGAGCTGTCACCTTTATAACAACAACAACAAAATGGCTAGAAAGTTGCAAGTAGAGACAGACAACTTTATCTAGAGTCCAAAGTGTACAGTACTAGAATGGTATTTCTCCACAACTGTCTTTCTCCTTTTTAGCCGAGCAAGCAGAAGTAGTTATCCATTCGTCATCAAACACAGACACAGAGTGTCAGGTAGTTTAGAAGGTTAGGGCCATTCATTGGGACAATTTTCCTCTTTAAAGCAATTTTATTGGCTTCTCTTTAGAATTGGAAGCTGAGATGAAATATCTACCCTAATTGGATGAAACCACTTGAACATTTCAATTTTTAGGTCAGTTTCTTTTCCAGTTTTTTCCCTTTTAGTAACTTTCTTTCCTTCTGAAGTCCTACCTTCTTGAACTTTTGCACTGGGGCAAAGTATGGTCAATTGGTTTGGAAAGTAATAGATGCCTATGGTTCTTTGGATCTCTCCTTTTAAGAAATAAAAAAAGGCAAAGTGTTTCCCATTTCACAATCACAGCCTTTTATCCCAGTTGGTGACCCTGGATTTATTTTTACCGTCAATAATAATCTTTTTGTGCTCACCGGGAATAGTGCACTGTTCTACTAATAATAACAATCATGAGCATTTATTTGTTTCCTACTCTAAGTTGGGCACTGGGTGAGACACATCACATCACATGCACTCATCTTTGCAGCCCTTACAACCAGGCCAGCAAGGAAGTATGGTGACCATGACTTAGTATAGCAGGAAACTGAGACACAGGGGAGTTTAGGATAGTTTCACATTGTAACGCGTCTAAGATTCACAGCCATCAAAATCACTTGTAGTCTGTGTCTGGAAATGTGTTTTTCCTTCCTGTCTGCCCGTCCTGTGCTTCAGAACACCTGACCCAAGGATAAGGATACAGAAGGGGTATGTCAAAAGAGCTGAAGGCTGGACAAACTGCTTAGTTTCTTTGAAATCCACTTTCTTCATTCACGTTACAAGTAATCATGCTCACTGTTTAGGTTGGTTTCACTTATACAAACCACATTTCTGGTGTCAAGGGAGAATGTCAACAATAAACAGTAGGTCTCTTCACTTCCTGTAATGACTGTGTCTCCTTCCGGTGAGTCACAATGGACCAGACCTGGGCCTGGGCCACTGTAGCATCAGTCGGGGAGTAATTGAGCCTGCTGACTTTAGTAATTGGTTCATGCAAGGTTCTGAACCAATCACAGTATTCCCCAGAATTTTTCAGAGCACAGTAGTTGAGGGTGGAGGTGTCTCTTTCCTCCGGAATAATAGGAAGAAAGGACAAGCATTGTGCTGTAAACTTGTCCCATGTGTAGGGAGAGGCATTGTGTTTGAGAATCCACTACGCCAGTAACGAGACAGACACAGAGATGAGAAATAGAAAGAAAACAATTTGCAGTTTCTTTTTATAATATTTTTATTTAATTAATTTATTCAGATTACAACTCAATTGTTATCCCATCACTTGTATCCTCCTGTTCCTCCCTCCCTCCTTCTTTCACCCTATTCCCCTCCCCTAGGTCTAAGACCCAGGGGGAACCTCCTCCCCCACTATATGGTCGTAGGCTACCAAGTTTCATCTTGGTAGCCTGCTTATTCTTTCTTTGAGTGCCATCAGGCCTCCCCACCAAGGGGAGGTGGTCAAATATCGGGCACCAGAGTTCATGTCAGAGTCAGTCCCCACTCTCCACATAACTGTGGAGAATGTCCTGTCCATTGGCTAGATCAGCATAGGGGTTTACTACTTGTATTGTCCTTGGTTACTGCAATAGTTTGAACACACACCCCTAGCCCCTGATCCACCTGTCATGGTGTTATTCTTGTAAGTTTCTAGGACCCTCTGGGTCCTTCTATTTCCCCATCTCCTATATTTCTCTTACCTAGAGTCCCAGTAGGATGCCCTCACATTTATGCCAATCTCCTGGTAAGAGAACACTTTCATGGAAAATGCCTTTTAGGCTAGTGCCCAATTATAAGTGAGTATATGCCATGTAAATCTTTCTGCTTCTGGGTTAACTCACTCAGTATGATCATTTCTAGTTCCATCCATTTGTCCACAAATTTCGGGATTTCCTTGTTTTTAATAGCTCAGTAGTATTCTCAACACAGAAATATTGAATGGCTGAGAAACACTTAAATAAATGCTCAATGGTCATCAGAGAAATGCAAATCAAAATGACTCTGAGATTCCATCAGACATCAGAATGGCTAAGATCAAAAATTCAAGTGACACCACGGCTGTGGTGAAAGAGAAACACTCCTTCATTGCTGGTGGGAATGCAAACTTGTACAACTGCTTTGGAAATCTATGTGGTGCTTTCTCAGAAAACTAGGAATAGGGCTTCCTCAAGACCCAGCTATTCCACTCCTTCGAATATACCCAGAAAATGCTCCAGCACACAAGGACATACGCTCGACCATGTTCATAGCAGCCTTATTCATAATAGCCAGAACTTGGAAACAGCCTAAATGTCCCTCAGTTGAAGAATGGATAAAGAAACTGTGGTTCAATTTGCAGTTTCTAGTCTCAAATTGTACCACGATTAAAGAATATCTTTACTCATCTCCCTCTTATATTTGGGTGATTTTTTGTCAACATTCCCCCCCCCCTCCAGGTGTCCTGTTGTAAATAGAAAGTATTATTTTTTACTACTTTGAGGAATTTTGAAATTTACTAAAAAAAATGTTGTCATTAAATAGAGGGTTAAAAAGAAAATACATGATGCTGAGTGAATTACTTGAATATAATATCATTTAAGTGTGGACAGAAGCTGAGGTGCTGGACAGTGCAGGCTCTGTACTGGGATAGAAGCTGAAAGGATGAATGTCCCAGGTCAGTCTTAGGTTACAAGATAAGGAATGGATGGGGTATGTCAGCTCTGAGCAGGAGGCTGGCAGATAGATGAAGCAGGGTCTGTCTTGGTTAGAGGCTGGAGTGATGGCTGGAGCAGGGTCATGTCAGGGCTACAGGTGAGAGGATGGTTGTGGCCGGGTCAGCTTAGGCTTAGAGAATGAGGGGACAGATGGGGTAGGGTCATCCCTAGTTTGACAGCATTTACAGATATGATATGTCCATAAACATATATGATACTATACACACACACACACACACACACACACACACACACACACACACATATATATAAACTATGCTATTTTGCTTATTGCTTTATATTTTAAATTCTTCATAGTAGAAAGTTTACCTAAGCAAACAGAAATAATAACTATAAAAAGTCATAGACCTGCCCATGATATCAAAATACCAGATCTCACATTTCTAAGAAACAGGAGTATGGTGTGGAGCAGACCCTAGTGGGTAAAAAAGAGAAACAAACCTATTAGTGGTTATTCGAAGAAACACAAAAGAAGAAAAAGGAGGAGGAGGAGGAAGAAAATAATAATGATGATGGTGATGACGATGACAAAGAACAAGAGGAGGAGGGATGAAGAGGGATAAGAGGAGGAAAGAAGGAGGGGAAAGAGGAGGTGAGGAAGGGGAAGAAGAGGGAAAGGCAAGAACTTGGTGAAGATACCCTGCTCCTCTCTGTGTGGAAACATGGAAGGGGTAGTAAAGGCTAAGATCAAAACCCATATGGCAGATTCACAGGGAAGGGTGTTGTAAGAGATCACACCCATAATAGAAAGATTTGCATGGCATCACTTCCTAGAGATCCATCTTAATCAAGAGTGTTTGTGTTTGAATCGTTCCCCTTCTATTTCACCACCATGACTGGACTGCAAAGGAATCTCTTTGTTCATTCATTTGTTGGCTGATTAGTTCATTGATTCATCCATCCAGGCATTCATTTGTTGCTTTCACCCATCCATCTGTCCATCCATCTATCCATCTATTCATCCACGTACACTTCCACCTATCTACTGCCCCACCTATCCACTTATCCATTCATCTAACCATCTTTCCATCCACCCATCCATCCATCCATCCATCCATCTCTTAATTCCTTCATTCATACATTTACTAATTCATTCAGGTAACTTCTTATTCAAGAAGCAGAAAGGCTTTGCTAAAGCAGTGTCTGGCAAATAGGTGGTGCTCAATAAACATTTCCTGAATAATTGAATGGATGAAAGGAGAGGCTATAAAGAAGCATCTTTAATTATGGAACTCTTAATGTTGCGTCAATATTCAATCTGTTCCATTTAGAAGCTGCCAGAGCCTCTGCTACAAATTCTATCTTAAAGGCCGTGATGACTTGGCCAGGAAAACACTGTTGCTGAATTTTCACAGAGACAGCCACAGCTTGAAATTTGTTCTAAGTGACAGAGTTTGAAACCCCTAAATCAAGTTTCCTATCTTTGAGTGACAAGGATGTCAAAAAGATGGAAATTAATCTTTCAAAATGCGGGTTTTGCTTGTTGAAGTGAAAACCTTTTTAAGTATTTTTTTTTCCCTGGGTGGGGACGCTCTCCCAACCAGAGGAATCTGTGGTATCTACTTAATTGCTTTAGTAACTTTAATGGCAGTTCATTTTAAAAGATGTCACAAACACTTGTTATGTCTAATAGAAGAGTATACTAGCTGACTACATTTTTTTAGTCTATACACATTACTGCTTTGTGTTCATCAGTGGCTTTATAAGGTTCAAATTAATCTGTTTAGCAAGAACCTACTTAGTACAGGCTATTCTGTGCTACTAAATAATGAGAAGGCATTGTTTATGCTCAAAGAATTAATGTGCTCATAGGAGAGAGAAACAATATGATTTTTGGCTCCTTTATGAGCAAGTCAACTGCTTTAAAAATGAATAGGGAAATCATCATAAGTTATGTGCAGGTTCCTGGCGTGTATCATGCCACCCACCACATTCTTCTTGCCAAACTAAATCCTCGCAGGATGACCCACAACAGTAATTTTTCAACCCACTATTTCTCTTTTTCTTCATCAAACATGTGAAGTTAAGCAAAACCAGAGCAAAGAAACCCTGAGGGAGCAACACTTGTGGTACCCAGTATACCAGACAAGTTCAGTCTTCATGAGATACTGTTCCTTTAAAAAAAAAAAAAAAAAGGTTTTATTTTTAGAACACATTAACATTTATAGAAAAATGGCTAAAACAGTATGGCATTTTTCTACAAGGAATAAACCACTGGTGACATTCCAATTAATGGAAGTCCATACTTAATTCATGTTTCCTTAGTTTTAATATTGTTCCCTTTTTACACAAATAAAGACAGTATATAGGCTTGGGAAATGGCTCCATGGATAAATCAATTCTCCTGAAAACATGAGGATCAGAGGTCAGAGCACCAGAACCCATATAAAAGCACAGCAGGCATGGCAGCCTGTACCCCCAATACTGGGGAATGAGGTACACGAGATCCCAGGGCAAACTGGCTAGCCAGAGCAGCTGGAATTCGCAAGCTCTAGGGTAAGTGAGAGATTCTGCTTCAATAAATAAAGTGGAGTGCAACTGAAAAGGACCCCAGGTCAACCTCTGGCCTCTGCATGCATGCACAACTACACACATTTGTGTGCCCCAAATGCATGTGAAAATACATTTTAAAAAATAATTTGAAATGGATATATACGTGTGTGTGTGTGTGTGTGTGTGTGTGTGTGTGTGTGTGTGTGTGTGTGTGTGTGTAGATGTAGTACTGTAAACCCGATCATGAAAGCTTAGTTGGATATGGTGTGACAGGAATCCACACACGGATACGTCCACAAGCACACTATATGGGGTCATTTTTGTTATTGGCTTTCTGCCCTGGCTCCATTTGGAGAGCTCAGCTTGAAATAATCAAAATAATTCATTAAGATGGTTTTTTTTCCCCTGAAACAGAGGAACAGTTTTCCCTCAAGTTGATTCACATCTACCCCTCAAGAGAAACAAAAACAGCACGGTGAAATGATGCGACTAACTCACCCCACTTGCAGGCATTATGGGAGAGATGAGCTACACTCACCCTCACCATTCTCAGCACCTCTTCAGGATCTCTTTTCTGCTATGATACAGACATGCTCATTCAGACATTCCCCTGGATCCAGTTTGATATTCCATGCTATCACATCTTCCATCCAACCACACAGAACTAAGGAATAAAAACAAAAATGAAAATACCCTGTATAGATGGTATGACCTCTATACCAGGTATCAACTCTGACTTGGTTGGTAAGCTGGGCCATTCCTCTGCAAAGTCAGCCGCTGATTCAAAGTTGCTTTCCCCATCTGTCATGGAGGAACCATGGAGAGGGAAGAGGTTGTCTCCAGAAGTACCAGAATTGGTCTCTGAGCAAAACTGGCAAGGATGCACAAATATAAACCTCCCGTGTTTGTCTTTGAGTGCGCTGTATGTAACCACATGTCCTGAGGATCTTGTTTGGGGGCAGGAGAAGGAAACATCTTAGTTTACTGTCTGTGTTAATCTCAGAATCCATGGCCCCAAATGAAGGCCCTGGCTGTCCACCACGATCCTTAAACTTAGATAGGTTTTCTACTCTACGCAATCATTTTTTTGGCCTGAGACCCTTAGGAATATTGTGACTAATTGGAATATTTACTTTACTTATAATTTATGAATATGGTGTTCCCTTTCTGATGTTGCGAACAACTTGATTTATAAAGTGTAAAAGAATCAGAGTACACCCTTGTTATACATGACAAGGGATGTGGGGAAATGTTTAATACCTTTAGTCATTAGGAAGATGCAAAATAAAACCTCAAGAAAGAGTTCTGAACACCTGTACATCAAAATAAAAATTTTTAAAAAAGGTGCTCCGATGGCCAAGCATACACAAGGCCCTGCATTCGATTCTTATTACCCCAAACATATGAACATTAAATCACAAGGCGATACCACTACCCAGTTTTTGTAATAGCTAAGCCAAAGGGCCCAATGACACACGCAACCACCAAGTAGTTCACCAAAAGGAAACGCAAACATATGCTCAAACAAATACTCAGACATGAGGAATCGCAGTGGCTGTGTTGAGGACTCAAAAACTGGAAAAATAATTCAGCTGAGAAATGAGAAGCACATGCTGGTCCACTTCTCCAGGACAACACTGCTCCTCGGTAAAGACAAGTGAGCCGCTGACACACGAGACAGCGCACCTAATTCTTAGAAGGGTGGAAAGTGAAAGGAACTAGGCATTTTTTTTTTTTAAGGTATGATTGTGTGCTGATAAAACTGTGGAAGTGCAAAAACATAGTGACTGAAAGTAGTGACCGTTGCAGGGCTTGAGGTTCATGGGAGGATGTTGGTGGAACATTGTGGGATGGGGGACTTTGAGGACCACTCTAAGGAATGTGGTAATGGGCATACTTTAATAAGCAAATTTACAGTTTTATGCCTTAAAGAACTGATAGATAGATTTTCCCCCTCTAAATGCTAAGATTTATGACATGTGTCTTATCTCTATTAGGCCTTACTTGGAAGAATTTTATCTCTAAATTTAGTGCTCAATCATAGTAGAAAAGCATGACTCGGATCAGCAGTGCACTTCATATAAGTGCAGTTGACAGTTTCCATTTGATCTTTCCTAAACTTCCCTTTTGCATTTCTTTTATTATAATACTTTTATGAACTGCGAGAAAATAAAGTTATAAGGCGACAGGAACCTGAGATCATCGATTAAAATAATAGAAAAAAAATAAAATCAAGTGCTCTTGGTTTAATTTTATTAACGTTTTAACTGCCTGGGTGTTGCATGCCTTTTCCTGGGGGCAGGGGAGCGAGGGGGGGTAGGGTGGGGGGAGTGGGGTAGGTCTGAACAAATGTCCATTCATCTCAGAAAAGGCACAGACAGATGAAAGGAATGGTTCTACTCAAATCCAGCTTAGTGAACTAGTGTGTTCATTGGCATTAGTTACAGAAGCAGGGATCGCTGAAAAGCTCACCTCAGCATAGCGATTTGAAAATGTTGGCTCCTGGACCATTCGCAGACAGCTCCTGGGGTTAGAGAGTTTCCTCTTCCCAACAATTGTTACTACATCTATAACCTTGGGGAGGGGCCTTGTGACTCCTCTAAGTTGCAAGAACTTGAGACTTGTGATCTTTGGTTTACTTTCTGAGTCTTCTAAGTGTTATGTACTTCCTGAGACTTATCGAGCCTCCCTTGTCTCTCCAGGAGAGGTTTCCGGTAGAAAGAAATATCTGTATGACATTGGGCTTATGCCTGACTGTTTGGCTTTTTCCACTCCCAGACAGGTCCAAGGTCAAGTCAGCTCCTGTTGTGACAAAGGATACGTCCAGATAGGTAGAGTTCTCAAGAATCCATTTTCCAACAGATACTTGTTTATCAAGGAAAGCAGTTTAACTGTGAATAATCCAGAAATTATAGCTGAACACATAATGCTTCTGTGACAGTGCTTCATGGGGTAGTCATTTAAAATGTGCTAGCAAACCGGGTGGTGGGTGGAGACCGTCTTCTGTCTCCCACTGGGTTCTTGTCTGCCTTCCCCTCCAAGAATGGAGTGGGCAGACAGAAAAGGGATAATAAAAGTAGCTTTATTTGCCACGTAGGAAGAAAGTACTCCAAAACCCTCTTGGCAAGCGGATGGCAGTGGAGAGAGCTGTTTCAGCTCAAATCCCAAGTTGGTTTAGGGGTGGCTGGTTGAGAGACTGCGAGTGTTACAGCCCTGTGCTCTCAGGGGCTTTGAGAGACTGGTTATAGCTTGAACACACTTGGAGGGCGTCAGTGTGCTGGTGGAAAGCAATGCTTTGCCCAGGAAATTTGTTTGTAGGTCACTCACAGCAACGAGAGGAGTAGGTAGCCTGTCTCTGGCAGGCCTTGAAAAGTAGTGTCTCGAGTCTCTGGTGGCTGAAGAGAAAAGTCCCTCTGTGTGGTGCCGCTGATGGAGTCCTTGGGAGTGTCTCAGAGGACCTCCCCGTTTTCCATGGCAGAACATTCCGGTACAGGAGAGCCATCCCCATCTCCAGGGAACCCTGCTTCCGGCTCAGGGAACCAACAAATCCTTTGACATTCTGTTGCTTCAGCCAAGTCCTGAAGTTTGTGTCTTCATCTACCTTGGAGTCTGAGATAAAGTACAGAAGGTGGAAGACAGCCAAAGAGAATAAAAACCAGGTGGGCCCTGTTGTGGCACAATCTCATGTATTTTGATGCTAATTACTGCTTGTTGTCTGACCCACCTTTTGCTTAATAAAAAGCCATCCCACCTGGGCAGGGCAGGAGATAGGTAGGGCTAGGAGAGGAAGCAATTCTGGGAAGAAGAAGGACCTCCACCAGGAGAAGGTCTGAGACCTGAAGTGAAGAGAGGAAGGCTGCCATGGGTTAGCTGCAGGAGAAGCACATGGCCGGCGGCGTGGATGGAGAATCCAGTCCAGATGAGGAACGTTGGCAAGTATTTGGGATTATGGATGGAAAGTAGCTTGATAGAAGTTATTAGAAGCATATGGCATGGGATTGAGACAGGGATCCCATACCTGTCCCATTATGGAAAGTAGTTTAGAAGATTGATACCTGCCCTGCCTCATGTTAAATAAGGCTATTTTAAAATATAACAAGTGAAGAGAGGAAGGCCGTATGGGTAGCTTGATAGATCCCGGTCTCAATCCCATGCCATCTGTTTCTAATAACTTCTATCAAGTTACCTCCCATCCATAATCCCAAATACTTGCTCATGTTCTTCATCTGGGCCGTATTCTCCATCCACGCAGCCGGCCATGTGCTTCCCCTCCAGTTAACCCATGGCAGTCTTCCTCTCTTCACTTCAGGTCTCTCCTCCTGGGGGTGGTCCTTTTCTTCTCCTTCTTCGCAGAATTCCTCTATCTCCTAGCCCTACCTATCTCCTCTGCCCTGCCCAGGTGGGATGGCTTTTTATTAAGCAAAAGGTGAGTCAGACAGAAAGCAGTAACTAGCATAAAAATACATTAGATTATGCCCCAACAGGGCTCTGATTGGCTGGATCTCTAACCACATCCAGCCAATCAAGGAAGAGCTGTGGAAAGTTCCCATCCTTTCCCTTTGCTAAGGCTGTTTTTCCAGGCCTAGGTCTGCTGCTTTTCTGGCCTGGCACTCCAAACTGCAGCTAGCAAGAGCTAGAGTACTCATGTAGTCCAGTTTCTTTTTCCTCTATGGCTCCCATGCTTCAAGGGATGTGGGCTTCCCACTTTTCAAAGAATTCTGCATTTGCCTGGGAACCATCATTCCCTGGGCTCTTCCTATCCCTATCCCTAGCGTACATTTTCATAAGGTTGAGTGATATTTCTCTCACTGCAAATCTATAGCTCACCCATCCAGAAAGAGGCTCCAGTGCATCGCTGTTTTTGAGGCTTTTTCCATTCTGGAGCTAGAATATTCTCAGTCTCCACGGAGGAAGATCCTGTACTCACCTCAGGTCCCCAGATGCATTACTAATCACAAAGTTTCCCCTTAGGAGGCTGACAGAAATAGCTACAGGAAGTGTTATGAATGGTGTGATTATCCACTATGAAGGGGAAAAAAAAAACAATACAGAGTCATGAGCAGAAGAAATTAATGCCCAAACGATGCAGGAGACATAGAGGCTCTCCGGTCAGGTTCCAGCTCCTTTGCACTGTAGGGAGAGTGACCATTTAGCCAGAAGGATGAAGGAGGACCTCCTGCTTAGGTCACTTAACGTTCCCTCCCAGGCTTGAAAGTTCTCTTTCTCCATCCAGCTTGTGCCTGTCTGGTGCAGCCTGGGATGATAAGATAACGTCTTATAATTAGATTCCCCATTATGGCTTTTGCACTACTCCCTCTTCCTGTTTCGGTGGTGCAAAGCAGTGCTGCAGACATTATGAAATGGCTTTGGTGGATGGCTGGCTTCAGCTGCTGTTCTCTCAGACAACAGGCCCATCCTTGCCTCTGTTACCTAGGTCTGCCCTGCTCCAGCTTTCTCAATGAATTCTTCTCTTTTCCACTTTCTTTGTCAATCTCCTTTACTGAAAAGAGTTGGCTGGGCTGGATAAAATATCAGGCTTGTGCTGAGGTCTGTGCAAAGTATTAGCTTTGTCTGTCAGTATTTATAAGAGCATCTGAAGGTTACAACATTAGTTGATGGAATTTCCTATTGAATTGCTTCCTCCTCCCCATTGTCTGTCCTAGAGGCAAGCTGGGAGCATCCCTCCACAGGATGGATGGAAGCGATTGTGCGAGCCTCTTAGACTTGAACCAGAAAGGCCAGAGGGCAAAAGGTGATCTAGCAGGCGGGCCATTCTAGGCCCAGCTTCATCCTCGGAGCCGTGATGGCTTAGGCTGCGTGAGACATGCATCTTTGCCTTCTAAGCAAGATGGTACCTACAGGGAGGAAAGAGGAGACACTCTGCCTGGATCTGTGACAACCATATCCAGTATTTCTTGCTCCAAGAGTGTGGTTGTTGAATTTCAGTACACAAGAATCACCTGTGTGTTTTGTTATCCTGCACCTTACCTTATGGATTTTGATTTCAGAGTTTTCAGTGAAGACAGAAGACCTGAATTTTTATATTCATTAGCAAACCATCAGTACTCTCAGAGAGAATACAAGGCTAATATATCCAACAAATATGAGAATCCTCAGTGGGAAAAAACCTAATCTCAAGATTTAAATAGTATAGGGTAATACTGACATGTTAGATGTTGGTTAAAAATAAGAAAGAAACAAAACGGTGGAACGGGCTCCATACAGACCTCCTGGGAGTGGGGCCGAGGACTCTGCACTTGTATAAACATTGCTAGTACTTTTTAGGTATGTTGGCATCTCAGGACCACAGAGAAAGAGAACTGGTATCCACCCAATATCACCCTCACTTACAAGAGCCATCCACTGAAAGTAAGCTAATTAACAAAGAAAACAGTATGGAAATTTCTAGTAAATCTTAATATCAAACAGCTATGACTTACTACGATTCAGGTCCCATCTTTCTTCTAAAATCCACAACAAATAATCATATATGCATAAGGTAAGGGATTGCCAAGACAAAGTTGAGTCTGTGACTTGGCTTGTGTGGCTTCTCCCTGTTGTTTTAAATAGCATGAATTATGTCTCTTGTAGTAACTCCCAACAGTTGCTCTGATGGTAAGAACACAGAGCCAAGAATGCACTGTTTCTTTCCTGCACTTTGATATCGTAATGGAATGAATGCAATATTATTTATCAACTGCAAGCTTGATGGAATATATCATATAAATCATCTCAAAAGTTATTTGCCACCTGCCTGCCTGCTCTGAAATGCATGCAGGCTTAATTAATCTAATTAGTCAATGCACAGATCAGGAGCGCATTTACGGCCTCTCTGGCATCATAAATAAACTAGTTTTGTTTTCATAGGCTAAACAATTCATTCTGAAGATGGATATGAGGAAGGAACCAGGAGGGCTGACCTCTATTACAGTAAAACACGGAATAACTACGGTAGGGTTTCCTTTTTGTTCTGTATGCCCTCTATTAACCTTCTATTAAAATACTCCTTTGTGGAGGAGGCAAAGGGGGCTCTGAGGTGGCACTCGGCAGAAATGTCATGCCCTCCCACCTGGTGAGGCTCACCTGCCACTTCCCTAAGAATGAACGTACCCAGTTTAAACCTTGTGATTGAAAGACACATGGATTCTAACGCACATGCACGCACATGGACCATAGATGCTGTAAGGTCAGGAGCCCACACAGCTCGCTAATGGCAATTTCAAATGGCAGGAGAGGGAGGGTCAAGGCAGAAAGTGTGGAATGAGGCTGAGCACAGTGAATATGCAACAGCAGTGCTAATATACAGCTGTTTCTTTGATAACAGAGGAAACCTGGTGTAGCTACACTGGTGGTGTGGTCCCCAAGTCTGCTACACACAGGCCCATAACAACAGTGGACTCATGTAGCCAGGTGGTCCTGAAACAAGGTGAGAGTGTGGGTGTGGCTACAGGCTTAAATCCACCATTAAGTAAATACCCCACCTTCCACTGTGCATATGCCATATCTCTTAGATAATGATGTTCACAAACTCTTTATGACTTGCTGCTTTTCAATAAGTTGTGCAAGTTGTGCAGGTTTGTGTTGAGGGTCAAATATGGTATTCCGAGCACATAGCATGTGAACAGTATTACTCAGGGTTCTCTAAAGAACCGTAACTAAGAGAATGAGTGTGTGTGTGTGTGTGTGTGTATGTGTGTGTGTGTGTGTGTGTGTGTGTGTGTGTGTGTGTGTGTGTATGCTAGTCTAACAATAGCTATGTCCTGATTGAAAGGCCAAGACTCTGATACTTGATCACTCTACAAGATTGCATGCCTCAGCAGTCCCAATCTTGCACAGGAGTCCTGGAGAATTCAGAGAGAGCTGATGGTCTTCAGCTTATGTTGGCATCTTAAGAGAGTTGGCAGAAACAGGATAGATAGACTTGCCAGCAAGGGTGAAGGCAAGAAGGCCAAAAGCAAAGCTTCCTTCATCCATGTCCTTCTATGTATACCAACAGCAGATCATGTCGCCTAGACTTAGGGTGGGTCTAGTAATCTGATTAAGAAAGGACCTCACATGAATGAATGCCCTGCAGCTTGGGTTTGGGGTGAGTCCAGATTGTCAAGTTGACAATCAAGATTAGCCAGCACATGACCCATTCCTAAAATATCTGAAGTAGCTCAGGGCAAGAGTGGGAATGGAGCACCCCAGCCCTGGGTTTCTTGCCCTTTTCCTGTCAGGCTATGTTACCACACACACTGTACCTTGCAAACTTTCAATCTCAGGGGGAGGAACCTCAGAATGAGATCCATGCCACACCTGGAAGTCAGCATAGGTTCACTGGGACAGAGATGTATTGGGGTATGGTACCCAGAGGATGAGCAGGAGGATGGGCAGCAGTCCCCCCCCCCCATTTCTAAGGTTGCATTTGAAGTAACTAAGTGTCTAGGGGAGACTCTTCAGTAGATAGCTGCTATATGTACCCAGGGGACTTAAGGTGTGCACCTGGCTCTGCAGAAGCCGTGCTTCTGAATCTCATTGAGCCACCATATTGGATGTGAGTAGGATCCGTTTATTGTCCTAATGATGTCTGTTTCTTTGGGACTTTGATAGGCATCTCTTTGTGTCTCTCCAGGGAAAGTCAATATGATAGTCCCACAAATTTTGTGATCATTTGTCGCTCATAGGCACTGAGATTTGACGGCAGTGCTGTTGGAATAGTAGGCGACCCACACTAAGCTCCATTGTTGGGCTTCCAAATTTATTACTGCGATGAGTTAGCAAGTGATGATAGTTCAATGTGTCTGAAGGAATATCTGTAAGATTTTAAAACTAAAAACCCTGCCTTGAAGAAGCCTAGATTGGATTTGACCAAGTGATATATGGTTGGAGTTTTCAGAGTTGACGTGATCCAGGACCCTTCAGATACAGAGCTCAGCATTTGCAAGACAAGAAAGTAAGGAACCGTATGGTTAGGAGAGATAAAATGAATGAGAATGAGTATGGATAGGAAATAACTTAGGTACACCCAAAGGAGCATCTCAGCACATGAAGTGCTTCAAGAGAAATGGTGTGAACCAGCCAGTATGCTAGCTTGACAGAGACAGAACAACAGCTGTCCTCTCACTCTCTTGACATTCCCTGCTCCTGACTGTGACAAGTTTTTATGTGGAAGTCAGTAGGAAGTCTTAGGATTCAATGTCAGCTAAACCTTTGTTCAGCATTTTTTAACTTTTGTCCGTCTGTTATCTGTGTGGGCGTGTGTGTGTGTGTGTGTGTGTGTGTGTGTGTGTGTGTAGGGTGTTGTATGTGAGGCATGTATGCTTGCGTGTTTGATTGTGTGTGTCCAGGAGTCTACATGCCACATGCTTATGAATGTGGGCCAAAGGACAAGCTCAGGCGATGGCCATCCCTTCAACAAAGCTTGAGAAAGGCTCTCTCACTCTCTGTATGTGCCAAGCCATCTGACCTGCAAACTTCTAGAAATTCTGTTTCCACTTCTCACCTCACCATAGGAGCACTCAGATTACAGGCAAAAGCTACCACGGCCAGCTTTATGCTCTGGGCATTCAAACTTGGCCTCTCACCATGGCAAGGCAATCTCTTTACCTACTGAGTCATCTCCCCAGGCCTATCTAGTATTTTTAACTAATGCCTTTTAGTTTCCTCTTGGGTGGTGTGATGGCTAATATTAATTGTCAACTTGAAAGGATCTAGAACTACGCAGGGAGGATTATGTATATTAGCTTAGCAGCTAACAGTTAGCCTCTGGTTATCTCTGTGGGGGTTTTCTTATTAGGTTAATTGAAGTGGGAAGACCCGCCTTAAATAGATCAGGACCTTCCGGTGGCTGCCCTGATATAAGGAGACCCAAATCGAAAGCATTTGCTTTTTCTTGTTTGTCTTTCCATCTTGCTAGTGAGTTTTGCCTACTCTGTTGTTGTTGTTGCTGCTGCTGCTGCTAGCCTTTGCTGATACCAAAGCACAGAGTCTCTGGCACTTTAGTTTGAACTGAAGACCAGTGATTCTTTGGGAATCCTCTAGACCTTTAGCTCCAGATTGGGACTATTGAGACAAACAGCTTCATGGAGTGAAGAGCTGCCAGATCTCAGTCTATCCAATGTGAATGAAGAAAGCCATTGTTAGACTACCTACACCATTATATGTGTGTGTGTGTGTATGTGTATGTGTGTATATGCATACATATATGTCTGTGAGATCATACATATATGTAATTTCTCTCAGTTACAGTCTTCTGAATGGCCCTGACTAACGCCTCTGATGTGGCAGCTCAGATTGCACTTTACAGTGCTCCTGGACTGAAGAAGGGATTGTTACAAACAGTCCCAGGCAGATGGATGGTGGGGCAGGCTTTTGACCAGGAAGGATTTCCTTCAAACTTCACCCCTAGTGTATTGGCTAACTTGAAATGTACATGTGTTTAGAAAACAAAAGTACAAATAATAATATTGTCTCAAAGCAACAGAAGAATACATCTTGAGAAGTGAACTTTTTAATATATGCAAGCTCAAACAGTCACCAGGATGCAGTGCAGATTGCATCACCCAAGTCAAACTGTATCGCAAATGGTCTATGATAAATTTATGGGGCTGCGTGATAAAGGAGGAGCCCTATATGACTTAAGAAAGCAAAGTTTTCATGGGGAATTATTAAGGTAGACATTGGATTTTAGCTGGTCATTTTGTTTTTAAGAATGCAGGTTAAATTCTGAAGGTGCATGGTATGTATATTGGTTTTAGATGTATAAGCAAATGGATGGTGGATGACAGCTAGGTTTCTTGCTATTGGAGTGGAAAGTGACAGATAAGCAAGGAGGGAGGGTCAGGAAGATCATGTTTTACTGGATTAGTCTGAGACATCAGTATGAACTCATGTTTAACTTCATATAAACATAGATAGATATATATCTAGGTAGATAGGCATAGACATACGTATCTCTCATTGTATATCACGCTTTACAATTATGTAGTACTTTGTTCTGTTACCTAATGACACCCAATAGCTAAAAGTGCATTCAACACAAAGATCTTGATTCTAAAACACTTTTCTCCACGTAATTAGAAGTAAGATTCTTTGGATAAATGCATAATTCTGGACTAGGGTACAGATAATATAAACCTTGGTTGTATTACAGTAACAGACAGTTTTTTAAAAAGGGCTTAAAACCTTAAAGGAATGGGACATGTAAAAAGGATATGGGAGTTACCCTAAAGATATCTAGATGGCCAAAGCTAAAACTTAAACAACCAGAATAATGACAATAATAATAACCATAATAGTATTGAGTTTTATAACCGATATTAAAATTTGTGTATGCACATAAGGTCAAACTATAAACCAATATGTAAATAAATATACATAAGTCACCAGTGGTATAAATAAATAATTGAACAAATCAGATATTTTCCTTATCGAAAACTCAAGATTCTGTACATAGACTCTCCCTTTCAGAGGTACAGTTTAACACATCTGGATTTATTTATTTATTTATTTTTGTTTTTTTGAGACAGGGTCTCTCTGTGTAGCATTAGCTGTCCTGGACTCATTTTGAAGACCAGGCTGGCCTCGAACTCAACAGCGATCCGCCTGCCTCTGCCTCCCGAATGCTGGGATTAAAGACTAGAAATGAAAAAATCTGGTTGTAGATAAGAGGAGATTAAAGGAAAACGGCCCACTAGTGCAACTGAATATCCTAAATGGAACTGAAGGCAGACATTAATAAACAATCCAGATAAACCTGGAGTCCAGAAAACAGGAGCAAGCAAGGTTAATTACACTGGACAAAGACACCTTGGTTATGTAAACTGGACTAGATAGGGAGTCTGTAATCTTTTTGCAGCTTTCCTGCAAATGTTCAACATTTCAAAAATAAAAATATTATTTTTTTGAAACTGATTGTACACAGATCACTTTGTTGCAGTCACTCACTGATATATTTCACTCACAGGCCAAGCAGAAGGGAGTGCACCTCAGGAGTGCCCTTAGGCCCTCCTGAAGTCAGAAGGTGGGTCCAGGCTGGGCTATCCCATTGCCATTTCTGTCCCACGTCACGTCTTCTTTGATAAATGGCAACCAGACTTTCCTGGATGCTTTAATTTAGTCTAACAGAGTAACTGGTAGGTTACCTCTCTCTTAGCTTATTGTATCCCAGCATTCACTGTGCCTGCCCATTTAGGACATCTGGCCAAAAGTACTCAATTTGCTTCTTTGCAAACTAATCATTTACAGTTCACAACAAAGACCTTTGTGTTCTAGAGAGTTCTAGAGGATTGTTCCAGAGCACTTTGTAGTGAAATCTAGGACTCATCCCAATAAAGTGTGCCAACAACATTCCAACTGGATGACAGCTGTTTGTGGCTCTTGTAGCAAAAGCCAAAATCAATAATAGAAATAATCAATATGCACACATTTAGAAATATGATTGCTGACCTTTGCAAGACTGTATTATGTCAAGTAGCTACTCAATGGCCCTGCTGGTGTCTTATGCCTTGAGTGACATCATCCAGTTTTCAGATGTAAGTCTGTTCCTTGATGATGGTATGGCTATGCTGAGTTTCTAGACGCCACCCCAAAAGTCTTGAAGTGCTTGATCCCTCCAGTTTCTACAATCCTTCCTTCCCCCTTTCATGAGTAGCACAAGAACATGGCCCACAAAATCAACTAGCCAGGGCTCATAGAGACTCAGTGAGCCTGTGCTTGTCTGACAGAGGTCCTCTGTATATATGTTATGGTTGTGTGGCTTCGTGTTCTTGTGGGACTCCTAACAGTGGGCGTGGGTGCTGGCACTGACTCTTTTGCCGGCTTTTGGTACCCCTTCCCTGCTTTTGGGTTGCCTTGTCCAGCCTTTATATCATGGGATGTGCCTAGTCTTATGCATTGTTTGGTTGATATCCTTGGCAGACCTGCTCTTTTCTGAAGAGAAACAAAGGAGTGGATCTGGACATGAGAGAAGGGGGAAGGACTGGGAGGAGAAGAGGGAGGAGAACTGAAGTCAGGACATAATATATATGAGATAACTAACTAACTAATTAATTAATTAATTTTCAAATGTCTTAAAGTCAGGCTGGTGAGATAGCTTGGCAGGCAAAAAATCTTTGCAGCCAAATCTAATGATAGGAGTTTGATCCTGGGAACGGACATGGTGGGAGGAGAGCACTGACCCTTTCATGTTGTCCTCTGACCTCCATGGCACGCACACACACACACACACACACACACACACACACACACACACACATACACACAAGTTTTTTTTTAAACGTCCTGTAGTTGTTCCATATTGTCAGGCTCTTGGTCCTGGTGCCTTCTCTGACACTTAAACTGTGGTTAGTAAATTAGAACATTTCAAGCATTCTTAATTTGGGACTTGGCTATTTCTTTTCAGTTGGCATTTTTCACTTGACTCCCAGTCAACAACACAGTGACGTATTTATATTCTGTGTTAAGTAAAGAGTCAACTCTGGGGGGTGCCACTAAGAAACAACTTTTCCGTGGTCCCAGTGTGCAGATTTACAACAGAGCTGTCTGCCAAATTAACATTGAGTCAGAAACAAACTATTTAATTGGCACATTGCAGTCACAGGGGCCATTTATTGTGAATAGCTTCGGAGACAACAGGAGTCCTCTGGTTCCGTTCCAAAGATTCCGGCTGTATTTAAACATTTCCTTTGTAGACCAACACTGATAATTTTGCATGCCACGGTTCTTTTCATTTTAACCTGTTCCTATTTCTTCATCATTTAGAAAGCCCCTCGCTGATTTCTGAAATGCATGCCCCTGCCCCCAGTGCTGTGATTTTTCTTTTTCTATCTCATCCTCTGAATTTGTTCTGGTGCTAACAGTCACGGAGGGACGCCCCTTGTTTTCCTTGTGTGTGCAGCCATCCTAATGGGGAGGCCAGAGAGAAGGTTAAATTCAAAAGCAGATTTACAGCAGGCTGGCAGCTTGCCACTTGGCCTGGTGGCCTTGTGCAGGAGATGAGGGCCCTGCATGGTTTGGAGAGACTTTGAGGCAGTGGGGGTTAGGAATGCAATGTTCTTTTTGTCAGTCCCTGTCTGTCAGAATCACTCTGACAATTCCCTCCAGCAGTCTTCTCTCTTTCAAGGTGATTCTAGTAAGCAATTGATATATCAAACTGATACAGGGTTTTTAAAGGCTGGTGACATAGCTTTCACTGGCTTCTTCTGTATGCTACATTCCCTCTCTTCTGCTCCCGGCTCCTCCCAGTAGGGAGGCTACTGCCTTGTAAGTGAAACAGGCAGCACTTCAGAGAAGGCTCTGCAGTGTTCTAACTGGGTTGCTTTATGAAAGTGACTCCCTCAAGGACCCTCCATTTTATTCTCAGTAGATGGAGAATCTACCGCTTATAATCTTGTAGGATATCAATAGTCTGTTTGAGCAGAATGTTCGGTGGGCTTCTCTAGGGGACAGAACCAATGGAATGCACAATCGTATTACAAAAGGGCATCTGTTAGCTTGGCTTCCATGACTGGGGCCGGGTTGCTCACCAATGGCCATCTGCCTGCTCAAGAGTGAGAACAAAGCGGATCCTTGGTCTACTGTGCTGAGGCCTCCACAGTCCCAGCCCCGTGCTCAAGGCCTGGAGCTCCCTGAAGAACAGTGGATACTAAACCCATGTGGGAGGCCAAAGAAGCTGATGCCTGGTTTCAGAAGCAGAAGGCAACATCAGTACCTCCTTACTCCCTCAAGGAGAAGATAAGGCCGATGCACGCTGCCCTTTGCCTCCAATGTCCCTGTATCTGGGCTGTCCACTGGACCAAAAGGGGATGCTCACTTTGAAGGAGGATCTTTTGTCCACTCAGTTAGCACATGCAAAAAGCTCTTACAGTCCCAGTGGTGTTTGTGCTAAGCTATTGAAAATCCTGTCAATCAAGCAGTTACCACAAAGCTTTATCTTTGTGTCAGGTCCTGAGAAAACATGCTCATCATCAGCTCCTACTCAAAAAACTAGTAGAAGAAGATGCCACACAGTCCCAGGCAATAGCCGCTGTGAGTCCACTTCTGAATTCAAACAGATGAGAAGAAACAAAAAGTGTGAAAACCAATGCTGCTCCATGGTTGTCCCACGGCGGAAGAAATACAATAGTGATGTGAAATGGGTTATTTTGATCCTCTAGGCTAAAAAACAGAAACAACAGTTTAGATTATCAGAGACTAGGGTGAATAATTAAGGTCCCAGAAATAAAAGGAACTCTTTAGTTTGTTTGAAATATTCTTTTAATTCTGTAAACTAAATATCTGGGGTCAAGTTCTAATAAAGCCTTAGGTTTGGAACCTTGAGCAAATCACTGTCCTCCTCTGTTAGTCACCATGTCCCCATACAAAAATTTATGGCTGAAACAGGTCATATCTAACTTCATCTCCATTGCCAAACCTATAAATTTAAGAGTTGGGCATCAACAGGATGACTCAGCAGGTAAAAGTGCTTGCTACCAAGCCTGATGATCTGAATTCAATCCCAAAGACCCACAACAGTGGAAGGAAATAATCACTTCGCTCCTGTTGTTCTATGATCTCCATTTGTGATATGCACACACGCACCCCACACACAGGAGGTATATAAATGAAAACATTAAAATTAAAACCTTTTATTCTCTTTATGAATGGAACCTGTAACACTGACTCTTCATCCAGCTTAATTCCTTGTTGTTGTTTTGTGTTGTAATTTTTTTTCAAGATAGGCTTTCTTGTATAGCTCTGGCTGTCCTGGAACTAGCTCTGTAGACAAAGCTGGCCTCGAACTTACAGAGATCTGCTTGAATGTTGAGGTTAAAGATGTGAGCCACCACCACCTAGCTTCAGCTTAATTCTTTTTTTTTTTTTTTTTTCAAGATAGGGTTTCTCTGTGCAGCCCTCTTTGTCCTGGACTCACTTTGTAGACCAGGCTGGCCTCAAACTCACAGAGATCCACCTGCCTCTGCCTCCTGAGTGCTGGGATCAAAGGTGTGCGCCACCACTCCTGCCTTCCCTGTCTAAAACAGTGCTTCCCTGACCATAACAAGCACTTGTATGAACAATTCATCTGAGGACCTGGGTCAAAATGAAGATTTGATATAGGAGGTTATAGTAGGGCCCAAGATTCTGCATTTCTCTTAAGTTCTTAGTTGATAGCCACGTTACTGATGTGCAGGCTTTGCTTGAGTGGCAGGGGTGATGGTGATAAGGCATGTGGTAGGTCCCCCACATTCAGCTTGGTTTTTGTGGCTGGCAAAAACTTGTGCTCACCACATGTAGCCTTGTGTTTGTAGATGTATGAACGAAAGAGCCACATAGTGAACCAGAGCTCTCTGCGTCTCCTTAAAAGCACCTCCCTCTGGTTCTTATCCCGTCACTCAGAAGGGAATCAAAGAGTCTCATGCTGTCTTCCTGTTCCAGATGCAACCTAGCATCCTTCAGATGTAAAGAGGGAGTGCCCTTTTAGCTCCTCTGTGATCACAGTTCTCCTCCTTCTCCACTACTGGGGCTCCTGGTAGAGGGGAGTAGATGAAGGAAAGCCCAGTGAGAAGAGGCTCACTGTACCCTTCCCTCACCTCCAGAACCTGACACAATCCCAATCTCGTGTGTGTGTGTGTGTGTGTGTGTGTGTGTGTGTGTGTGTGTGTGTGTGTGTGTGTGTTCTGACAGCTGTTTATTTTGGAGTGGATAGGACCAAGTACTTATATGTATGGCACTGTCCCTATAAATCTCTGTCTGTTCAAGCTGTGCTTATCATTCATGCAGAAGGTGTCTCATGTCAAGTTTGGAATAGTATTCAGATTTCAATTATTTCTATAACTGATTGGCTTTGGAGTTTTTACAGGCTGTAATGATTATAATAGTAATCCTGGTAACAGCTATGCCTGCTTGGCATTGTCCCAGCCCTGCAGGTGTCCTAGTCCTCACAACCTCCCTGTGTGATGGGTCCTATTGTTATTGTCATACTACAGATATTCAAAGGTGCCGGAATAGTTGCAGGTGGCTCAGTCCGCTTTGCATGGCTCTAGTAAAGCATCTGAAGCTCCAGTAAGTGATGAAGAAAAACCCACGCCTACCGCCCACAGCTCTGGAGGGCCAGAGAGCTGTAGCATCTTCCTGCTTTCCAGTGAGGGCCTTATGATGTACAGTGGGAAAGTAACAGAGAGTAAGGTGTGTGGGGGTGAGCAAGTGCTTAAGAGACCAAAGGGAGCTGTCGCACTAACTTCATAAAAATTCACACTAATGGTGAATATTCTGGTCCTTTCAGGCAAAATTGAGTACGTAAGGGACCAACAGCTCCTAGTGACGTTTTGCTGTGAACCAAGCCATATTAAAAGCACAACAGTGGTATTTTTTGATTGCCCTAACGTGTGTTAGTAAGGATCATACATTTTGTTCTTGTTTTCTTCAGTCTGCACAATGTCTGCACATCATTCTGGGCCGGGATCAGGAACTGTTGATCTGCTCTGTTTATGACTCTTTACAATGGAAGAAGATAATCATTCCTGGGCATCTTGAAAATGAGTGCAAAACTCAGGAGGAAGTTCTGCTACCACTCCTTCCAGAATTTCCTCCAAGGCAGGCAGGTTGCAATCAAGTTGGACACTGATTGTGTCACCTTTCTACTCTCCCCACCTTCAGGTTTGCCTTCCTTAGTCCACCTAAGCATCCTGGGTAATCCAGTGTGAGCCAGATGTTAACACCTCCCACTCACTAATGATTTTTCTGTGACTACCTGTTGCCCAGAAAGTAGAAACCTTTGTTTCCAAAAGCCCTGCCTAACACAACCCCTGCTTACATCTTTATTTTATTTTCATTTCCCTTCTCTGTGTTGGCTGGAGCTCTTCAGACAAGCAATGGACAGGTTTGTGCACACCTTTTACATGTGTGCCCGTCAGGCATATTGAGAAGCCCCTCACATGATTATGGAGGACAGGAAGTCAAAGATCTGTAGAGTAGGCCATTTCCATAAGAGCCGGAAAATAGATGACATTGTCATTCAAAGGCATCTGCTATAGAACCAGGACAAGTCAATGTTGCAGGTAAGTATTTCCTAGGAGTGCCCCAAAAATGTACATTGCACAACATATCACTAAAGTAGCTAACCTATTCAAGTAAGACCAAATGTTTAGAACTAAATGGTCCACATCTTAATGGCAGTCTCCACCATCCATGGCAGTTGCCCTTAAACTGGGACATTCTAAGATCCGTGAGTCTTGCACTATTAGTATGCATATTTTAGAGGAGGGAGCCACAGTTATCATTAGATTTTTAAAGGGCTCATAGTCTGAGAAGTTGGAAAAGCTATGGTAAAAGTGATTTTGTAAAAGAGTAATTTTAAAAGATTAATGAAATATGGAAATTATCTTTAAATGATATGTTACAAATATTTAATAGAATAAAAATTTTGTCTTTTTTGATGAAGGGTAATATTTTTCCCCTGTATGTTTCTGTAAGTGATTGATAGTTTGTGTTTGCCTTATTGTAAGTATAATTTTAAAAGAATCATCTAATAACTCCAGATTCCAGCTGGACCTGGGGTAAGAGCTGTATCCTGACAACATAATAGGCTGAGACAGCAAGAGAAACATGACAAGTTCAAGGCCTGTGTGGGCTATAGAGTGAGTTCAAGACTCTGCATAGCGTCTTAGTGAGACATGCTCTCTAAATAATGAGTCGTGGGGGAGGGGCTGCTGAACTCTGCAGGAGGACATTTGCCTGGCGTGTGCAAGGCTCTGGGTTCAGTCCACGGTACTTCCAAAAAGCAAAGAAAAAAACCCCTCCATATTCTAATTGTTTCAAATAAAAAAATTTGAAGGCACTGGAGCAGCAATAAGAATGTAGAGTTCTGCATTTTTATCATTTTCAGGCTCACAATAGCATTTATTAAATGGCTTGCCTTTGTCTTGTCTTCAGGAAGTGTTCAGCTTAAGTTGAATCAACAATTCCAGTCACATTTTATCAGCTTAAGTAAAGTTGAATTAAATAATGTCATGAATACTATTGGAGCCCACCAAGGAGACCTCCACACTTCACAACCTCACCCCACCCAGGTTTGAAATAAGTTGACCATAGAGCAACAGCAAGCAATGAGGCCAGAGCACCCCTTGTGTAGTGAGAGGGTCCCTGGTGTTGTTTGACTTTAGTCCTTTCTCCAACTTGGTGGTTCAGCTCCAAGTGAGACCTGGGTTTGACCACTTGATCTCAGGAGGCCTGCGCTTCCACTGGCCTTTTCAGGAACCCAAAGGTTGATGGAGCAGAACACAGCATACTCATCCTAGGAAGAGAAGAAAAGCTGAGCCAACCCTCTTGGATATTCTTTCCAGCTTTATCATTCATAAATCACTCCCTTGCCCCAGGGACAGAATGAATGGAGGGAACAAAGGATTTGGACTGTGCTTTTGGGAAAACCCCACACTGTAGAATCATGGGAAAAGGGATTTCCCTCTAACGGCAACCTGGCTCAGGAGTAGACCTGCCTGTCCTGGGTTGGCACATGATTAGTAAACGACAGAAGTCATCTTAAAATACTTTTCTTTACATAGATCACTCATAAGGCTTTAACTATGACCTGGGTTTGAGGCGGCTTTTAAAAGATCTAATTGTTTTTATTTGCAGAGTTCTCAAAAGGGAACAAAGTAATTATTCAAAAAAAAAAAAATGTCATTCTTACTTTAAACATTTCAACCCCAAAGTCAGAAAGCATTTATATGCATTGTAAAACCTTATCAAATGTGTTCCCATCCTTACCCTGGGCGAGGCTGTTGGGAATGTTCACTGAACTCTTCCTATTCCTTTCCAAGAAGGGGCAAAAATCCCTCCCAATCATCTTTGTTGGGCAGCGAAGTCTTCCAGTCTAGGACCCACCCTCACCCCATCTCCTTCTCTTTCCCTTCTCTCTCTATCACCACAATTTCACAGAAATATTGTGGCGGGAGAAAGCTTCCCTGGGTCTAGAAAGAAGTTCATAAAGTAGCTTCACAACCACCAGTCTGAATGATATTAAAGGCATATTTCTAAGGAAGGTCTGGGAAACCCAAGTGGAAAACAGAATAGAAAGTATTCACACTATAACTTACCTGCTTACACAAAGGCACGTTGTCTTGGCTTTGCACAGTCAAATCTGGTGTAGGGGGTATATGAAAATACGTCTACCCAGCAGTGAAGGATATTACTCTCTTTGGCTGCAAAAGAAGGTGTACTGTTCGCCCTATTATTCATCTCAGTACAGTTGCATGCGATCTAATTCTGCTTTTCAAACCATTAGTCACCAGCCAGTAGTTGGATGTGAAATCAATTTAGTGTGTTTCAGGTATTTAAAAACTAAATAAATAGTCTAGAAAAGAGAGAGAAATGACAGAGGGTTCTGTGCAGAGTAACATTATTTATTGTTCTGTAAAATTTTTCATTTGCTTTGTATGTGATATGCATGTGGGATTGCTGTGTGCAATGCATTTTTATGTCGTTTCTTCGGTTCTTTATTATTTTCTATTTTTAAAATTTATTTATTCACTTTGCATCCTGTATAAAGCCCTGCCTCCTCTCCTCCCAGTCTCACACCCACTCTTCACACACCCCCCCCATTCTACCCTTTCCTGCTCCTCAAAGAAGGTGAGGTCCTCCATGGGCATCAACAACCCTGGCACATTAAGTCTCTGCAGAACTAGGTACATCCTCTCCCAGTGAGGGCAGACAAGACAGCCCAGTTAGGGGGATGAGATCTAAAGGGAGGCATCAGAGTCAGAGAGGGCCCCACTTCAGTTTTTGGGGGATCCACATGAAGACCAAGCTGTGTATCTGCTACATATATGTAGGAGGTCTAGGATCAGTCCATGCATGCTCTTTGGTTGGTGGTTCAGTCTCTGTAGCCCCCGTGGACCCAGGTTAATTGACTGTATAGGTCTCCTTGTGGAGTCCTTCACCCATTCGGCTCCCTCAATTGTTGCCCCGACTCTTCTATAGGACTCCTGGAGCTCTGTCTAACATTTGGCTGTGGGTCTCTACATCTGTTTCCATCAGCTGCTGGGTAAGGCTTCTCTGAGGACTTATCTGGGCTCCTGTCTACAAGCATAGCAGAGTAACATTAATAGTGTCAGGGATTACTTCTCTCCGATAGGATGGGTTTCAGGTAAGCCCAGTCTTTGGTTGGCCATTCCCTCAATCTTCATTCCATCTTTGTCCCTGTACATCATGTAGGCAGGACAAATTTTGGGCCGAAGGTTTTGCGGGTGGGTTGGTGTCCTAGTCTCTCCACTGGAAGTCCTGCCTAGCTACAGGAAGTGGCCACTTCAGCCTGCATCCCCCCCACTGATAGGAGTCTCAGCTGGAGTGACCTCCATAGACTTCCTGGGGCCTCCCCTAATCCCAGGTCTCTGGCCAATCCCAGAGATGCCCCCTATCTTTGATTTCCATTCGCTCCCCCTGGCTCTCTGTCCACAACTCTCCCTACTCCTAATCCCCACCTCTGATCCCATCCCCATCCCCTTTCCTACCCAGTTGCCTCCCTCCATCCACCTCCAATGCCTATTTTATTTTCCCATCTGAGTGAGATTCAAGTATCTTCCCTTGGGCCTTCATTGTAATTTAGCTTCTTTGGGTCTATGGATTGTAACATGGTTATCCTGTACTTCATGGCTAATATCCACTTTATAAGTGAGTATATACCATGCATATCTTTTGAGGGTTGTGTTACCTCACTCAGGATAATATTTTCTAGTTCCATACATTTGCCTGAAAATTTCAAGATGCCCTTGCTTTTAGTAGCTGAGTAATATTCCATTGTGTAAAAGTATCATAGTTCCTTTATCCATTCTTCTGTTGAGGGACATCTAGGTTGTTTTCAGTTTCTGGCTATTACAAGTAAAGCTGCTGTGAACATTGTTGAACAAGTGTCCTTGTCATGTGGTGGAGCATGTTTATGGTATATACCAAGGAGCAGGATAGCTGGGTCTTGAGGTAGAGCTACTCCCAAGTATCTGAAAAACCTCCAGATTGATTTGCAAATTGGTTGTACAAGTTTGCATTCCCACCAGCTATTGAGGAGTATTCCCTTTCTTTGCATGCTCATCAACATGTGTTGTTGCTTGAATTTTTGCTTTCTGTTTTTGTTTGTTTGTTTGTTTGTTTTTGTTTTTTATGATAGCCATCCTCATGGGTATAAGATGGAACCTCTTGGTCATTTTGATTTGCATTCCCTTGATGACTAAGGACATTGAAACTTTCTTGATCGTTCAAGATTTCTTTGTTGAGAATTTTGTTTAATTTTGTACCCTGCTTTTTAATTGGGTTATTTGGTTTGTTGGTGTCTGATTTCTTGAGTTCTTTACATATATTTGTGTGTGCAATGCATTTTCTATGTCTTTTTTGTTTTTAAAACTCTTTCTTCCTATATATGCACACGTGTGCAGGTTTAATGCTCATGGCAACTGAGGCCAGTAGAAAGTGTTGGATCCCTTAGAGCTGAAGACACTGGTGGTTGTGGGTTTCTAGGAACCTAACACAAGTCCTCTTAAAAAGCATCCCACCCCGTCTCTCCATCCCTGTAATGCATTTCTTAATGTAGGATCTTGTTCAAAAGGCTGGAAATAGGAGAAAACCAATAGGAGAACTTGAAAACCCAAAGAATTAAGATGAATATGATCCTCAAAGGTCCACGGGCTAAAAAGGCTTGGTGTCCACCTGGAGGTGCTATTGAGAGTTGCTTGAACCTTTAGATGTTGGGGACTCATAACAGGAAGTGAGCCCACTTGAGTGTTCTCTGGTGGGCTCCTGGGGGCCTGGTTCTTTCGTCCCGTCTTTCTCAGCCTCCACTGCTAGATACCATGATGTTTTGTGTTGTCATGGACCACCAACTGTGAGTGAACTAGCTATGAAGCTGTGAAATGTATTCAATTAGGAGACATAATGACATATCCCTTCTTTTAAGCTGAGTTTCTTGCCTAGTCTTTCACTGTCCTGGTTTTTCTTTATTAAATTGTCGTCACCCAAGCACAGACTTCTTAGCTAAGCAGAATGCCTTTTGTAGGGATGTCCTGCATCTTTCCTGTTCTTCTCTCCAATTCCTTTTTTTTTTTCCCTGAAACCTGCAGGCATATCAAATTCTTTGCAGCTCTCTCTGGGTTGGGCAGTCTACTCTCCCTGTCTTTCTATGGACTGTTTCTCTTTTTATAGAGAAATTCTGTTCAATAACTTCTGGGTATCAGTAACATCATGACATGTGTCTGTAGATGTATGGCCCTATTTTTCTTCCATCTGATAGAGTAATAGATGATATGTTTACACATGTATACATACACACATACATACATACATACATACATATATATGAGAAATAAGCTTACTAAAGAAAACTTACCTCTTTCACTTTGAATGCACACCTCCCCCTTTCCTTTTCTTTCTCTTTTAAAAGATGTTGGTTCTGAAACAACAGATTAATTTTACTATCCAGTAATGGCTTTCAATCCATAAGACTGAAAGGGTGTCATAATTCACACATGGGAAAACCATGGAGTAAAGTGACCCTGCCCCTCTTTTTACAAACCATTTCTCTGTGTGTCTCTCCCAGGGCATTTCTGGCCATGCCCAATGCTCCTTTGCTTTGCCTCAGCCAGAGTTCCCCACCGTGAAATCATTTTAGTGTTTCTCACCAGCTCTGCTTAGCCTGGGAAGGTTCGCACTCAGCTAGTGTCTGTCAGTGTCAGGTCTGTTGCTGGCACTGCCCTGGTTTACACGAAGCTCCTAGACAAAGTGTCTCCAGTCTCACATCAGCCCTCTGGAGTCAGACTGTCCTGTTTAATCTGGCTGACGCTAACTTCCTTAGCTTTACCCACAGACACAATCCTGGACATTCTTTTTGCAGCTTAATCTTGCCTTCATTTCCAAATGAAACACCAGGTCATGTTTAGCATCTGAATGTTTTCGGAAATGTAAGGATAGTCTTGATAGTTTCTGCAACTGATAAGTGGTCCAGTCTTGGTAAAAGTCAGTGTGAGCAAAGCCAAAATTAGAATTTAGGCCATAATCACCAAAGTACCTTATGTATGGTTCACCCCTACACCAAGTAGGTTATAATCTCCTCAAGGGGAGACATTGTCACAGCCTAAAACTTAAGTGTATTGGACATAACTTGATCTGTATAGATGCCCGGTAAATATTTTTCTGACCAATAGATTAGTGGCTAAAATATGAATCTAGAAACAGAGGAGAGGCATATAAAAAGCACATAAAATACATTTAAACATGGATATTAGTTGATTGGTGGTTTATGTCACTTCCTTCGAGAAAAGTATAAGATTTTATGCTTAGACGAGGCTGGTCCCAAACTCACTATGTAGCTCAGCGTAACCACGGAATTTAACTGCTAATTTCAATCAATGCCTGGGAATGATTGTGTTGGTGTTTAAAAATTATTTCTGACCTCACCATATTTACCTATTCATGTTTTAAATAATACACTTGAGATGAACAAACCCACTATTGTCCTGCAAGATTGCTTTTATCAACACTTAATGCCCATCCTATTTTAAGATAATTGCATGAGACAGTCACAGCTCATTAAAACGCTTTCCTTAAATAAGGACTAACTGGGAAGGAAGGGTTTACAGTGACTTTCCACAGATTGTTTCCCCAGCTGGGTGGTTCCTGGACAGATGGCCGCCTCTTCTTAAGTCACTGATATTGCTTTGTCCTCCACTGTTAGCATCCTTACCCAGGGCTGTTGGTACAGTTTGTAGTGACTTGAGGTTTCCAATTCTATAGCTTAATTTTAACATTTTTGGAACACAATGACACCCAGGTGGGGCTGTTGTCCCTATATGTCCCCATCACAGTGGCTATTTGGCTATATTGGAAGAAGATAAGGGAAGAACACTAGCAGGGTGAATTTGACCTCCTTTAGTGCCTGAGTTTGAGCTATCAAAACAGAGTGTTCATAACATCTCAGAAGGCAGAAGTTGCCCTTAAACACCTTTCCCCTCAGTCTCCCAGTAGGACTCCGCATAGCAGCTTATTTTCATAAAACACTCCACCTTTCGTAAAGGGGCAGGCTGCTCTAATTGTAGCCTCCTAAATTAATTCAATGAGGCAACCAAACATATAAATCAGCTGACAGTGGGAGGCTTCCCTCAGTGTGGGGATTGGGGGGTGTGGCTGGGCGGGGCACGATGATCAGAGATCTGAGCTGTCCACTTCATTTCTTTTCTACCTTTTGAGTATAAGTAGAAACACTATGAAACATTTCATTTTACTTTTTAAATGAGGGAGGGATAAAAAACAGGTCCAGGCATAGTGGGAGAATATGCTCTGGTCGAATAGTACACTTAAACTCATTATTATTATGGACTGGAGATAAAAATAGGTGAGATTGTCTTCGAGTGCCAAGCTTCCACAGGCTTCCCCATGGCCTTGACCTCTCTTGTTCCACGGAATGAAAGCTTTGCTCTTCAGGTTCACTGCTGTTCTTAATTCCATGTGCTGTGTTCCTCAGTGAGTGAAACGGGTGGCGGTTAGGAGAAATACCCACGGCTCAATGGCATGCAACATTGGGAGGGTGGTGGCATGGGCTCAGGTACAAAAGGCCATTTTTCTTGTGCTTTCTGATGTGAGCAGTTAAGGATCAAGACTGGAGGTCTAGCTCAACTCTCACACATTTTGCTTATCTGGGCAACTCTGCCACATGCCATTTTGCTAGCATTTGCGTACCTGGCTACAGAGCCAGAAATGATCTACACAGTTTCGTGTGCCAGAAGCGTTCAGAATCTGATGAAGCATAGATAAACCAGTGCCATAGAGTACTGGAAAAACTGACCACACTCTCTGCTTTGGTATGTCACCCTTCCTGCTCCCAAAGATACATGCTCTGGGAACGTTGTTTCTTAGAGCCACGCTGTAAGGAAGTGAGGCCTAGCATAAGGTGTTTGGATAATAGGGATGGGGCCCTTAATCAATAAGCAATAGATTAATGTTCATCTCAGTTGAGTAACTTCTTGCTATTGGAGAGTTGATTTAATTATGTTGAGGTAGGTTGTTACAAAGCAAGTTTGTCCCTGGAGTTCTCTCTTCCACATAGAATTAAATCCCTTCAGTGGGCACCCAAGCCATCACTACAAGCTAAGCAGATGCTCCAGCCAACTTCTCAGGCTTCCATAACTGTGAGGCAGGTAAGCATCTCAGGTGTTCTGTTACAACAGCAGGCCATGGACAGAGACACTCTCTATAGGCTTCCTTCATCTGTTTATACACTGCTCATTGACTGACTGCTCTGTGATCAACCTTCTCCCTCCTTTAACCTGTTCATCACAGGCCAGCAACATGTGCACTCCAGTGGCTGCTGCCTCCTCTCTTGCCTTCATCCTTGAGGATATTAAGAGCCCTGAAGTAGAAGCTTATCCTTTTGATTGTGGGTGCTTTTTCTGCACTTTTATGAATAAACACACACACACATAAACACAAAACACATACACATGGTCAAAATGATACAGAAATTACATGAAAGGAAGTCATAGATTGGGAATAGTGATACATAAAAATTGACCAGAAAAGGAAGAAATTAAAATATTCCCTAAATTAGCCTAAACCAAAATCAGCATTGTAAATATATAGAAACACATCAGATTTAACATTATATAATTTGATTCAAAAAGTTAGTGAGCAGGGACTATGTCATACAGATTTCTTGGCTGGTAGAGTTATAGGGAAGGTTGAATGAGCCGTTGACCATTCAGATCCACAGGGCACACTGAAATTCGCCCAAATGACATGCAAGATGCCCTAGTAGAAGATGAGTTCCTGAAGTCGGACTGCTAGGAAATGGAAATTCTTCTCTTGATTATTATGTTCAAAGAGAACAAAGAAGCACATATATCCAGGAAGAAATAACTTTCTTAGAAGCCATGATAGCTATACAGAACTAGAAGGCACAGAGTCGCAGTTGGGAAATGGCCCTGGCGTATGTTGAAAGAGGTTTTGTGTTTGTATGACAGAACAAAGAAACACACAGCGGAGTGGTCAAACAGCACTGCACTCTATTCGATGATAAAAGGAGAGCATGATGAGAGGGGACACCCAGGATTTGAGAGAATGGCTGACTTGGCACAAAGCCAATTTTATTAGCCAAGAATGACAAGACATATTGAACAGAGGTGTCAGAGCTGTGAGAAGTGTATAAAGCAGAATCCAGAACAGAGAGAGTTGCCAAGTTAATGAAGGCAGCGCCTGGGGCTCCAGGAGAACACTGTGCACTTACTTTCTGCCCGGGGAGTTCAGCCTCGGTGAGAATCAGAAACACTTCCTTAACAAGACAAAGCCATCTCATCACAGTGACCAAGAAAGAGGCCAGCGCATTACGGAACCATTTTATAAGCCATTACAGATCTTGTTAAAGACCCTGCAGTGGTCATAGGATCCACTTTGAACCTTAATTCATCAGAGGACTGAGAAAAGCATTGAATCCTACAAGGCCACAGCTCCTTCCAGAAAGGCCTTAAGAAGCACTCCGATGACATACCCCACCCACCAACCAGCAAAGAAAGGCAGATAGATGGGGGGGAGGTAGCATGCGATACTCCTGGCTGTGCCTCTAGCTGTTTTCATAAATTTCCTTCTCCCACATGCTTGATCAGCAGACTTACCACAGACTGCCTTGGTGTTAAATCTCAGCCAGAGGAACATCAGCAACCAATAAACAAGATGGCACATCCTTTCTTCTGTACCTGGAGACAGTTATTTTTAAACAAAATAGTCCTTGGCAGTCAAAGGCATTATGAATGGAAAGATGTTTTGCTCTGTTTGAAACAGTGTCTCTCTGTAGATCTGTCTGGCATGGACCTCAAGAGGGCTTGGCTTGGAAGGTTATTTCTAACCATCAAGGACCGGTTGATCATCTCATATTCTAGAACTATTCAGCTATAAGAAGAGGTATAGATAGGTTCATTTCTCCAAGCCCTTTATTTCAAGGAACCAAGGAAGTAAAGAAAAAAAGATGCTTGCCCAAGACCACTCCCTCCATAGGCTTTATTAACAACAAAGCATCAAAAATGGACACGCAGTTCCTAATATCAAAGAATTTGCCCAGTCCCAAGAAAGGCCATTGTAAATACACCAACAATTTAAATCAAATTAAGTTAAACACTAACTGCAGGCATCTTCACAGTTTCCAAACACACACACACACACACACACACACACACACACACACACACACACACACACAACGTGGCATTCATCAACCTAACAACCACAGAAGCATATTCATCCTGCATTTTAACGAGGGAAATGGCCTTGTTTCAGAGACTAAGGAGACCATAGGGACATGTGCAAGCACATGATTAAACAGAAAGCCATTGTTTCCCAAGCTCTCTATTTTCTATCATCTTAATTCCAGCTTCTCAGTGTTGGTCCTGGTGCCAACCTGTATCAATAAATGGAGAGGCCCATCGTACGGAGTGTCTGCAGTGTCAAGTTAGGTCATAAGTGACTGGATTGCTCTTGACTGACTAGCCAGCAACTATGTCACATGCTTGGACTGACCACTGAAAGAGTGATCAGCTGGAGTGACAGCCTTTGTCCTTATGAAAGCGATTCAAAGAAAGTAGCAGCGAACCCTAGGGTCAGTAACTGGGGATTTGTTTGGTTTCTGGCCGAGCTTAATGTCATAGCATAATTCTGTTGGAAAAACTCACAAATGTTCGTGTCAGAGAAGCAAGGACACAAGGTCAATGTGTGGAGACCTGCATGACTAGCTAGAGACTTTACAGACAGACCATGATGCTTGCTGATGCAATAATATTCTAGTTTACACAGTTAATTTGGCTTTAAAAAATAGCATGGACTCTCTAAGGGGAAATATTGGGAGAGTTAACTATGTTTCTAGCAAATCCTTTAGAGGTCCACAGGCCCACATGTGCCATGAAGATGAACCTGGCCAATTAACATACTTCATTCATTAAGCAACTGGGTATATTCTTGAACTGTATGTAACACAGATATATATACACAGAGACAGTAGAGGTGACCATCACCAGGTAAATGAAAACAGGGTCTCAGTTCTTGGTGTCTTCTCTCTCTGGATGCCCCTCTCTCTTATACATGCCTTCTTTCCCTCCTTCCTTCCTTCCTTCCTTCCTTCCTTCTTTCCTTCTTTCCTTCCCATCTCCTTATCACCTTTCTTATTTATTGGCTTGTTACCTGGCCCCAGGGAGAGTAATAGGTAAATGGAGTGAATCTGGCAATAAGGTATATAACCTCTGTGTCTGTACTTCCTTCTCTATAAAAACAGGAGAAAAGTCATGGCTATATCAGAGGAATTTAATAAAACCATAGTTACTAAAATGAATAATATAAAGCGAGTAATCTTGGTACATAATGCAACAGTTCAAGTGTTGACTGATAAATATTTAGAGGGCACACAGTCCCTAGGTTTGCTGATACCTTTGATTATGTCATCATTTCTACTTGTTCTGAGGCCATTCATTGTGATGGTTTGAAGAAGAATGACCTCCATAGACTCTTATATTTGAATGTTTGGTCATTAGGGAGTGCTGCTATTTGACAGGCGTTAGAAGGTATGGCCTTGTTGGAGGAAGTATGTCTGTCTATGAGAGGGATGGGCTCTGGGGTTTCAAATGGTCAATCCAGGCCCAGTGTCTCTCTCTTTCCTGATGCCTGCAAATACAGATGTTTAGAACTCTCAGCTACCTCTCCAGCACCATGTCTGCTTGTATGCTGCTATGCTTACCCCAATGATGATAATCAATTAAACCTCTGAAACTGTAAGCCCACCCCAATTAAATGTTTTTTTTTTCTTTATAAGCATTGAGGTGGTGGTCATGGTGTCTCTTCACAGCAATAGAACACTGTCTGACAAAAATAGTCATTATCTGAGCTATTGTACTTAAGCTTTTCCCCTTTGAAACACAAACCACCAGTTTTCATTGTACACTAAGACTAATATTACCCATTCCTACACTGCAGTGCCATTTGTATTCGAGGCCTCATGGTGGAGGTCTTTAATGAGACTGCCCATGTGCCAGGTCCCTGGGAGGCTGTTAGGGACACTGTCTTCGAGAATCTGACAGTTTAATAGTAACGGACATGATGACAGTACAAACAGCAGCTCAACACTGAGATGTGGGGTAAGTAAGCTTGCAAAGTTGCTAGGGGACCCCAGAAGAGGGTCCAGATAGAGAGCAGAGTGGTAGTGAGGGGGTTGATTGTGAAATGGACTCCTGCCATGAAAATGGGAACGTCGTGGACAATGACGCCGGAAAGGATGTTATAGATAAGCAGCTGGACATTGCGTAAAGGAAGGAACGAATGGAAACTTAGAGCACATTAGAGTAAGCATAGGAAATCATTGGCTATATCCAACAGAAGCATCAAAACACGAGAAATGGTGAGAGATGAGACTTAATGGGCCTAATAGATCTGTTATGAGAGCCCTTATGAGCCATTAAAGATCAGAGTCAAAGACCCAAAACTGTAAATGATGGCTGCCTGCTAGAGGATTCTGAGGAAGAACAGGATGGCTGAATGAACAGGCATCACAGGCTGCAGATTGGTGGGTATGTGTGCGGGTGCTGAGGGACATCTTCATAGGCCACTGCTTACTGTTCCCTGTTCCTACTGGTGACTATATCTTCATCCTCTTATTACCCTGACTGAAGACTCAGGAACAAAGGTCTCATAACTAGAAGTTTAACTCACCTGGCCTGGTGGGTCATCGTGTGACCCAAATACCCAGAGCTTCCCTTGTTGTAAATGTCCCTGTCTTAGCTATAGACTACGTAGCAAGCATGGCAACCAAACAGTTAAGTATATAGGTGAATTTAGTCATGCCATGAAACCATCTCTTGAAGAAAGGTTGCTAAATTCATGAGTCGTATTGGGTGAAAAATAGGTGAAAAAATGGGGTGAAATAAGTTAAGAGTTCAAGTTCAGCCCAGGAGACTAATTTCAACTAAAACGTAGCTCAGTTGTAGGACTTGGGCCAGCTGTGTTGACTGCAGTGTGTTTACAGAGGCACTCAGCACTTGAGCTAAGAGAATTCATGTCTTCTGCCGTAGAGCTCCGGAGCTGTGTCTAAATCCAGGACTGATGAGAAATGCCAGGCAAGGGGAAGGAAGTTGCAATGTTCTAGGAGTGAAAAACATGGGGCCTTCTCTGCTGTTTCTAACCTGGAACGTTTTCAAGTTAACCAGATAGAGAATGAAGTGGGCAAAACCCACACCTCTAACGTTTTCGCGGTGAACTTGAGACGATGTGTGTATGTCTGGCAATTGAACCTTTCGTAATGTCCGTTCAGGATCTGTAAGGTTTAAGAGGCTCTGGCGCAGTCTATGTTGTAATTAGCCATGTGATTCTAGTTTGTGTGTCTAATTAAGTAGTTGATTTCAGGCTAAAACTTCAGAGTCAAGGGCTCTAAGAACAGCCAGTTAAGTTTGTAAACAGTACCGAAAGATTTAAAAGGATTGGAAGGTCAGATATTCCAAGTGTAATTTATTAGATTTATAAGAACTGCTCGGTACTTGGGAAAGTTGTTCTTGTTATTCAAGTATTTGAAGTACTTAGAAAGAGAAGTCGTATGTATTACATTCATAAATGTGGTTTAAGGGAATTTAATTGCCAAAATTGTAAAGTGCCTCTTAAATTTTTATTAGATTTATGGGTAAAATAATAAGATCTGTAGTTTGAACTTAAAAGCTAGAAGAGAAAAAAAAAACTTCATTACTTCGGTATATGGACTGTCATCTTAGAAACCCAGTAGCTACGAATGGTTATTATTATTGTTATTTTTATGATTACAAAGGCTGGCCTCAGTGGCTCCAGCAAGCTCTTACTGTTTTTCCCTCGGATCTGCTTTGCTCTAAGACTTGTCTCTGGGTTTGAGCTGAGAAGAGACTGACTCGTGAGTCACTGGGCAAAGCAAGCTGGCAGTCCCGAGAAGGAAATTGACAGGCAAAGTGTAGACTGAACATGCTCTAAGCCCCATATCCAGTTGGCATTATGGATTGCTCCAATCCTACACGTATGAATGGGTCCTTTACTCCTCTTGTGTTCATTATAGTATTCTTTGCTGTGACCAAATTCCTGAGAAAAAAAGAAGGAAACTTCATTTGGGTTCATAATTTCAGAGGTTTGGTCTGTGATCATCTGGATGGATGTATCTGGGTCGGTACTGAGGCAACTCAAATCATATCACACAAGAACTGAGGGCTAGAAAGGGGCCTGGGGCAAGATACAGCTCCCAATACACACCCACTAGCCATCCCCCTTTCTTGTCTAAGCCCCTCCATTTAGTTTGTAGAACTTTCCAAAATAGCATCACCAGCCAGAGACCAAGCCTTCCACGATGAATTGTGGTTGACACTTCCTCTTCACTTACCAGCACATGTATTTGCTCTAGCTGGTGATGTTGGTCTTGGCTATTTCTGACTAGTGCTGACACTTTTGCTCTGGGCGTAGATTAAGAGATGCATGTTGATAGCCCCAGGTGGATATGGTTAGGCTGCATATGCTTAAAACCAAAACAAACACTTCTACCAATTTTGTCCTCACATAGGTCCCTCCTGAGACATGTGGCCCTAGGTTCTGCTTGTTTTCTGAATACACCCAGATGCTTAGCTCTTCCTGCCCTCTGCGGGAATTCCAATCCTTCCCAAGGCCAAGAAGCTGGGCTTACACCCTTCTCATACCCTCTCTCCTCCTTGGTTTTGAGTCTGAAGATATGAGAGCAGAAGAGGGAGGATTGGTGGAGGTGGAGATAACTGCACATGTTTGCACATTTTGTACCTTTAGCTTATGTGACTCTGCTCCAGACTCAAAGAGAAGGGGAAAGAAAACTTCTCCAGAATAGAGGTGGTTATGGGTCTTGAACTTTGACATCATTCAGACCCAACAGAATATCACTGGATGCTGATAGGCTAGCTTCAATAGCTAAAAGCCCAGGTAACTATCAGTTAACACTATGATGTTGGGTTGAGGATGTAGCTCAGGGGGAAGCATGCACCTAGTCAGGCCCTGGGTTCCAGCCCCACTGACACAGAACAAACAGAAAAGGAAGGTTGAAGGATTGAGACAAATAGATTTAGGGAAAAAATTAGTTGGTAGAAGAATTGGAAGAGCCATGCCTCAAATTATCTGTATGGGGGTGCCTTTTAAACAATTTGTACATAGTTATGAAGCTCCTAATGCTAATTAGAACAACAGACTTTTAAATGATTGCTATTAAGACAGTTCTTAAAACCCGGACATCCATGGTTCTCTGCACATTGCTAGTTGAAAACATTTTTTACTGAGTACTAGTTAAACTACTGTGCCTGTTTAGCTTAAGAGATGGACAACCTATCCTAAAGTGTGTGCTGGGTACTTTTAAGTCATCATGACAAAATAAGAGAGGGACTATCTATCCTGGCTTGTGCTTTCAACAAGTTCAGCTTATATTCGCTACCTCCCCCCCTCCATGTACTTGAGCCAAATATGATGGCTTACAGTGTATGGCAGACAGAAGCTGGGGAGAGGGTTTATGGGCAAAGTGTTTGCTTCAGAAGTGTGAGGACCTGAGTTCTGATTCCCAATATCTCTGCAAAAGCTGCATGTGGCAGTGCCCATCTATAATTTCCATGTGCGGTAGAGATGGCTAAATCTCTGGGGGCTCTTTGGCCAGCTGTCTCAAAAATTTAAGGTGACCAGAGTTTAAGAAAGACACTGGAAGTATTCCTTTGACCTCCACACATGCACACATGGGTGAGTTTACCTGCACACACCTTCATATACCATACACAGGTATATATGTACAACAACAGGATTTGGTTTAGGACAGCTATTCATATCATAACAGACAGGAATAAGAGCTCAACATCCGAAAATGATACACACCAAAGATCTGCCCCCTAGTGACCCATTTCTTCCAGCTTGGCTATACCTCCTAAATTTCTAGAAGCTTCCAAAATAGACTACCATCTGGGGACCAAGAATTCAAATCACAAGTCTGTGGGGGATATTTTGTGATAAACCCATAGCACAGTGGATCTGTCAGACAAGGATTCTTCTTATTATCTTCTCATCACGCCCCTGGAAGGAGGCTACTGCTGGCACTGTTTCCATGCCTCCGTGATGCTGGATCTTTAGAATTTCCACCTTGTAAGTCCTGCCTTTCTGGGCACAGAGTTTACATTCAAGACAGGGCCAAAGGGCAGGGGCAAGTTGTACTGGTTTCCTTTCATAAGAACAATCTCTTCCTCCACTCCTCTGAGTTGTGTAGCACTGCATGCTGTCAAACGGATGTCTATGGCTGCAAGGAAAGCTGGGAAAGAAAGTGAATGGAAGGAGATGTAGAGTCAGTCCAGGAACTTGGATGACCAGCACTTGATGTTTAAAGTGCCATGTTCATTATTCTCTGGGCCAGGAACACAAACTCAGACCTACCTGATGTGAATGCCTCCATTCATCTGGTGACTTAACAAATGTGACCTGTCATGGAGCTTTCTTATTTATTGAAATGTTCTGTACCAGTGAGCTCAAAGAGTCCTTTTCCAAAATATGCATAGGAAAAAAGTATCAGTAGAACGTGACAATTCTGGATCTTTCTATGTAGGCAACAAGCCTGGATAGTAATAGAAAATTTCAGACTCTCCCCTCAAATGTTAAAATAAGATTCGGTGAAAACAGAAAGACTGGTGGGTTGTGACTAAGCCTCTGCTGGCAAACCTTGCCCACCAAAGTCCTCTGTGGAGTTCTTTCAAAGACTGTGTCGGTAGGAAAGACATCTAGTCAGAAAGGACTTGTTTGGGCAAGATAATGCTTGTGGCTGAACAACTGAACAGTTTTGAAGTTTCCAGAAACTTCCATCTCTGTCTTGCCTTAGTTGAACCAGTGAGCTATCCCTTCTAAAATATCAACTTCACAGCAATGAAGTGTCTTATCACATCCAACAAGAATAAAGAAAAAAAAAAAAAAAAAACTCAGGCAAGCCAAGAAATGAACCTATGTTTTCTTTGCTTTAGGTTCCATATTTACCAGCTCAGGTCAATCAGAACATTGGGGTGCAAATGATAAATCTATGTCTATATTTGAGGAACATATAAGATCCAACCTCTGTCATAAAGGCTTTGATTTTACTTCTGTATCCTTGTTGTTCTGGAGAGTACAGCAGAATTCTTGCTTTCTTTGAACCCAAGGGAAGACACAAGTCTTGACCCAGTGAAAACTGGAAATTGGGATGCTGTACAGGCTAAGTGTGTAAAGGTGATTAACACATAAGAGTGGTGACCTGAGTTCAGTCCCCAGAGCCCATGTAAAAGTGGAAGGAGAGAGCAGACTCCACAGAGTTGCCCTCTGCTCTCTACCTGTATGCCGCGACATGTAAATGTACCTTTTAATGGCCCTCCCCTCTCTCTGTCTCTGTCTGTCTGTCTCTGTCTGCCTCTGTCTGCCTCTCTCTCTCTCTCTCTCTCTCTCTCTCTCTCTCATACACACACACACACACACACACACAAATAAATTTAACAATATAAAATAAAATGAACCTATGTAGTATTCCAGCCACCCCCTATCCATCAGATACTGGTGACTCAAAAGAAACTGTCACTAAACATGATTTATTTCTTTGTTTTCAAAATGATTTCTGCTAATTATTTCCTCATTAGACACATAGGTGCCTATTTAGCTTTGAATGCACCTTCTTTTAAGTAGTAATGAATGTTCTTCCCAGGACCTGATTTGTACAGCAGACATTTTGAAATAAGATCTTCTTCTGCTGGTTTTTATTATGCATGTGCAAATTCTTTGTTTTACTATCTGATTGATGTTCAGTCAGCAAGGGCTCCTAATACGCTCAGCGGAAGACACCCTTAGCCTCCAACTTCTGGGTCATACTGTTAATATTTCATAGCATCTGAACACGCTCTAGGAGCTTATTAACCTATATAATGAGATGGAGAGTTTTATTCACTAACATTCCAGGGCCTGTTCCCTATGAGATTAATGGCAGTCACCAAGCTTCCCTGGGGGTCCACGCGAAGCACAGGATCACAGATTGGGAGTGGAGTACGTGAGTGGAATGGCTGCTTGGGAAAGAAGGAGGGACAGATGGCACACTGTAGCAGAAAGACAGGGAAGAAAGACGCAGAGAGAACCCGAGAGTGGGAACACAAAGAGTAGAGTGGTGAGGAACAGAGAAAGCACTGTGGAATCTTTGGGCATAAGGATGTGTTATTAGAAACCTCTGGAGCATTTCACCATGTCAACTGCTATCTGTCATTAAACTGGTGCACAGCTTTTCTAAGTAAACAAATATAAGAATGGCCAGTGTAGAGTGTAGCATTAACCATAGTACTGATATCGCATTATGGTGTCTTTAGCCATACTCATCCTGCGTCACTCAAATGTTGTACCCTTTGCCCTCCATCCCCTTGTTTCTCCTGATTCTGGGGCTTGCTAACCACCACCCCATGCTCTTCCTTGGTGTTTAACTATTTTAAAAAATACTTACATATAAATGAGACCATGTAGCACTTGCATTTATCTTCCTAGTTACAAAAAAATATTGCTCAGAGAGTAAACATTTCAAGAATTTGCCACAGGAAAAGTTTTTTTTTAATTAAAAATTAAACGCGTTACCTATATTCACAGTAGTTCAAGTGATGAAGAAAATAGGAAATAATCTTTTAATAACCATGACCATAAACTCTTACTAAGAATCTAGGAAATGGGATTTAGAGAAAAAAATGAAGGATTCCATTGTCTCTGGGGAAATCCTTATTGTTAAGATGCCAAGTGATGGGATAACAATTGAGTTGTAATCTGAATAAATTAATAAAAAAATTTTTTAAAAGATGCCAGGTGACTACACACATTTATTAAAAATCAATAAAGTAAATAAGTTATTTTTAGTGAAAGGATTACAGTATTTACCACAATATATGAGGTTGGCTATGTGTTCTAGAAAACACATCAATGGCCAGGGACCAGCCTTAACATTGTTGGGATGTATTTGGGTTGCACGTAGGAGTCAAGCCTCCTTCCCCCTATGCCTATTTCTTCCTTTCTGCCCAAATGTTTCCCTAAAGTAGAAAACACCTCAGGGAAATACTGTTTGTCCTGGATGATGTGTGCAGCTGTCTTGAACGTGGAGCCCAAACCCTGGTTCCCAATCCCAGCCATGCCCTTTCATCTTCCTTCCCTCCGCTGAAGCTGTAGCACAGGGTTGGGAGAATTAAATGAAATGTCTGTAAATGGTCCTTCCATGGTGTCTGGCCCATAATGAGTTTAATGGATCTTGCACCTGAATCAGCAGAGAATAGCTAAATTATACCACTGGACTATTTTTACCCTGATCTGCCCATATGGGGTAGAAGCAAAGAGTCATTTCTATTACTGGGATAATTTTCTAATCAAGAGATTCCTCTGGGATTATCAATAAAAAATTTTAAATTATTATCAACAGACTCATTATTTCCCCCTTTTAAAAAAATATAAGATTGCTAGATTTTTAAACCAACAGGAAAGTGAGTGGTAAAATTAAGGCATAAAATCCCCATAATTTCTGCTACACACACACACACACACACACACACACACACACACACACACACTACCTCCAGAATGCCCACTATGCAGTAACCCTTTTTCCCATTAATTAGGCCCAAAGGTAACATTTATACTCTAAACCAATGGAACTGCAAGAGCAAAGTGCTGGGTGAGCATTATCCACCCAGTAGTTAGAGTAAAGAGCAGGTGGCCTCTGCCCCATGGAATTGAGAGTGCAGAGAGATGAAAGGCACACCTGGTAGCCTGATGCGCTCAATTCATAGAACAGGGCAGGAACTCCTCTCACCAAGAATCCCTGTAGAAATGCTGGTGTCTGTTGCGACTGCCCACATTGCTCCCATGCATCCTTCTACTCAGCATCTCTGCCATGCCTAAGGAATGTCAGGATGGAGTCACCATCCAGTCTCTGCGCTGAGTGCCAAAAAGGTACCCAAAGGGCTTTACCTTGGTCTCCATCCAACGCAACAGCATCTCACTGCTAACTAATTAAAGCTGCATGACACTCCAGGGTTTCCGCCAGGGAGGAAAAAAAAGAACTGAAGCCTTTTCCAGTATCATTCCCTAAATGGATGCTGATTCCAAAAATAAGCCTGGGCACTCAACATGTACTCTTGAGCAAAAGAAGTCAGGGAAGGACATTTCCTCTTGTCTCTGCAGCTCTCACTCAAGCCACGGGCCATAATCTCGCCACTGTCCTTGACTAAACCAAAGAAATAGAGGGATTCTTTTCCACCTTTGCATTTCAGAGAAACTGAGGCCCAAAATAAGAGATGATTTCATTGTATTAGAACAAAGCTGAGATCTTCTGATCGTCACTGTTTTGATGGAACTTTGAGAGGCCTTCCTTAGAAGAGCAAAGGCACACAAATAAATGATTTAGATTAATCCTGGTGAGTTAAAAAAAAAAAACTTACATGTAAGATACTAGGAATGCAATACTAAGACTTTCTGAAAATGGCCATATTCAAAAGTTCTGAGATAAGCTGCATGGATAAACATGCAAAGGAGGACCAGGTTGTGTTCCCTTCAATTTCCAGTGTTGCTTTAAAACTAGTGACTTCTGATGGCCTCAAATAGATTGAGGGGCCTGTGGCTTCAGACAGAACTCAGGATCACTCCCCCGTCTTAATAAAGAGATGTTCATTGGCAGTGGGTACCCACTGACACAAAGCCCACCCATGCTATTTCTGAGTAGTTGTCAAATATGAGGTGCAGACTAAGCAAACACCAGGAGCTTCCTCCTCGATGATATATGTAGTGGCATGCATTAATATGGAAATGGGTGCAGCTCCAGGCACTTTTGAAGTTGTCAAGGCTGTTATCATGTGACAGAGTTTTCATGTCTCTGTGCGTTGTACAATGCTCCCTTGATTTGAAAAGCTGTGCTTACCTGATGTATTGTAATTACGGGATCAAAAATGACAGGACAATGCTATTCCAAAGTTAAAATGAATGATAATAGCACCTTAGGTCTTTCTTCTGAGAAAGTAAAGGAGCTTTTGCATATATTATCCCATGTATCCTCTCACTACCCCCATGTGGTATTATTAACCCCATTTTACAGATGGAGAGATCTGGCCAGGTAGCGTACCTAGCCTACGGCGGGGTTAGCTCAGCCACTGAGCCTTCCCGGTAGGAAGTGTTGCAGTGGCATCTTTGTGGCATGAAACCAGATATTATCCTGTGTCCGCAGGACCCTGGATTGCCTCCTACCTCCAGCTGTGGGTACTCCTGTGCCATCTCATCTCTGTTGTGAGGTCTCAGATAATCAGACCAAGAGTGTGTTTCCTTCTTTTCCCCCATAGACACTTGGCAGGATATAACTAGCCAGCATTTCTTTTAGAGTCCACAGAAGCAAAGATGCCTTGGCAAGGTGAGCAGATGATCATCACACGAGGTTGGTCTACTCAAGGAGCCTTCCCAAGGCAGGAGGTTGAGGCATGCAGAGGACTGGCTTAGGGGTATCCTCCTTTGTGCTTCCCCGTACCCACCTAGAAAACTGCATATACGGTGTAAGATGAACATTTATATTGTAAATCAGGTGGACAAGTTGCCGCAAAGAGAGGCCTGTGCTGTCCCTCGGCAAATTCCACTTATAGTGGCATGGGATTTAGATCTTGAGTTAAGTTCTGACTTTTCTAGGTTGTCAGTGACAGTGGAGAAAGTGAGACCCTCTCTTTGCTTGGGACACTTTACCTCTTTTCTTTGCCCTTTTCCTCTCAGGCTCTGGGTGTTCCCCAAAAGCCTTGCACACCCAGCTCATGTGTTGTATAAGCTATACCCAAACACCTTGAAAGCAGCTCCGCTAAAGGTTAGGGACACTAACTAGGGCATGGTCCATCTCAGGATGTTGGGGCTTTTGAGGAGGCCCTCAAAAGTACTGAGAGAAGGTAGGGAGTCTGAGCTTTGGCTATCAGAAACATGGTCTGGGTCAGTGGTTCTCAACCTGTGGGTCGTGACCCCTGGCAATTGGCTGATCTTTTCATAGGGGTCACATATCAGATATCCTACATATCAGATATCCTACATATCAGATATTTACATTATGATTCATAACCATTGTAGCATTACAGTGCATGAAATAATTTTATGGTTGAGGGTCATAGCGTGAGGAGCTGCATTAAAGGCTCTCAGCATTAGGAAGGTTGAAACCCACTGCTCTAGGAGGTGGTGGCTTCTGAGTGGGCACACACCTATTTGGCCTTTTGGATTCACTGGCCTATGGACTGGATGGAGATCGATCAGAACGGGAGGAGAGCCTCAGCGGAGACCATCCTGCCTGCATCGAAGAACAGCGCTGCTAACGAAACCTAACACTCTTCATGAACAAACTGGACAAGTTTGAAGATGCTTCTTTCAGTGTCAGAGGCCATGTAAAATCTGTTTCTCCCCAAGCCAATCCTAATATATGGCAGATCCAAACATGCAACTATCTGCACCCAAACCCTGCAGTCATCTCTGCGTCTTCCCCTAACACCGACACCAATGGGAAAATACTGACAAGTACATCCAAACTCTAACCATTTATCCCACATACTCCCTGCTACAGTGTGTAGTACCATTATCTCTTGTCCTGACTTTTACAGAAGTGCCCCGACTGGCTTTCCACTTCCACCATCATCTCAGTTCTTTGACCTCTTACTGTCTGCCCACAGCGAGAGAACTTGGGTGATCCTCTTGAAATGCAAGTTGGCTGATGGAGTCATCTATTTGATAGGTGCCAATGACTTTCCAGTGAAGTCAATGACAAAAGCCCAATCCTGCACTCCATCACACATGTCCCAGCCTAGTTCCCTTGGTCACCTCACTTCTGCTACACTGGTCTGCTGGTTGTTCCTTGATGTCACAAAGCACACTTTTGTTCCAGGGCGTCTTTCTTGCTGCTCCTTTTCCTGGGAGAAGACTCTAAGCATATGACTGTGCTTGTTCTCTCTCTCTCTCTCTCTCTCTCTCTCTCTCTCTCTCTCTCTCTCTCTCTCCCCCTCCCTCCCTCCCTCCCTCTCCCTCTCCCTCCTCTCTTCCTTTCTATCTTTGTTACAAACATCTTTCATACAACCACATTAACGCCATAGTCCCTTAAGCCTACTGGATCTTCCATTGCACTTAAGCTAGCAAAAAAAAAAAAAAAAAAAAAAAAAAAGCCACAGAAACATATCTGGTTTTATACATTTCCTGCCACATATCAACTAGAATGTGAGATCCACGAGGGTAGGTACCAAAGGCCGGAAACATGTGATTTTGCAGTACTTCCAGAATCAACCAGTCTATTTGAGCATCAAATCCTAGAATTGGGTTCTGAAATGTATTTGATATTGTTTTGGAAATGTCCAGTGTTGAGGCAGGCACGTTGGTGCACATCTTTAATCCCAGCACTTGGGAGGAAGAGGCAGGCAGATCTCTGTGAGTTTGAGGCCGGCATGGTCCACAAAGCGAGTCCAGGACAGCTAAGGCTACACAGAGAAACCCTGTCTCAAAAAACCAAAATACAGTAAAATAAAAGAAAGGAAGGAAAGGAATGCCTGGTGTTTGATTTAAATGGAAGATTTTAAGGAGATGTGTCTTCATGTTAACTGGAACGTGGCCTTGAATCTCCAAACTGAAAGCAACCAGAGCAGGAGCCCAGTGAACGTTTGCTTTGTAAAGAAAAGAGTTACATTAGGATGAGTGGGAATCGTCCCATCCTGTACCTCATTCATGGGATTGCTGGGTGTTGAATAACTCAAGCAAGCCCCTCACTAATAATGCCACCAGAACTGTGCTTCTGCGTAGAATCTTCTCTCACTGTTTGATGTCTTTATAAACACTTCTTCTCATTGTCACAGGACAGGAACGGCCCCCATTACATCTTGCTTCTCGGAGAGTTTTCCTCACACCCAGGACACTCAATCCTGATGGATCTTTGCTATTGATTATGCAAACATAACATCCCTTTAACCATGGTTTCAGTTTGATAGATGCTTTGGTTTTCAACACATAAATGTACCTGAGTCCAATAGTCTCACCAACTATGCCACCCAATACCCTGACATGTGCCTGTGCTGACTCACATGGAGGAAATTAGAAACTTCCTGCTGAATGTGACACCTTCATGAGAAATAGGTTGTACTGATTTCCCATGCTGCATGTCCCTCCATCAACGCTGGAGTCCTGTAGTCACGATGGCCACACACTACCTCTTAGTTCACAGCATGGACATGCCACCAGATCTCACATCAGCATGATGAAATGTGTGTTGCAATTTCAACCTTCTGTCTCCCTTTTGTTCCCTGATACAAACCAATGGGATTCTTGCGTGATGAAACCTAAGACAAGAAGTTTCCTTGAAACTCCTTAGAAAAAGGGGGCAGAAAAAAAAAAAAAAAGAGAGCCCACCCTGCATGTACCTGCGTGCAGGTGAGGTGCTTCTATTGATATATGTGGTGTCATTTTCCGGACCATTAAAAATGCTGTCAGCTCTGCAACGAAACCCTGCGCTGATTTACCGGCAGACAGCATCGCACCGCACTATCATTTAGAAAGAAATGAGATGTGCAAGTATTGAACCGAACATATTTTTAAGTTTATCACCGTAAAAAAAAAAAAAAAAAAATAAGACGACGTTCCGTGCAGGAGAAAAACTTGTGGATTTATTCTCACCGATCATGTTCTTCATCTAAATCATTTTGATTTAAATGACAAACTGAGCTTTAGGGGAATAAACAAGGGAATGAAAGAAGGGCTTTTAACAATGGGCTAAGAAAAGCCTGGTAACAAATTGCAGGATTTTCCAGGTAGATTTTTCAAGGCCATTTAAGCAATCTATTCTTTTTACTTTTATTCTCCTCTTCTGAAAGCTTCATTCACCTCTGGTTTGAGCCACAGTAAGAGAACAGTGAAACAATCAGATTTTTTTTTATTTCACATAATCTTTGATAGACAGCCCCAACGCCACAAGCCTCTAAAACATCTGCATCTGCCTGCAAATGGCACATCTGGAGTCCGGGTCTTCAAATCCCTAGGTGTTTATACAGATGTGATCTAAGCAGGAGAAAACAGAGCAACTACCATGTTTTCTTATCATAGAAGAGTCCTTCATATTCTTGTGCCTCTGATTCATTTTGACAAAAATAAGGAAACAAAGCAGAAATGAAACATCTGTCAAGGTCTGTGAATGTGGCAAATACGTACCAGAAGCCATTTGCAGAACGGAAGGTTTGTATAACCAGAAAATATTGGTGTATTTTCATCACATCAGTGGATGCTCCAATTAGGATTCAGACTAGGTTGATGTTTTTGTGTTTGAGATAGAGTCTCAATATGCAGCCCTGCTAGCATAGAACTCATTATATAGACCAGGCTGGCCTAGAATTCGCAGAGATCTCTCAGCCTCTATGCCCTCAGTGCAAGGATTGAAGGTGTGTGCTGCCATGTCTAGCCTCGTGTACTATATATTTAGACTTGGGAATAATTCTTTATGGAGCTCTGAAAATTTTGAGAATAAATAGTGTCAACTATGTTGTGTGCAGATACTCTAAGTTCATAGAACTAACAAATCTATAAGCGGTATGATTGATGGCTGAAATTCAAGTTCATCTTGTGTGGCTACAGGAAAAAAATGAATGGAGGAAGAAAGAAGGTAATGTCCCTGGAATTCCTGTAACAGAGAGGACATAATCTTAGAGGTGCCCCCACCCGTCTGTAGACACACAGGCAGATGCACGCCTGCTGAGTGATGTAGCTTTGTAAGGCATGTCTGTACTAGGTGACCTTGCTTTCTTGGCCCAGAATAATCATACCGGGGACCAAATGTCTCAGATTTCCATTCTCAGAAGCACAAAGAAAGAAACAAGAGTCAGATGGCTAGGGATGGAGTGTGGGGCTGGCTACAAGCTCAGAGACGGCCCGATGGTGAGTCCGTGTTACTGGAGCCTGTCAGACGAATTCCGTCTGCGAAAACAGGGCTGAAGCAGATGTTCAGGGTGAAGAGATAAGAAACCGGGGAAGCCCGGTGGAGAAAAAAAATATATATCTGATGACATTCCCGATTCTGAATGTTTGGCACTGTTAGCTGAGATGTCCCTGCATTGTGTTAACCTCTGCTTCTGCCTGCCTTTTCTCGGAAGCCACTTCTAGTAGTTTTACTGTTCTTGAAATCTTAAATCCTCAAGAAACCATTAGTAGGGCAGGGCAATGGCTCCAGGCATTTCTTCGAAACTTGGGTCAGAAATATGTCAGGTTTCAGAACTTTCAGAATTTTAGCTAGGTCATGTGGCTTGTAGAATATGCACTGAAGTTTGTGGAAATACCTTGCAGTTACATCACATCTTCAATGAAACATTTGGATAGTGATGCTGGGATGGATGAAGGCTGTAATTAGAACTCCGATCATTCTGGTCAGGTTTTATTAAATACGCATATCACGGGCCTGAGTAAAACTATTTTGTTCTTTGGATGGAAAATATTGAGTGGAACGTGTGGCCTGTGCCAATTACCTTTTGCATGTTTCTGGTTGTTTGGGTACAAGGGTAGAGGTCAGAGGTCAGCGTGAAGTATCTTTTGTCACCTCTAACTTTGTTTCCTGAGAAAGGCTCTCCCTGAACCCAGAACCTTGAGGTTCAGCTAGATTAGTCGGTGAGCCCCAGAAATCCTTCTGCCTCTGCCTCTCCCATGCTGGGATTACAGGGGCACAGTGCTGAGCCTCACTTTTTCATGTGGATTCTGTAAATCCATCTTAGGTCACTCTACCAACTGGTGTATCCCCCCTACCCTGAGATGTTCACCTTTTATAGGTATTGAGAAGACCCATTGTGCTCATGTCTACAATGCAGTTAGAAGAGTTATTTAGTCCTTGCCTACATACCTACTCTTGTCTCAGATGTAGATTCACCCATGACCGAGGAACTTGGACTGTACCTCTAGTGCCACTATTTGGTACTTGTTTCTTACTCATTCCCTCTTTTTTTGCTCCAAACCTGAATGACGGATACAGCCACTGAGAGCCAGTGTGAGGAGGCTGCAGAACAGCTCCTTAAGCAGGGCAGCACTCAGCGAGCTCAGCAAGGTAGTCTGTGGTGCTCACCATGCATTCAAGACTAGCAAGGTAGTCTGTGGTGCTCACCATCCATCCAAACTACCCTTTTTCCTACTGCCATTCCCACTTCCCTGCCTAGAGACCAATGCCTGGCCACGAGTTCTTGTCAAGGGCGAAGTGATCTCAAGTGACATCTTGTAGTCCACTCAAAACATAGAAAAAAAAAAAATGAAACATGGGAGCAGCCGGCAGAGCACCTTTCTCTGTGTGAGAGAGGCTGCACTCAGGATATCCTGTCTTGCCAGCATACCACCCGAGTCCCTGACTTTGCCAAAGTCAGCACACATATGCATAGCTTTGAGTGTGCTCTTTGGCATTTCCAATGCCCGCAGCCCCTTTGCCAGCATTCCCAAAATGCATTAGGACTGAAGAACAATTCCTTTTCACAGGGAAGAGCCTGCCTTTCTTCCCTCCAGAAATTTCTTTGGGAAATACTGCATGTGAAAGATCCCAGCACCCTGATAGTATCTGAAAAGGACAAAATGTGCCACCCGCATTGAAGGATTGCAGCATCAGCCTCTTCATCCCACTTGAAGTGATTCAAAAGCTGGCACATTTTTATTTTCAAGTCACTGGAGTTAGAACCAAATGTCATCATCTTCCTATCCCTTTTCCCAGAGCTGGTTGCTAACTTCCCTTCTTTGGGGATTGCAAGTGTCCCTCAGATTTCAATTTATAAATGTATGAGAAGTGAACTGACACTAGATATTTATGGGCTTTTAAAAAGGGAAATTCAAGGGCTGGAGAGATAGCGCAGAGGGTAAGAGCACTGGCTGTTCTTCCGAAGGTCTTGAGTTCAATTCCCAGCAACCACATGATTGCTCATAACCAACTATAATGAGATCTGGTACCCTCTTCTGGCCTGCTGGCTCACTGTAGGCAGAATTCTGTACAAATAAATCTGTTAAAAAAAAAAAAAAAAAAAACAAGAGGGGGACGGAGGGGAGATTCGGAGTTCAAAGTGCTTCATTAAACACCAGTAAAACCGAGTAGGAGCATTTGGGATGAACAGAACACTTTATGAGCACAATTGCTGGTGACAGTGGCCAGGCCTTCTTGGTACCAGCGAGGCTGGAGTCACAGCATGCCAGTATGGAGAGTAACTGAAAGTCAGCTGCCCCTTTGTTATTAATGCTAGATCCCCCTAAGCTCGGACATGATACGTTTTTCACAGTTTGCCTCTAAATAAAAAGAAAAATAATCAAATTTAGAATTAAGTAAATTGCTTTAGCCTGCCATTTAAAAAACAGGACAAAGTAATATAATTAGCCAGACTCATAAAGAGTAAATGTGAGTGAACTCAGAAATTGAATTTGGAGACCAGCATCCGCGCAAGCCCTGCATCAACACCTCCGAGACAAAAGCCAAATAAAAATGACTTGCTTTAAAACTCTCCAAATCCTGAAAAGTATAAAATGAAGTAGGAACGATGTGCAAACACAGAGAGGCTGAGTTCATACCAAAGCAACTCAGAGGAGAGAGCAGATCACATCCCCTGGAGGGAACAGAGCTATCTTCATAGTGCTCCACATTCTGCAAATACGGACACAGTGTTTAGATTAATTTGATGTTGTTAGTGTTTATGAAGCATCATGTACCCTTTGAAACTCCCTAACTATTCTAGGCACCACCCTCAGGCCAGTTTAGACTTTGATCCAGTATGGTCGCCCATAGGAAAATCAGCAGTGGCTGCCGAGGGTGGGGTGGGGGGGGGTGGGCTAGGGGGAGGGGGATGGGGGAAGGAAAATGACATCTGGTGGCTGCGCAGAGGAGGAGAACCACCCCTGTGCCTTTTAGAGTTACACAATAGCTATTTTTAATGTTAACTTACTTGTTCCTACGTGCCCACACCAGTGATGTTCTGTTGTCAGGCAGAGGGAAATGATTTTAGGCATAAATCAGACATGATTTATGTAGCCCTGTAACTGCACAAGGCTCCTCCCAAATCAGCATATGACCCCATTTAACACACAAGAAAACTAAGACTCTGAGATCTTCGTTCACCATCCAGCACCCCTTAGCTAACTAGTGATGGAGACCAAGCTCATGTGTATCAGAGTTGGAAAGCTGCCCGTACTTAAAAGTTGGGGGAGGAAAGGGGGTGACTACCATCAAAGTATATTATATGTATTATGAAAATATCATAATGAATCCCCTTAGTTTATACAATTAATAGATGCTAATAAAAATTAAAACAACTCTTAAAGGTTTCTCCAAAATAGTTGTGCTCTATTTAAAGAAAATAATACTTCTTTTAAAATAGTAATAGTTAATGGCTGGCTACTTTCAAATCCAGTGTCCATATGGTTCTATCTTCAGGACAATCTCAGACATTGGTGGAAGGGGCTTATATATATATATATTGGTTTTTTGAGACAGGGTTTCTCTTGTAGTCCTGACTGTCCTGGACTCACTTTGTAGACCAGGCTGGCCTCGAACTCACAGAGATCTGCTTGTCTCTGCCTCCTGAGTGCTGGGACTAAAGGCGTGAGCCACCACACCCAGCTCAACATCCCTCATTTTTAAATGAAACAAGAGACCTGACCCAGTGCCCATAATTTTCTAACCACACATTTTAAAGAACATATGGATCTTAAATCCAGGCACGTTCGGTCAAATCCCAATTTTGAAGAGCAGTCAAATTAGCTTGACCTATTAAAAGGAGATGTGTGTGAGCTCAGAGAGTCCTCTGTCCAAACAAATGACAGCTGAGGAATAAAGAATAAATTAATAAAATAAAATTAAAAAAAAAGAAAAAGAAAAGAAACGGAGTCTATTTTTCTCAACCCGGAAATCTAACCACGTCTCTAAGACCAACTATTTGAAGAAATCAAATAAACAAATGACAAATGGCTAAGGTAACAATTAGTAAAGAGAGAAGAAGAGCCATGGAATATTATAATTGCTAATTTGCCCCTCACCAAAAAAGAACTTGTGATTTAGGTAACATGTGAAGCTTCTTGCAGGGCAAATGAAAACAATTCTCCTAAGATCTTCCCACATTGTCCTTACAAATTACTCACCTGTTCTATTCCGTAAGACCTTTTTTATAGTTTAATCTCACCTTTGCTTAGCCCCGGGGGCGGGGGTGGGGGTGGGCCAGGGAACGGTGCTTCATTTTCCTTCTATTTACACGGAGAGTGTAAAGCCTCATTTTCTGTAAGCTAAGAGCAGAGCGTTTAGAAGCCAGAGTCTAGGGATCTGACAAGGCCACAAGCAATTACCGTCCCTCTCTTGTGTCTCTGCCTGAATGTTTACGTGAGTCTAGAAAAGGACAAGTCGCCCTTCCCCTTTGTGAAGTCTCTCTACTGGTCACAGAGGCAGATTTCAAACAGTCTTCTCTGTTACACTCCTCCGGGCTCTTTGGCTGTTTATTCTGTCAGTTTCGCTATCCAGGTGGGAAGGTAGACACTGCTGTCTTTCTGGGCAGGTGCTGTTCACATCGCGTCTGGGAGACGGCCACTCCTGTTTGCCAGCCCAGTGTAAACAGGAGTGAACTGTGTCACTCACTGTGACGGTCATGAATCCCGGGGCTAATTAGACTTTCCAGTTCTCTCATAACAGTGAAGAAAACAGCCGCTTAGAGATTCCTTTAGAAACCGCAGTTTCAAGGTACCTGCGACTGCCTGGGTACGGCTGCCAGAAACGTGAAACCTTTCTCTCTTGATTGGAGACCATTAGCTTTCTGCTTTGCAGCAGGCCATCTGCCGTGCTTATCTCTAACCAGAGATACAGGGGGGCCTTTCAGCAGCCCCTGGGATAGCATTAGCTGCTACAATAGTGGATCATCCCGTGTCAGAGAGGTGTAGGCATGAGTGGCAGGGAATGAGAGACAGCAAAATAGCAGCTGTTTTTTGTTTGTTTGTTTTTTTTGTGGGAAACCCTTATTAGGAGCCTGGCTCGGGCCCAGAGCACTGCATGCCTGATTTCACTGATCCTCCCAACAATCTTGGAGGGATAGGATGTCTTGACACCCCCACATGACACATGGAGAACTGAGCCTTGCCCCTCAGCAAGGTACATAGTGAAAAACATTTTGAAAACACACACACACACACACACACACCTGGTAGAAGATAATTTGCATGTATAACATTTATTTAATGTGATGACTCATTTATTAAGTGTCAACTATCCGTCAAGGGAAGTGCTTTTTAAATTTTCACAATATTTTAGGCACAATTATTTTATTGCCTACATTAGCCTTCTTTTGTCTTACCATATTCAGCTGAAGCAAATGCGATGTATAAACACAGATGATTTGAAGTGCTACAGCTGATCTGCCTGGCGGGGGTCATGCATTTATGATGGGCCAATGTAGGTTTGAGAAATCAGGCCAGCAGCTATGCATTCCGAGAAGGTGAGCAAGTACCTGAGTGGGCCCGAGGGTCCAGCTCCAATTCACATGATTGAAGATAATGGTGAAAAAGACAAATACCCCCTTTCATGGGGCGGACAGCAAAACGAGTATTAGAAAAATACATCATAGGAGCTGGACGTGCTGGCGCATGCGTTTAATCTCAGCACTCGGGAGGCAGAGGCAGGCAGATCGCTGTGAGTTCAAAGTCAGCCTGGTCTATAGAGTGAGTTCAGGACAGTCAAGGCTACCCAGAAAACAAAACAAAACAAAACAACAACAACAAAAGGAAATATATCATAGGAAGACTGTCACTAGTGGCCAGCATGGCAAGGCTTGCCTAAAATCCCACACTCAAGAGTCTGAGGCAGGAGGGCCTGTATGGTGACTCTCCCTGTCCCTCTCCCTGTCCCTCTCCCTCTCCCACACACACATACACACACACACACACACACACACATCAGATGTATTCTTGACTGTGTTTATATAAAACACCTCTTGGCAAATGTGGGTTTTTCTCTTAGCTAATTCAGGGTCCTCATTGCTGCACATGGTTCATTTAGCACAAGTGGGTTGCTCGTCGGCTGCTTGGCGGATCTTGCTTACCTTCAATCGTTTCAGAGGCTTCACTGAGCACACCTCAATTTAGAAAAATAGCCTTGAGACCTTCAAGTAGAACTATAATTAAGTGTCATTCGGGGACTAATAACCGAGGCTTGCAATGTTATCTGAGCCCATGACAGTAAGGAAGGAATGAGGTTGCACGGTTCAGCTTCTGGTCAGGAATGCTAGCTGGTTATTAGAGTCCAGGAAATTCATGCACCAGGCTATTTATAGCTATTGTAGACTGAAAACATAAAGGGAAGTAAAGGTGGAAATGTATTGATTGCGTGATGGTCCATGGAAGCTTGGTTTCATATCTACCAGCTTTATTCCTTGGAAATGAATGTGCTCTTTGATTTTACCAGATTAAACTTGTTTTCTTCTATTAGACCTTTTGTCGAGGTGAATATAAAACATGAATGTATTTACCGAAACCTCTGCGTCTACTCATAAAAAGCTGTGAGTTGTCAGTCCTGTCATAGTGGTTAAGTAATAGTTTTTCCCATTACTAACCTGGGAGTATGTAGGAGTTGCCTCTGGAGGTTTTGAAGTTTGGCTATATCAGTTTCCTACAGGGCTCTGACCTGAAGGGTCGGACTCCTTGTGCCAAATTCAAACAGTGAAATATTCTCCTCAGGTTGATATTAGGAGATGAAACCTGTGTTCACTAAACTCCTCCTCGCTGTGATAAGCACTGGAGGGGAACCTTTCAAAGGAGAATTTACTTTGTCTTAAAGTTTCTGAGGTTGTGGTCCATGGTGAGCGGGCCCATCACCCTGTGGTAAGGCAGATCACCTTGGCAGCGAAAGCATGTGATGATGTGTATGTGATGCTTACCCCATGGCAGCCAAGAAGAGAGAGAAAGACAAGGGTTTGGAGCAATGCACAGCCTTTTAAGTGCAGACCTCAGGAGGCCGACTTCATACGGCTGAGCCCCATCTCCTACTAGCCCATTTGTGACATTGGCACTAGTATAATCCAGGCATCTCCCAGTAGCATGACCAGCTGACGACCCTTTGAGGGAGAGACATTTCACGCTCAGGCCACAGCAGTGCCCAAGTGGATGAAGACACCACAGATACCTTGGGCTTTTTTCCCCCATGTGAGGGCAGAATGAGATGTCATCTGCAAACTAGAAAGTTGGCCCTTCCCAGACACCAAACCTGATGACAATGTAATTCCTACGTCTCCTCTCATAGGACACCAAAAAAACAAATTTCTGTTGTTTATAAGTCCCCTGGTCTTTTTCTATAGCAGACTGTGTGGACTAAGATGCTATAAAAGCTGGGGATTTGGGCTTTTGAGATAACAAACTGTTAGATGTAGTAGATACAGAAATACTTCTGAACCACTGGGCCCATTGAGTTAATCTAGAAGCAAGAACAAATCGTGTCTTTCTTGATCTCCTTGCAAGTCAGTCATGGGGGTGCTTGGCAGGGAAACTGCTACTGAAAATGGTATAAACTTGAGCATGGAAAATCATTTTTAAGAATCATGTAAAAGAAACAACAACAACAACAAAAATAACAGTGTTTGGAAATAAATAAAGCAAAGGTGCAGGCGTTTGGGTGGTTGTGAGGCCAGAGAGTCAAGTAACTTTTGTCTAAATAGGCAGAATGGAGGGAGCTGGAATATAAAGGCAGTGAGAGGATTGGGGCCTCTGTTCTGAGGCTCTTCAGGCCCTGTTTCAGCAAGTTGCCATATGTGGCCATGCGTCAGGGTGGACTTCATAGGGAGTCCTATATTTACCAGGTAAGTGACCAGATGTCTTCACCAGCATTTAATGACTTCTGGGGAAGGAATTAAAAAGATTCAGCCCATACCACCCAAAATAGGAAACCAGTTTTCTGACTTCAAGTGAAATTTATGGATAATTCAAGATAAGCCATCTGTGCAATAAGAAACACACATCCTACAGATGGTAAGAATTATAGGACCTATAACATGGTTAATAATAGCATAGTTTTCAGATGTACTATATGACATATGTGTGTGTGTGCTCCTGGTTCTGGGGTGAAACTTTATGCTTAGACCCTACTATTAGATGTGGAGCTAGACCAATGGGCCATCAGTGGGTTTGGGAGGAAGAAAGAGAACGGAACAGCTTTCGGAGAGCATTTCAGGGTTACCTTGAAGTGAATATGCAGATTGATAATGGATGGATGAACAGACAAGAGATAATACACTGACAACATAATAGACCATATGATGGAGCTGACGTGAGGCCAGGTGTTATTTGAAGCAGAATGAATAAAGGTAGATTTCTATAGCTGAGGTTTTACCTCCTTCTATTATATGTCTGGATGCCATTTTCATAGGCAGGAATATTTACATAGGACAAATATGGGTCCAGATAAGGCTGCAGATCCAGAGCCTTCTGGGGTGGGCATGGCCAGCACCCATTGAGGAAAGCTGTCCTGGTTTTTTCCTCTCCATGTCTGCCTCAGTTGTATAATGTTGAATAATTTTCCATCCTGCTTCTACTAGCTGTGTTTTAGCCCCCCTAGACTATGCTCAAGCCAGCTTGTATGACCACTTATTAAATTTATTTGTGAGATACATGCATGATTAAATATTAAATGATATTATCTTGCAATTAAACACATTGGAATAAAACAGAAAAATAAGGCATCCTTAAAAGTATTCAATCTGATTATGTGAATGCACTTTGACATCATATTTTTTTGAACTTGCTTATATTTTTGAGTAACTATGTGAGAGAAATTATGAACTACGACGCAACTGTGAATGTCTTCTCAACTTTGCATGCAGTGATTTCATAAGGGTTTTAAAAGATGTATTTATGTATTATACACAGTGTTCTGACTGCATGTACACCTGCAAGCCAGAAGAGTGCATCAGATCACATCACAGATGGTTGTGAGCCACCATGTTGTTGCTGAGACTTGAACTCAGGACCTCTGGAAGAGCAGCCATCTCTCCAGCCCTCATAAGGGTTGTTTACAGTTAGCCAAAAAGAAGGAGTTTTCACTCTACAGGAACTGGGGAGTATAACAATCTGGACTTACTTTTGTAGAGGGGTGATTATACTGTTCCCAGACCATCACTAAGAACACACCTTTTGTTTTCTTTTTCATTTCTTTTAAACATTATTTTGTAAAAACAATTGCAAATAAAAAATAAGTCATGCACCAAAATTAACCATACCTGAAGACTGTGCAACTCACTATTTGGAACAGAAGTTATATGGCTGTACATTCGATTGTACATTTTTAATATCAAATATATTTTTGCACCTTTGCTCACCACCAAAAATGAAATATCCATAACAGAGTTAGAACTAGACAAGCAATTAGCTTTCTTCATAACTCATATTCATTGCATATGTTAAATCCTTCCCATCCCCTTATATTTAGCCTTTCTTGTTCTCTTTTATACATGTGACACTTTGCTCCACATGTAATATATATATATATATCACTGGCTGGAGTCTACATATGATAGAGAACATGTGCATTTTCCTTAATATTGCACATTCTGAGTCCTTCCATTTCCTGCATATTTCATGACTACATTTTTCCTTAGAGCTGAATAGTATTCTATTTTTATATATACCAAATTTTTATTATCCACTCAACTGTCGATAGACACATAGGTTAACTCCAAGTTTTTGCTATTGTGGATAAAGCACTATATTTGAGCTGGAGGGTCAAATATCTCTATAGTAGGGTACAGAGTTCTCTGGGTATGTGCTGCAAAGTGAAATAGTAGGATCATATGATGGTCTATTTTTAGCTTTTGAAGAAATCTTCAAATTGAATTCCATAGTGGCTGTAGTATTTGTACCCTGCATCCACCATGAATAAGGATCTCTTTTCACACCCTTTCCAATATTTGTTGAAGATAGTCACTCTGACTAGGGTAACGTAGTATATCAAAGTAGTTTTAGTTTTCATTTCCGTGATGTCGAGGGATATTGAACCATTTTAAAAATAATTATTGACCATGGGAGGGTGGTAACTATCTGTTAAGTTTATTTGCCCATTTATTTTTGATTGATGGTTTTTATTTCCATAGTATTTAATTTCTACAAGTCTTTGTAAATTCTGGGCACTGTCTGGCTTGTAGCTGGTAAAGATTTTCTCCCATGCTGTGGGCTGTTTGCTGTAGTGATCTTCTTCTTTCCTGTTCAGGGCATCTTCTTTTCATGTGGTCCCATCTGTTGGTACTTGGGCATTTGTTCCATTAAAAGAGTTCTTGCCTACTGCAATGTCTTGAAGAATATCCCTTATGTTTTCTTCTAGAAATTTTAGTGTTTCATGTTTTACATTAAGGTCTTTGAACCATTTTGAATCCATGTTTGTAGGAGGTGAAAGATAAGAATCTGCTTTCCCCCTTCTGCAGCTACAAGTTCAGTATCGCTCATTTATTGAGTGGGCTATCTTTTCTTGCCAATGTCTGTTTTTGCCTTCTTTGTCAAAAATTGAATAGACATATCTTTGTAATTGTATTTCCTGCTCCTCTATTTCATTCTATTCCACTGATCTTCCTGTCTGTTTTTATACCTGTCCCAGACTGTTTTATGACTATATCTCTAGAGTATAGTCTTGTTTTCTTGTATAGGTATCCACATTGCCTGTCCTCTGGGATTGTCCAACACCTTCCAGACCTTCCTCTCTTCTTTTCTTCAGATTGTTTAAGTAAAGGCTTCCGCGTTCCCTACTCTATCCCTTGATTTGAATTTAGAAACATGATGCCAAATCCAAGATAGTCCGGGGATGAGCATATGAGCTATGCCAAACCAGTCAGAAGGCTGCCTTAAGGTTTTTTTTCTAGAGCAGCTACCTCTCCTGGAGCTAGTCTTAACAATGTGAGAGTAGACGTGATTGTACCTCCCTTCCCCCCAGCATCTTCCTGACACACAAAACACTGCTTGCCATTAGGAGAAGTGTTCATGGGCCGGAGATGGTAGCAGAACCATGAGCTGGAGAACGTGGTGGCATCACCACGTGAGTCCTTAGGCACAGGCATGCCTGATTCCTGTTTATCACCATTATCTTGATGAGCAGATTCCAGCTTCTCTTAAGCTATTTTGAGTTTGGTTTCTACTGCTTGCAGCTAAGATTCCTGGCCAATGCAGTTAACTCAAGATTATTCCCATCTTTGAAATTTTCTCCACTTTCCTTGGTTCATAAATTATATGTGTGTGTGTGAACAGTATGCTGAGATTTGGAATTTCAGAGGAAAGAATTTCTAGATAACCAAATGCAGTCATTTAAGAAATTCGGGTTTTCTTAGCTATAACTTCCAGGGTTTCCATTCCAACAGGAGGGTTGACGGGGGGAGGGGGGGCGGGAAGCACAGAGACCTAGCAGGAAGAAACCTGATTTAAAAACTGTAATACGACAGGGATACTCGAAAATGAAATTGTAATGACTGGTCCAGTTGGTCCCCCATGTTGATTAAGTTGTAGAAGGCAGTGGTGCACACATCCCTGGTCACTGGAATGTGGCTTAGTGGTAAAAGAAACTGAAGGGAAAGCAAAATTACCAAAAGACTACATGTTTTGTCCCTGAGTGATGGCATCTCAGTTTCCACACCTCATATGGATGACAATAACATCTTGTAGAGTAATGACGAAGATTAACACTCATAAAGCTCTAAAACTGATCCTGCACAATTTTCAGAGCTATGTCTCTTTCAGCTCTGACTCCCTTCTGTGTTCCGTAGTTGGAAGTAAATGGTGCACATCGTTTACTACAAGAGAGTTTGACAGAACTGCTGTGGAGTCAAGGCCAGTCCATGAGAGGCCATAAAATATTCTAGAACTGGTTAAAGGGTGGGTGGGAAGTAGACCATTCCTGGAACTGATGGAGTGACAGATGAGGAATTACCAGAGAGCAGGAGTTGTAAGGAGGAGGTGCTGCCTGTCAGGAGGGGTGACATCTATAAGTTAGGTGTAGCCAACCAGAGGCAACTCTGTAGGGGAGAAGATGGTAGAGTGAACAGCCTGATCCTTCTCTGGTTTTCAACCAGTTCTACAAAGTAACCAACATCAGCCTGAAGTCTGAGAGTAGGAGTTCACTGACATAGTCTCTGCAGGGTGCAGAACAGCCTGGAAAAGGTAAAGAGCAGCCCTGGGTCAAGTAGGCAGGGGATTCCACACCATCCCTTCTTACTCTTCTTGGTAAGGTAACACAGAAAACCCAGTAAGCTGCCATATGATCTTAAGTTGAGAGCAAATCAGCCACAGTCTCGACAGCCTAGGACATTAGCCATCAACTTGCTTGTGTGAGGGACTACACCAACTCTCCACCTTTTCTATAGCTAGTCGTTGAGGTCAGATATCACCACGTCCATCACAAAATACCCTCTCTGTGGTTCTCTTCCCTCTACCAAATACATGAGGTCGAGAAGAATTTGAGGTATACGAGGCCAATTCCAAACTTTTATTCTTAGAACATTTGAGTTCCTGACGGGTCTTGTCTGTGTTGGTTGGTGGCGGGTTCTCATTAACCAGGTCTATTGGGTAACGGATATTTAGAATCATTCTGGAGGATTTTCTGGTTTTTAAAAATGGGCTTTTGTCCCTCCATGCCCAACTCATTCTATTTTCCTAACTATTTGTGTGTCTGTATATATGTGCTGGGGTATGCATGCACATGCGTATAGTTTCCTATGAATACCATAAAAAGGTGTAAGACCTGGTGCTGGATGAGTTACTTGTGTTTGTGAGTTGCTCAATGTGGGAACTGGGAACCAAACTTGAGTTCCTCATTGAAGCTGTAAGTATTTTTTAACTGCGGCTCCTTTCTTCACTCTTTAGCCTGTGTCTTCTGCCTGGGTGAAAGGCTTTTCCATACTTCCGTCGATGTGTTAAGGTGTAGTCCAGTCCTAAAGCTAGAAATCTAACCTCAGACATTACCTGATGGTTTGGGACACATATGAGGCCTAAATAACAGCAAATCGTCTGTGCTTACAAGCCAGCTGTTTATAAAGATCACAATAAGTGGTAATGCCGTGGAATTTTAGAATGTTGGTTAGTTTCATCCTTCTTTCATAATAAAATGTGCCTTCTCATAGTGTGTAGAATGCCAGGGTGACTGATAAGGCATTCAGAGAGTTAAGAAATCATAGCAATACTAGAATTTCTGTGCGTATGGATGATGTAGCACTTAGAATGTGTATCAGCTGCACCTTTCAGTAATGGAAATGACCAAAGGCAAGCTACCTGTCCATCTTCAACAAATAGTCTACTGGTATAGTGATAGCTTTTTCTACCAGGAGACTGAACACTTAGAAGTGGGTGTGGCCAAGCCCAAGTGAAATCCAGTGGTTAAATTGTCAAGATGACTGCATTCTGTTTCCTGTTACTATGATGAAATTCCCTTCCAAAAGCAACTTAAGGGAGATTGGGTTTGTGTGGCTCACACTTTCAATTAGCAGTTCATTATTTGAGGGAGTCCTGTGGCAGGAACTTGCAGCATCTCATTACATCATATCCACAGCCAAGAGCAGAGAGCAGTGAATTAATGCATGCCAGCTAATGCTCAGGTGACTATTCTTACTCTTATGCAATCAGAATAGCTTATCTAGGGAATAGTTCCACTCACAGTGGATGGGTCATTTCTACTTTGATTAGTGTGTGTTAATCTCTCATAGGCATGCCCAGAGAGCAGCCTAATCTAAAACAACTCCTTATTGAGACTCTACTTCTAGGTGATTCTAGATAGAATTAAGTTGACAACAATACTAACCATCATGATAGCCCATCTTAGGGTTGCCAGAAGGCACTGAACTGACTCCTTGGTGATTCAAAAATAGTAGCGTGGCATGGCTTTTGTGGTGACAATTATGCATAAGCTTACCCATATAGACGTATAAAGGAACATCCTATGTCCATTACTGGTGACTCTGCTAGGGCAAGCTGTGGCACATGCTATCTTATAGAATCAGTAGCTTTGTCTTCCCAAGGCTGACTGGACATTAGGATTCTTTTTATTTTAGATGCTACATATAACCTCAAGGGCTGTACATTTTCCAGATATTCTGTGAATTGTCAATATACTTCTATTTGTTTCTTTCTCTTTAACCCCTACTCTGCTCTGTGTTTGTGCGTGAGTGTGTGTGTGTGTGTGTGTGTGTGTGCGTGAGTGTGTGTGTGTGTGTGTGTGTTTTCATGCAGGTTTGGGGGTGCTAACGCACATGCATCTGTATGCCCCTGTGTAGAGGCCAGAGGTCAATGTTGGGTTCAGTTGGGTTTTGTTTCTCAGATGTTGTCCATTAATATATGTATATATATAATAATTAATATGTTTCAGGATCAAGTCACACACACACACACACACACACACACACACTCTCTCTCTCTCTCTCTCTCTCTCTCTCTCTCTCTCTCTCTCTCTCTCTCTCTCTGGTGTCAGATCTTGCCTTGCTTCTTCTCTGAGACAAGATCTCTTGTTTACCACTGTGTGCACTCAGAATATAGCCTAGAGCTTTGGAGAATTCTCTTGTCTGTGCCTCTGTAGGTGCCCTGGGGTTACAGATGTGTGCTACTACATCCAGCTTGATGTGGGTTTGGTGTAATTTATACTTAGCTCCTCGTGTTTTCATAGCATTTGTCCCCTGAGTCATTTTCCCTGCCCCCACCTTGGTTTTTGAAACAGGACTTCTCACTGGGCAGGAACTCAGCCAGTAGGCTAGACTGGGTACCCAACACACCCTAGGAATCCCTGTGTCTCTACAGAGCCAGAACTGGGGTTATAAGTTTATCCCCATGCCTAGCATTTTAAAATATTTTTATTTTTGGTTTTTCAAGACAGGGTTTCTCTGTGTAGCTTTAAGTGTCCTGGGCTCGCTTTTGTAGAACAGGCTGGCCTCAAACTCACAGCTATCTGCCTGCCTCTGCCTCCCAAGTGCTGGGATTAAAGACTTATGCCACCACTGCCCGGCTGCCTGGATATTTTTTTCTTTTTTTATCTTTTATTAATTTATTCATATTACATCTCAATGGTTATCCCATCCCTTGTATCCTCCCATTCCTCCCTCCCTCCCATCTTCCCCTTACTCCCCTCCCTTATAACTGTGACTGAGGGGGACTTCCTCCCCCTGTATATGCTCATAGGGTATCAAGTCTCTTCTTAGTAGCCGGCTATCCTTACTCTGAGTGCCACCAGGCCTTCCCATCCAGGGGACGTGGTCAAATATGGGGCACCAGAGTTCGTGTGAAAGTCAGACCTCACTCTCCACTCAACTGTGAAGAATGTCCTGTCCATTGGCTAGATCTGGGTAGGGGTTTGAAGTTTACTGCACATATTGGCTGGTGCCATAGTTTGAGCAGGACCTTGTTTTAGGATCAAACTCAAGTCAAGCTTGCACAGCAAGCACTTCTACTGACTCAGCTATCTCCTCAGCCTCCTCCTATCTTTATTTAATTTTTTAAAACTAAAATCAGCCTGACACATTTCTTCGGCATGTACCTGAGTGTTGGCCTACTCACCAGGACACAGAGGTCTAAGAGCATGTTTTTGAAAAGCAGAGGTCAACTCCAAAGTGAGGAGTGAGGGTGACCAACGAAAATGAATCACCAGATGTCAGGGTGGGATGTGTGAATTGTCTCTGCCTGGATTCTGAACTCGGGGTGAGTATCTCAGAACTCTGGCCCATGCTGGAAACACAAGGTGCCCCAACCTTTCTTTCCAGACAATAGAGATCAGAGAGTGGGAAGGTTTCACAATAAATATGGTAATTTTTCCCAGAATTGGTATTTTAGCTGGAAATATTTAATTGTGGCAATACATCTGTTGAACTTCAAATGAGGAAGATAATAGAGTGTAAAAGGTCGAGTTATTCATCATATACAATCTCTGTTCCCAAGATCACTGCTTACAGCAAAACTGTTCTGGAAGACATTTCTGCATGTCTCTTATCTTGGAAGCTAAAACATAAATAATTTGCATTTTTGTTAAATGCACATTTCCTGGGAAAACACCTACTCATTATCATCTTTCCTTGAGTTATCTAAATTTGAGTGAATTACCATCATAAATTAGTTGAAAATCACTTACCCATTTTTTTTTATTAGTATTTTGCATTTAATAGCACTTCCTTATCAGGCGAGCTTGCTCCAGCTATTCGTTCTTAATTAATTATTTTTGCTCACCACATACTGGCATCTGATTATACACTTAATCTTTTTTTTTTTTTATTATTATGAATTGCATATATCCCAAGGCATCATCCTGCGGGACCCCTGTTCTGCCTCTGGTTAATGGACTATGATCGTTGCTTTGTGTTTGTGGAGCAGGCGGTGAGGAAGACACCTAGATGGTAGCATGTCAGCTGGTTTTGGTGCCCAGCAGGCAAGGTTCTCAGACAGGGAGGCATTTTCTCCTGGGATGAGAGTGGCTACTTTTCTATTAGCTTCTAGCCTGCCTTCAGATCTACAAAAGGGTAAGGACTGTAAAGATCAAGCGATAAGCAAACTATAGCACCTTCTGTGTATGTTACGTCCTCAGCATAGCTTAGATGCCCCAGTCCTACTACACCCTGATATACAAAGGCTGGTTGATATCCATGAGAGGTCTCCCTTTCTCTGGGGAGAAAGGGAAAGGACATAAGGGGAAGAGAGGTAAGAGGGAGGAAGTAGGAGGAGAGAAAGGAGGGGAAGTTCTGAATGGGAAGCAAAATAAATAAATTAATAAATGCATTAAAAAAGAAGAACAGTAACTCACTGATTCTATGGTACCTGTGAGTCAAAATGGAAATACAGGCCGTGAAGGCAGCTAGAGAAAGGAGTCATCATCAGAGATGAATCAGTAACAGTAAATCAGGTCACACAGTGGGCTTACGATAAGGCAAGCTCGGCTGCAGTCCCCTTTCTCTTCATTCTCTTGTTTGTCCTGTCTTCTGATTCCCACCACCAGCCTCACACTTCTTGACAGCGGTTCTGAGCACCCTGGGCAAACAGCAGTCTAGCTGCCTGAAGGCCCTCTTGGTTCAAACTGCTGCCCATAAACTTGCAATCTGCTCTGCGAGTCACAGATGGGGATGTGCAAAGTTTGGGCCTTCAGTAGCCAAGTCATTGTGCAGTTATACATCGAGTATTTGCTGCTCAGCAGCAGCAGTGAGCTTGGCCACGATGGAGTATGAGTGGATATATATTATGTCAGAGATTTTTCTTTCCTTCTTCTCGCAGTGTGGGTCTGTCGTATGACTGATGTTCATAGCTGAGTACACCAGGGGCCTGTGGAAGGGACCATGACCCACTTTAAAGGCTAGGAGCATGCCTTCTAAGCACCCAGCAAGTGACAACTTAGAACCGCTGGAAGGAATGTGATGGTGGGACAGCAGATGATGTTTTGTTGAGAGTGTAGATTTCAAACTCACTGATGCATGTCTAAATCACATGTAGAATGTTGAGGCAGTCTTAACAATTCTCTGCCTCTTCTGACTGCATTTCCAGCACCGTCCACCATAGAACCTGTTACAGGGATGCCCTACCCAAATCTATTCCTCATTTTAAGACAAGGGACCACACAACACATCATTGGGGATGCAGTGGGAGGTAAAGCAACTGTTGAGGTTATTTTCTTTTAGTCTTTATGTTACTTGTCTGTTTTTAAAAAACATGTGTCTACTCATTCATTTACTCAAATTACATTACCAGGCACCGTCAGGGGGAAAGATACAAAGATAGATTACAAATTATCGTTCCAAGTGATGATAGATCTGCCATTATTTCTAATAGAGATATGATAGATAGGTAGGAGGTAGGTATGCAGAAAAATAGATGATAGGTAGATGATTAGATAGATAAATAAATATTGATGGAGAGAGAGAGAGAGAGAGAGAGAGAGAGAGAGAGAGAGAGAGAGAGATGACAAGGACAGCTATTGAGCTATTGCCCTCTATAGCGTCAGGGTAGAGGACTTAGACACGTGTACTTACCACTGTAAGGCAGCTTATGTAATGGCTAAGGGAAGCCGGGCGTGGTGGCGCACACCTTTAATCCCAGCACTCGGGAGGCAGAGGCAGGTGGATCGCTGTGAGTTCGAGGCCAGCCTGGTCTACAAAGCGAGTCCAGGACGGCCAAGGCTACATAGAGAAACCCTGTCTCAAAAAAAAACAAACAACCAAAAAAAAAAAAAAGAAAGAAAGAAAGAAAAAAAGAAAAACCAAAACAAACAAACAAACAACAACAAAAACCCTAAAAAAGAAAACAATCAAATATAATGGTTAAGGGTCTGGATTTAAGTTCAAGCCCTGGTTCTTCTGTTTATTAAAGTTTCCCTGATCACTCTGGGTGTTACATTCATAAGTTTTAAAAGGGAAATGCTATAGCTTACTTTACAATAAGAAATTAAAATGGGTATTCTCAAAATGTGTTCTTGGAGGGCTCTGAGGGTTCCTGAATTTGCTGAGTCAATATTTATAAATTATCTATCACTTTCCTTTTATTCCCATGGTACTATCAAGCTTATGTGCCTTCTCCATCTTCTTATGGGTGTTCAGTGGAGTTTTCAGACGTTGCCTGTCAAATAACCTCTCACCACTGTGTGTGCTATAGATCAAAGAATCCCAATGTTTTCCACTAAGCAAGATGTTAAGAGTATTTGCAAAAGTCAGACAAAATCACAAATTCTTTAATATTTTTATATAAAAACTCATTCTTTTTATTAAAAATATTCATTACAGCATGCAACTCATGACTTTACGCTTTTATGTTGAGTTATTGCTATCATTAAGCTAGTAAATAAATAAATACCTTGAAATTCTCTCACCCTTAATTTCTCATGGCTCACATTTTTTTTTTAAAAAATAAAAGCTCTTATGTATCCTCAGGAAAGAATGGGAAAGAGACAAACAGCAAAGTGTTGGAGAAAATCTAGAAGAATACATTTGCTGTGCATAGGAAGTATTAAATGTTTGTTATCTGTTACTGCTGTGGTTGCTGTGAGACCTAAAAGCTCAAATGTCTGTGATAGGAGCTCTATCGATTACTCAGGGAAGCCAGTGCAGCCAAGGCAGGCTCTACTGCCTATGCCCAGATTTAGAAGAGATGAGTTGTTTTGTGTCTCCAGCCCCCAGAGGCGGTGATAAGTTAGTATAAACATGGACCGTGGTTATTGCACTGTACTTATCAAGGAGAGCTTGCAAATAGCTGTGTGAGCAGTGCTGGCATGGAAGGAGTTTGAAGAAGCAAAGCCATCAGGCAGGACGACAGCTCTTGGGATAGGATGACAAAGGTTGGCACCAGCGGACACATGATAAGGGGCAAGAAGACTGCACTGCTGGAATCCCAGATGGTTATCTCTGAAATCACACGTGGTTATCTACCAGGGCAACACTTCTATTTTATGCCACAAGTATACAAACAACTTATGAATACATTTCCTGCCCAGCATTCTAGCAATCCTAAAATCCTAAGGGTTTTTATTTAATCCCTTTTAGGTCAAAGGCAAAAATCATATCCTTATTTCCTTATCAAATCATGTTCCTCTGTGCCAAAACAATTGCCACTTTGGTTATATGTCTCTCTACCTTTTTTTATATTAAATGGAAACTATCAAAACCCATGACCCTTACCAAATATCATTTATCATTCCAAAGCTTTCATCTAGACCACTCATAATCTTCATAATTCCATGAGGCAAATTAACAGGTATTTTCTTTCTCTCATTGATTGGATAGGGGAACCTGGGATCCTGGGATACTAAGCAGCTTCCCTGAGGTAACAGAATTAGTGAGTGACATGCTGTGCTTCACTTGGATATAAAGAAATCTGGGCAGACATGCATGTAAGAGGATATACAGAAACATAGTTTATAGTGTTTTAACATAAGATAGTATTTGTACATGCTGCTGTCTTCTCAGTGGCCAATGGATGCTTGCTTTATTCAGTTTGACACTGTTGCAATCTGGTTAAATAACTGTGTCATTACTTGAATGGTTGCCCTGGGGCTCCTCTGAAGCATGCATGAAAGTGCTTCCATTTCTGTCTCTACACCACTTGTTTTAGTTCACTTGTATTGAAAATAAAGCATTGGTACCTGGTAGCTTATAAACAAGAGAATTTTTCTCTTACTCCTGAAGCTAGGAAGCCCAAAAAACATGGCGGACATGCTGTCTGGTGAGGGCTGAGTGTCTGAATACTAGTTAAAAACCTTTGGCAGATATAAGGGCCCAGCTAGGCCTCTGGGGTCTCCTTTAAGAGAGTAGTAATCCCAATCACGAGGCTTCTACCTTCATAGTGTAATGAACTTGCAAGGAGCCCTCCTCATAAAACCACCACCCTGGGAGTTTTGATTTCAGCTGACAAATGTAATGACATGAGCATTCAAACTATAAACACCTACATAATCCATTTCAGACCTCTTAAGGACTTCTAGTTCTGGATCAATCCACAACTTAGGCAAAAGTAACAAATGCACCACAGGCCAATCCCAAGCTCCCATCTCTCCTTCTCACCACTTCTGTCATGGATCTACCTGCAGAGAGAGCCTTGCATCTTTGCTAGGTGGGACATGAAGTGGGAATGTGGTGACAATGAGTCCAAAAGCCAAGGTGTCTTCACCTACAGGGAAGCAGTCTGTCTCAGTAGCTAGCAGAGGTTGCTGAAGGCAGGTACCCAAATACTGGTTGCATACAGGACATACATAGTTGTCCTATGCCTTCAGGATGTAGGTGAAAAGTAGATAACTGCCGTTGAGAGTGTTTTGTGAAGCAGGAATCCTTGAGGACCTTCCAGTAGGACAGTGTGAGAATTCCAATGTCCTGACTGACAAGATAAAGTCTGCTGGTAGTTTGCTTACTGGATATGAAAACACACTACATGTGGTATGAGATTACCAAACAAAAATTAATTAACATCCGTAGAGTTTAAAACCCCTGGAGTTTCAGACAAAGTAGGAAAAAAGAAACTACAAATAGGCTTCCATAAACTAGCCGTGGTCCTAGCAAAGATAAATTTGCAGTAAACATCTATATGCCGCTAGAACAATGGAATTGCCACAAAAGGGAAAGAGAGGGTCTGCATAGGCAACACAAGAGAAGAAACAAACAAACAAAAGCCAGAAACCCCAGAGAATTCAAAGTAACAGAACAGTAGGAGAGGATATGATACACTTTTCAATAGCTACTGTAAAATGAAAGCTAAAATGCTGAAAGGAAGAA